>NW_027667971.1:0-295000 GCF_963924665.1 Micromys minutus
TTTGTTCCAAAATAAAGAAAATTTCTTAAATTTTGTACCATAATAAAAGAAATTTCTACTTTTGCCCCTAAATAAGGGGAATTTCTGACTTTTTATGCTGAAAAAAATGAAATTTCTGCAATTTTGCCCGATAATAAGGGAAATTTGTGCCTTTTTTGCCCCCAAATAAGAGGAATTTCTGCCTTTTTTCCAATATATAGGTAATTTCAGCATTTTACATCAAAATAAGGAAAATTTCTGCCTTTTTGCCTTCAAATATATGAAATTTCTGCAATTTTACCCCAAAATAAGGTGAATTTCTACCATTTTGCCCCAAAATAAGGGGAATTTCTGCGTTTTTGCCCCAAAATAAGGGGAATTTCAGCATTTTTCCTCAAATTAAGGGGAATTTCTGTTTTTTGCCCCAAAATACGGGGAATTTCTGCCTTTTTGCCCCAAAATAAGAGAAATTTCTGCCTTTTTTCCCTGAAATAAGTGAAATTTCTGCAATTTTGCCCCAAAATAAGGAAAATTTCTGCAATTTTGCCCCAAAGTAAATGAAATTTCTGCAATTTTGCCCCAAATAAGGGGAATATCTGCCTTTTTGTCCTATAATTAGGGGAATTTCTGCAATTTTGCTCCAAAATACTGGGAATTTCTGCCTTTTTGCACGAAAATTAAGAGAATGTATACCTTTTTGCCATAAAAAAGGGAAATTTCTTCACTTTTGCCCCAAAATAAGGGGATCTTTCGCCTTTTTGACTCAAAATAAGTGCAATTTCTGCCTTTTCCCCAAAAATAAACGGAAATTCTGCCTTTTTGCCCCAAAATAAGAGGAATTTCTTACTTTTTGGCCTGAAATAAGTGAAATTTCTATAATTTTTCCCCAAAATAATGGAAATGTCTGCTTTTTGCCCCAAAATAAGGGGAATTTCTGCCTTTTTGTCCCAAAATAATGGGAATTTCAGCATTTTTTCTTCAAAATAAGGGGAATTTCTGCCTTATGCCCCAAAATATGGGAAATTTCTGTCTTTTTGCCCAAAAATAAGAAAAATTTGTGCAATTTTGTTCCAAAATAATAGAAATTTCTGCCTTTTTGCCCCAAAATAAGAGAAATTTCTTCCTTTTTTCCCTGAAATAAGTGAAATTTCTGCAATTTTGCCCCAAAATAAGGGAAATTTCTGCAATTTTGCCCCAAATAAGGGGAATTTCTGACTTTTTGCACCCGAAAAAAGGAAACTTTCTGTCTTTTTGCCCCAAAATAAAGAGAATTTCAGCCTTTTTGCCCGAAAATTATGAAAATTTCTGCAATTTTTCTTCAAAATATGGAAAATTTCTGCCTTTTAGCCCCAAAATAAAGGGAATTTCTGCATTTTTCCCCAATATTAGGGGAATTTTTGCAATTTACCTCTAAATAAGAGGAAATTCTGCATTTTACCTCAAAATAAGAAGAATTTCTGCCTTTTACACCAAAATATGAGGAATTTCTGCCTTTTTGTTCCAAAATAAAGAAAATTTCTTCAATTTTGTACCATAATAAAAGAAATTTCTTATTTTTGCCACAAAATAAGGGAAATTTCTGACATTTTACCCTTAAATAGATGAAATTTCTGCAATTTTGCCCGAAAATAAGGGAAATTTTTGCCTTTTTGCTCCAAAATAATGGGAATTTCTTCCTTTTGCCCCAAAATATGGGGAATTTCAGCATTTTACCTCAAAATAAGGGGAATTTCTGCTTTTTTGCCCTGAAATATGTGAAATTTCTGCAATTTTACCCCAAAATAAGGTGAATTTCTGCATTTTTGCCCCAAAATAATGGGAATTTCTTCATTTTTGCCCCAAAATGAGAAAAAAATTTTGCTTTTTTCTTCTGAAATAAGTGAAAATTCTGCAATTTTGCCCTAAAATAAGAATATTTTCTGCAATTTTACCCCATAATAAAGCAAATTTCTGCAATTTTGCTGCAAAATAAGGGGAATTTCTGTTTTTTGCCCCCAAATAAAGCAAATTTCTGCAATTTTGCCCCAAAATAAGGGGAATTTTTGTTTTTTGCCCCCAAATAAGGGAAATTTCTACAATTTTGCCCTAAAAGAAGGGGAATTTCTGCCATTTGCCCCAAGATAAGGGGAATTTCTGCCTTTTTGCCACAAAATAAAGAAAATTACTGCATGTTTTACCTCAAAATTAGGTGAATTTTTACAATTTTGCTCCAAAATACGAGGATTTTCTGCGTTTTTCGCCGAAAATAAGGGGAATTTCTGCCATTTTGCCGCGAAATAAGTGAAATTTCTGCAGTTTTACCCCAAAATAGGGGAATTTCTGCAATTTTGCTCCAAAATACAGGGAATATCTGCCTTTTTGCCCGAAAATAAAGGCAATGTATACCTTTTTGCTATAAAAAAGGAAAATTTCTTCACTTTTGCCCCAAAATAAAGCGATTTTCCGCCTTTTTGACTCAAAATAAGTGCAATTTCTGCCTTTTCCCCAGAAATAAAAAGAATTTCTGTCTTTTTGCCCCAAAATAAGGGGAATTTCTACGTTTTTGCCCTAAAATATGTGAAATTTCTGCAATTTTACCCCATAATAAAGCAAATTTCTGCAATTTTGCTGCAAAATTAAGGGGAATTTCTGCCTTTTGCTTAAAAATATGGGAAATTTCTGCCTTTTGGCCCCAAAATAAGAAAAATTTCTCCAATTTTGTACCAAAATAAAAGAAATTTCTTCCTTTTTGTTCCAAAATAAGAGATATTTCTGCCTTTTTTCCCTGAAATAAGTGAAATTTCTGCAATTTTGCCCCAAAATAAGGGAAATTTCTGCAATTTTGCCCCAAAGTAGAGGAAATTTCTGCAATTTTGCCCCAAATAAGGGGAATTTTGACTTTTTGCACCCGAAAAAAAGAGATTTTCTGACTTTTTGCCCAAAAATAAAAAAAATTTCAGCCTTTTTGCCTGAAAATTTTGAGAATTACTTCAATTTTTCTTCAAAATACAGAAAATTTCTGCCTTTTAGCCCCAAAATAAAGGGGATTTCTGCATTTTTCCCCAATATTAGGGGAATTTCTTCATTTTACCTCTAAATAAGGGGAATTTCTGCATTTTAACTCAAAATAAGAAGAATTTCTGCATTTTACCCTAAAATATGGTGAATTTCTGCCTTTTTGTTCAAAAATAAAGATAATTTCTTCAATTTTGTACCATAATAAAAGAAATTTCTCCTTTCGGCCCCAAAATAAGGGGAATTTCTGACTTTTTACCCTGAAATAAATTAAATTTCTGCAATTTTGCCCAAAAATAAGAGAAATTTGTGCCTTTTTTGCCCCAAAATAAGGGGAATTTCTGCCTTTTGCCCCAAAATATGGTGAATTTCAGCATTTTACCTCAAAATAAAGGGAATTTCTGCCTTTTTGCCCTGAAATATGTGAAATTTCTTCAATTTTACCCCAAAATAAGGTGAATTTCTGCCTTTTTGCCCCAAAATAAAGGGAATTTCTGCCTTTTTGCCCCAAAATAAGAAAAATTTTTGTTTTTTCTTCTGAAATAAGTGAAATTTCTGCAATTTTGCCCTAAAATAAGGGAAATTTCTGCAATTTTTCCCCATAATAAAGCAAATTTCTGCAATTTTGCTGCAAAATAAGAGGAATTTCTGATTTTTTCCCCCAAATAAAGCAAATTTCTGCAATTTTGGCCTAAAATAAGGGGAATTTCTGTTTTTTGTCCCCAAATAAGAGAAATTTCTGCAATTTTGCCATAAAATAAGGGAAATTTCTGCAATTTTGCCCCAAAGAAAGGAAATTTTTGCAATTTTGCCCCAAATAAGGAGAATTTCTGCATTTTTGCCCCAAAATTAGGGAATTTCTGCAATTTTGCTTCAAAATACAAGGAATTTCTGCTTTTTTGCCCGTAAATAAAGGGAATGTATACCTTTTTGCCATAAAAAAGAGAAATTTCTTCAGTTTGCCGCAAAATAAAGGGAATTTCTGCATTTTTCTCCAATGTTTGGGGAATTTCTGCATTTTACCTCTAAATAAGGGGAAATTCTGCATTTTACCTCAAAATAAGAAGAATTACTGCCTTATAACCCAAAATATGGGGAATTTCTGCTTTTTTGTTCCAAAATAAAGAAAATTTCTTCAATTTTGTACCATAATAAAAGAAATTTCTCCTTTTTGCCCCAAAATAAGGGGAATTTCTGACTTTTTACCCTGAATTAAATGAAATTTCTGCAATTTTGCTCGTAAATAAGGGAAATTTGTGCCTTTTTTGCCCCAAAATAAGGGGAATTTCTGCCTTTTGCCCCAAAATATGGGGAATTTCAGCATTTTACCTCAAAATAAGGGGAGTTTCTGCGTTTTTGCCCTAAAATATGTGAAATTTCTGCAATTTTACCCCATAATAAAGCAAATTTCTGCAATTTTGCTGCAAAATAAAGGGGAATTTCTGTTTTATGCCCCCAAATAAAGCAACTTTCTGCAATTTTGCCTCAAAATAAGGGGAATTTCTGTTTTTTGCCCCCAAATAAGGGAAATTTCTGCAATTTTGCCCTAAAATAAGGGGAATTTCTGCCATTTGCCCCAAAATAAAGGGAAATTCTGCCTTTTGGCCACAAAAAAAGAAAATTACTGCATGTTTTACCCCAAAATTAGGTGAATTTCTGCAATTTTGCTCCAAAATACGAGGATTTTCTGCCTTTTTGGCTGAAAATAAGGGGAATTTCGGCCATTTTACCGCGAAATAAGTGAAATTTCTGCAGTTTTACCCCAAAATAAGGGGAATTTCTGCCTTTTTGCCCCAAAATTAGGGGAATTTCTGCAATTTTGCTCCAAAATACAGGGAATTTCTGCCTTTTTGCCCGAAAATAAAGGCAATGTATAACTTTTTGCTATAAAAAAGGGAAATTTCTTCACTTTTGCCCCAAAATAAGGCGATTTTCCGCCTTTTTTCCTCAAAATAAGTGCAATTTCTGCCTTTTCCCAAAAAATAAACGGAATTTCTGTCTTTTTGCCCCAAAATAAGGGAAATTTCTAACTTTTTGCCCTGAAAAAATTGAAATTTCTAAAATTTTTCCCCAAACTAAGAGAAATGTCTGCTTTTTGCCCCAAAATAAGGAGAATTTCTGCTTTTTTGCCCCAAAATAAGGGGAATTTCAGCCTTTTTTCCTCAAAATAAGGGGAATTTCTGCCTTTTACCCAAAAATATAGGAAATTTCTGCTTTATTGCCCCAAAATAAGAAAAATTTCTGCAATTTTTTACCAAAATAAAAAAAATTTCTGCCTTTTTGTTCTAAAATAAGAGAAATTTCTGCCTTTCTTCCCTGAAATAAGTAAAATTTCTGCAATTTTGCCCCAAAATAAGGGAAATTTCTGCAATTTTGCCCCAAAGTAAAGGAAATTTCTGCAATTTTGCCCCAAATAAGGGGAATTTCTGAATTTTTGCACCCGAAAAAAAAATATTTTCTGTATTTTGTCCCAAAATAAAAAGAATTTCAGCTTTTTTGCCCGGAAATTATGAGAATTTCTGCAATTTTTCTTCAAAATACGGAAAATTTCTGCCTTTTAGTCACAAAATAAAGGGAATTTCTGCATTTTTCTCAAATATTAGGGGAATTTCTGCATTTTACCTCTAAATAAAAGAAATTTCTGCATGTTACCTCAAAATAAGAAGAATTTCTGACTTTTGCCCCAAAATATGGGGAATTTCTGCCTTTTTGTTCCAAAATAAAGAAAATTTCTTCAACTTTGTACCATAATAAAAGAAATTTCTCCTTTTTGCACCAAAATAAGGGAAATTTCTGTCTTTTTGCCCTGAAATATGTGAAATTTCTGCAATTTTACCCCAAAATGAGGTAAATTTCTGCCTTTTTGCCCCAAAATAATGGTAATTTCTGCCTTTTTGCCCCAAAATAAGAAAAAATTTTGTTTTTTTCCTGAAACAAGTGAAATTTCTGCAATTTTGCCCTAAAATAAGGGAAATCTCTGCAATTTTACCCCATAATAAAGCAAATTTCTGCAATTTTGCTGCAAAATAAGGGGAATTTCTGTTTTTTGCCCCCAAATAAAGCAAATTTCAGCAATTTTGCCCCAAAATAAGGGGAATTTCTGTTTTTTGCCCCCAAATAAGGGAAATTTCTGCAATTTTGCCCTTAAATAAGGGGAATTTCTGCCATTTGCCCCAAAATAAGGGGAATTTCTGCCTTTTTGCTACAAAATAAATTACTGCATGTTTTACCCCAAAATTAGGTGACTTTCTGCAATTTTGCTCCAAAATACGATGATTTTCTGCCTTTTTCGCCAAAAATAAGGGGAATTTCTGCGATTTGGCCGCGAAATAAGTGAAATTTCTGCAGTTTTACCCCAAAATAATGGGAATTTTTGCCTTTTTGCCCCAAAATTCGGCGAATTTCTGCAATTTTGCTCCAAAATACGAGGAATTTCTGCCTTTTTGCCCGAAAATAAAGGCAATGTATACCTTTTTGCTATAAAAAAGGGAAATTTCTTCACTTTTGCCCCAGAAAAAGGCGACTTTCTGCCTTTTTGACTCAAAATAAGTGCAATTTCTGCCTTTTCCCCAAAAATAAACGGAATATCTGTCTTTTTCCCCAAAATAAGAGGAATTTCTGAATTTTGCCCTGAAATAAGTGAAATTTCTAAAATTTTTCCTCAAAATAAGGAAATGTCTGCTTTTTGCTCCAAAATAAGGATAATTTCTGCCTTTTTGCCCCAAAATAAGGGGAATTTCAGCCTTTTTTCCTTAAAATAAGAAAAATTTCTGCAATATTGTACAAAAATAAAAGAAATTTCTGCCTTTTGTTCCAAAATGAGAGAAATTTCTGCCTTTTTGCCCTGAAATAAGTGAAATTTCTGCAATTTTGCCCCATAATAAAGCAAATTTCTGCAATTTTCCTGCAAAATAAAAGGAATTTCTGTTTTTTTCCCCCAAACAAAGCAAATTTCTGCAATTTTGGCCCAAAATAAGGGGAATTTCTGTTTTTTGTCCCCAAATAAGGGAAATTTCTGCAATTTTGCCCTCAAATAAAGGAAATTTCTGCAATTTTGCCCCAAAGAAAGGAAATTTCTGCAATTTTGCCCCAAATAAGGAGAATTTCTGCATTTTTGCCCCAAAATTAGGGGAATTTCTGCAATTTTGCTTCAAAGTACAAGGAATTTCTGCTTTTTTGCCCGTAAATAAAGGGAATGTATACCTTTTTGCCATAAAAAAGAGAAATTTCTTCAGTTTGCCGCAAAATAAAGGGAATTTCTGCAATTTTCTCCAATGTTTGGGGAATTTCTGCATTTTACCTCTAAATAATGGGAAATTCTGCAGTTTACTTCAAAATAAGAAGAATTACTGCCTTTTAACCCAAAATATGGATAATTTCTGCTTTTTTGTTGCAAAATAAAGAAAATTTCTTCAATTTTGTACCATAATAAAAGAAATTTCTCCTTTTTGCCCCAAAATAAGGGGAATTTCTGACTTTTTACCCTGAATTAAATGAAATTTCTGCAATTTTTCCCGAAAATAAGGGAAATTTGTGCCTTTTTTGCCCGAAAATAAAGGGAATTTCTGCCTTTTCACCAAAATATGGGGAATTTCAGCATTTTACCTCAAAATAAGGGGAATTTCTGTGTTTTTGCCCTAAAATATGTGAAATTTCTGCAATTTTACCCTATAATAAAGCAAATTTCTGCAATTTTGCTGCAAAATAAGGGGAATTTCTGTTTTTTGCCCCCAAATAAAGCAACTTTCTGCAATTTTGCCTCAAAATAAAGGGAATTTCTGTTTTTTGCCCCCAAATAAGGGAAATTTCTGCAATTTTGCCCTAAAATAAGGGGAATTTCTGCCATTTGCCCCAAAATAAGGGGAAATTTTGCCTTTTGGCCACAAAATAAAGAAAATTACTGCATGTTTTACCCCCAAATTAGGTGAATTTCTGCAATTTTCCTCCAAAATACGAGGATATTCTGCCTTTTTGGCCGAAAATAAGGGGAATTTCTGCCATTTTGCCGCGAAATAAGTGAAATTTCTGCAGTTTTACCCCAAAATAAGGGGAATTTCTGCCTTTTTGCCCCAAAATTAGGGGAATTTCTGCAATTTTGCTCCAAAATACAGGAAATCTCTGCCTTTTTGCCCGAAAATAAAGGCAATGTATAACTTTTTGCTATAAAAAAGGGAAATTTCTTCACTTTTGCCCCAAAATAAGGCGATTTTCCGCCTTTTTGCCTCAAAATAAGTGCAATTTCTGCCTTTTCCCCAAAAATAAACGGAATTTCTGTCTTTTTGCCCCAAAATAAGGGAAATTTCTAACTTTTTGCCCTGAAAAAAGTGAAATTTCTAAAATTTTTCCCCAAACTAAGAGAAATGTCTGCTTTTTGCCCCAAAATAAGGAGAATTTCTGCTTTTTTGCCCCAAAATAAGGGGAATTTCAGCATTTTTTCCTCAAAATAAGGGGAATTTCTGCCTTTTACCCAAAAATATAGGAAATTTCTGCCTTTTTGCCCCAAAATAAGAAAAATTTCTGCAATTTTTTACCAAAATAAAAAAAATTTCTGCCTTTTTGTTCCAAAATAAGAGAAATTTCTGCCTTTTTTCCCTGAAATAAGTAAAATTTCTGCAATTTTGCCCCAAAATAAGGGAAATTTCTGCAATTTTGCCCCAAAGTAAAGGAAATTTCTGCAATTTTGCCCCAAATAAGGGGAATTTCTGACTTTTTGCACCCGAAAAAAAATATTTTCTGTATTTTGTCCCAAAATAAAAAGAATTTCAGGTTTTTTGCCCGGAAATTATGAGAATTTCTGCAATTTTTCTTCAAAATACGGAAAATTTCTGCCTTTTAGTCCCAAAATAAAGGGAATTTCTGCATTTTTCTCAAATATTAGGGGAATTTCTGCATTTTACCTCTAAATAAAAGAAATTTCTGCATGTTACCTCAAAATAAGAAGAATTTCTGACTTTTGCCCCAAAATATTGGGAATTTCTGCCTTTTTGTTCCAAAATAAAGAAAATTTCTTCAACTTTGTACCATAATAAAAGAAATTTCTCCTTTTTGCCCCAAAATAAGGGAAATTTCTGTCTTTTTGCCCTGAAATATGTGAAATTTCTGCAATTTTACCCCAAAAAAAGGTAAATTTCTGCCTTTTTGCCCCAAAATAATGGGAATTTCTGCCTTTTTGCCCCAAAATAAGAAAAAATTTTGTTTTTTTCCTGAAACAAGTGAAATTGCTGCAATTTTGCCCTAAAATAAGGGAAATTTCTGCAATTTTACCCCATAATAAAGCAAATTTCTGCAATTTTGCCCTAAAATAAGAGAAATTTCTGCAATTTTGCCCCAAAGAACGAAAATTTCTGCAATTTTGCCTCAAAATAAGGGGAATTTCTGTTTTTTGCCCCCAAATAAGGGAAATTTCTGCAAATTTGCCCTTAAATAAGGGGAATTTCTGCCATTTGCCCCAAAATAAGGGGAATTTCTGCCTTTTTGCTACAAAATAAAGAAAATTACTGCAGGTTTTACCCCAAAATTAGGTGAATTTCTGCAATTTTGCTCCAAAATACGATGATTTCCTGCCTGTTTCGCCAAAAATAAGGGGAATTTCTGCGATTTGGCCGCGAAATAAGTGAAATTTCTGCAGTTTTACCCCAAAATAATGGGAATTTCTGCCTTTTTGCCCCAAAATTCGGCGAATTTCTGCAATTTTGCTCCAAAATACGAGGAATTTCTGCCTTTTTGCCCGAAAATAAAGGCAATGTATACCTTTTTGCTATAAAAAAGGGAAATTTCTTCACTTTTGCCCCAGAAAAAGGTGATTTTCCGCCTTTTTGACTCAAAATAAGTGCAATTTCTGCCTTTTCCCCAAAAATAAACGGAATATCTGTCTTTTTCCCCAAAATAAGAGGAATTTCTGAATTTTGCCCTGAAATAAGTGAAATTTCTAAAATTTTTCCTCAAAATAAGGGAAATGTCTGCTTTTTGCTCCAAAATAAGGATAATTTCTGCCTTTTTGCCCCAAAATAAAAGGAATTTCAGCCTTTTTTCCTTAAAATAAGAAAAATTTCTGCAATATTGTACAAAAATAAAAGAAATTTCTGCCTTTTGTTCCAAAATAAGAGAAATTTCTGCCTTTTTGCCCTGAAATAAGTGAAATTTCTGCAATTTTGCCCCATAATAAAGCAAATTTCTGCAATTTTGCTGCAAAATAAGAGGAATTTCTGTTTTTTTCCCCCAAATAAAGCAAATTTCTGCAATTTTGGCCCAAAATAAGGGGAATTTCTGTTTTTTGTCCCCAAATAAGGGAAATTTCTGCAATTTTGCCCTAAAATAAGGGAAATTTCTGCAATTTTGCCCCAAAGAAAGGAAATTTCTGCAATTTTGCCCCAAATAAGGAGAATTTCTGCATTTTTGCCCCAAAATTAGGGGAATTTCTGCAATTTTGCTTCAAAGTACAAGGAATTTCTGCTTTTTTGCCCGTAAATAAAGGGAATGTATACCTTTTTGCCATAAAAAAGAGAATTTTCTTCAGTTTGCCGCAAAATAAAGGGAATTTCTGCATTTTTCTCCAATGTTTGGGGAATTTCTGCATTTTACCTCTAAATAAGGGGAAATTCTGCATTTTACCTCAAAATAAGAAGAATTACTGCCTTTTAACCCAAAATATGGGGAATTTCTGCTTTTTTGTTCCAAAATAAAGAAAATTTCTTCAATTTTGTACCATAATAAAAGAAATTTCTCCTTTTTGCCCCAAAATAAGGGGAATTTCTGACTTTTTACCCTGAATTAAATGAAATTTCTGCAATTTTGCCCGAAAATAAGGGAAATTTGTGCCTTTTTTGCCCCAAAATAAGGAGAATTTCTGCCTTTTGCCCCAAAATATGGGGAATTTCAGCATTTTACCTCAAAATAAGGGGAATTTCTGCATTTTTGCCCTAAAATATGTGAAATTTCTGCAATTTTACCCCATAATAAAGCAAATTTCTGCAATTTTGCTGCAAAATAAAGGAGAATTTCTGTTTTTTGCCCCCAAATAAAGCAACTTTCTGCAATTTTGCCTCAAAATAAGGGGAATTTCTGTTTTTTGCTCCCAAATAAGGGAAATTTCTGCAATTTTGCCCGTAAATAAGGGGAATTTCTGCCATTTGCCCCAAAATAAGGGGAATTTCTGCCTTTTTGCTACAAAATAAAGAAAATTACTGCATGTTTTACCCCAAAATTAGGTGAATTTCTGCAATTTTCCTCCAAAATACGAGGATATTCTGCCTTTTTGGCCGAAAATAAGGGGAATTTCTGCCATTTTGCCGCGAAATAAGTGAAATTTCTGCAGTTTTACCCCAAAATAAGGGGAATTTCTGCCTTTTTGCCGCAAAATTAGGGGAATTTCTGCAATTTTGCTCCAAAATACAGGGAATTTCTGCCTTTTTGCCCGAAAATAAAGGCAATGTATAACTTTTTGCTATAAAAAAGGGAAATTTCTTCACTTTTGCCCCAAAATAAGGCGATTTTCCGCCTTTTTGCCTCAAAATAAGTGCAATTTCTGCCTTTTCCCCAAAAATAAACGGAATTTCTGTCTTTTTGCCCCAAAATAAGGGAAATTTCTAACTTTTTGCCCTGAAAAAAGTGAAATTTCTAAAATTTTTCCCCAAACTAAGAGAAATGTCTGCTTTTTGCCCCAAAATAAGGAGAATTTCTGCTTTTTTGCCCCAAAATAAGGGGAATTTCAGCCTTTTTTCCTCAAAATAAGAGGATTTTCTGCCTTTTACCCAAAAATATAGGAAATTTCTGCCTTTTTGCCCCAAAATAAGAAAAATTTCTGCAATTTTTTACCAAAATAAAAAAAAATTCTGCCTTTTTGGTCCAAAATAAGAGAAATTTCTGCCTTTTTTCCCTGAAATAAGTAAAATTTCTGCAATTTTGCCCCAAAATAAGGGAAATTTCTGCAATTTTGCCCCAAAGTAAAGGATATTTCTGCAATTTTGCCCCAAATAAGGGGAATTTCTTACTTTTTGCACCCGAAAAAAAAAGATTTTCTGTATTTTGTCCCAAAATAAAAAGAATTTCAGCTTTTTTGCCCGGAAATTATGAGAATTTCTGCAATTTTTCTTTAAAATACGGAAAATTTCTGCCTTTTAGCCCCAAAATAAAGGGAATTTCTGCATTTTTCCCAAATATTAGGGGAATTTCTGCATTTTACCTCTAAATAAAAGAAATTTCTGCATGTTACCTCAAAATAAGAAGAATTTCTGATTTTGCCCCAAAATATGGGGAATTTCTGCCTTTTTGTTCCAAAATAAAGAAAATTTCTTCAACTTTGTACCATAATAAAAGAAATTTCTTCTTTTTGCCCCAAAATAGGGGAAATTTCTGTCTTTTTGCCCTGAAATATGTGAAATTTCTGCAATTTTACCCCAAAATAAGGTAAATTTCTGCCTTTTTGCCCAAAAGAATGGGAATTTCTGCCTTTTTGCCCCAAAATAAGTAAAATTTTGTTTTTTCTTCTGAAATAAGCGTAATTTCTGCACTTTTGCTCTAAAATAAGGGAAATTTCTGCAATTTTTCCCCATAATAAAGCAAATTTCTGCAATTTTGCCACAAAATAAGAGGAATTTCTGATTTTTGCCCCCAAATAAAGCAAATTTCTGCAATTTTGCCCCAAAATAAGGGGAATTTCTGCTATTTTGCCCTTAAATAAGGGGAATTTCTGCCATTTGCCCCAAAATAAGGGGAATTTCTGCCTTTTTGCTACAAAATAAAGAAAATTACTTCATGTTTTACCCCAAAATTAGGTGAATTTCTGCAATTTTGCTCCAAAATACGAGGATTTTCTGCCTTTTTCGCCGAAAATATGGGGAATTTCTGCCATTTTGCCGCGAAATAAGTGAAATTTCTGCAGTTTTACCCCAAAATAAGGGGAATTTCTGCCTTTTTGCCCGAAAATTAGGGGAATTTTTGCAATTTTGCTCCAAAATACGGTAAATTTCTGCCTTTTTGCCCGAAAATAAAGGCAATGTATACCTTTTTGCTATAAAAAAGGGAAATTTCTTCACTTTTGCCCCAAAATAAGGCGATTTTCCGTCTTTTTGACTCAAAATAAGTGCAATTTCTGCCTTTTACCCAAAAATAAATAGAATTTCTGTCTTTTTGCCCCAAAATAAGGGAAATTTCTGACTTTTTGCCCTGAAATACGTGAAATTTCTAAAATTTTTCCCCAAAATAATGGAAATGTCTGCTTTTTGCCCCAAAATAAAGGGAATTTCTGCCTTTTGCCCAAAAATATGGGAAATTTCTGCCTTTTGGCCCCAAAATAAGAAAAATTTCTCCAATTTTGTACCAAAATAAAAGAAATTTCTGCCTTTTTGTTCTAAAATAAGAGATATTTCTGCCTTTTTTCCCTGAAATAAGTGAAATTTCTGCAATTTTGCCCCAAAATAAGGGAAATTTCTGCAATTTTGCCCCAAAGTAGAGGAAATTTCTGCAATTTTGCCCCAAATAAGGGGAATTTTGACTTTTTGCACCCGAAAAAAAGAGATTTTCTGACTTTTTGCCCAAAAATAAGGAAAATTTCAGCCTTTTTGCCCGAAAATTTTGAGAATTACTTCAATTTTTCTTCAAAATACAGAAAATTTCTGCCTTTTAGCACCAAAATAAAGGGGATTTCTGCATTTTTCCCCAATATTAGGGGAATTTCTGCATTTTACCTCTTAATAAGGGGAATTTCTGCATTTTACCTCACAATAAGAAGAATTTCTGCATTTTACCCTAAAATATGGTGAATTTCTGCCTTTTTGTCAAAAATAAAAAAAATTTCTTCAATTTTGTACCATAAAAAAAGAAATTTCTCCTTTTGGCCCCAAAATAAGGGGAATTTCTGACTTTTTACCCTGAAATAAATGAAATTTCTGCAATTTTGCCCAAAAATAAGAGAAATTTGTGCCTTTTTTGCCCCAAAATAAGGGGAATTTCTGCCTTTTGCCCCAAAATATGGTGAATTTCAGCATTTTACCTCAAAATAAGGGGAATTTCTGCCTTTTTGCCCTGAAATATGTGAAATTTCTTCAATTTTACCCCAAAATAAGGTGAATTTATGCCTTTTTGCCCCAAAATAATGGGAATTTCTGCCTTTTTGCCCCAAAATAAGAAAAATTTTTGTATTTTCTTCTGAAATAAGTGAAATTTCTGCAATTTTGCCCTCAAATAAAGGAAATTTCTGCAATTTTTCCCCATAATAAAGCAAATTTCTGCAATTCTGCTGCAAAACAAGAGGAATTTCTGTTTTTTTCCCCCAAATAAAGCAAATTTCTGCAATTTTGGCCCAAAATAAGGGGAATTTCTGTTTTTTGTCCCCAAATAAGGGAAATTTCTGCAATTTTGCCCTAAAATAAGGGAAATTTCTGCAATTTTGCCCCAAAGAAAGGAAATTTCTGCAATTTTGCCCCAAATAAGGAGAATTTCTGCATTTTTGCCCCAAAATTAGGGGAATTTCTGCAATTTTGCTTCAAAGTACAAGGAATTTCTGCTTTTTTGCCCATAAATAAAGGGAATGTATACCTTTTTGCCATAAAAAAGAGAAATTTCTTCAGTTTGCCGCAAAATAAAGGGAATTTCTGCATTTTTCTCCAATGTTTGGGGAATTTCTGCATTTTACCTCTAAATAAGGGGAAATTCTGCATTTTACCTCAAAATAAGAAGAATTACTGCCTTTTAACCCAAAATATGGGGAATTTCTGCTTTTTTGTTCCAAAATAAAGAAAATTTCTTCAATTTTGTACCATAATAAAAGAAATTTCTCCTTTTTGCCCCAAAATAAGGGGAATTTCTGCATTTTTGCCCGAAAATAGGGGAATTTTTGCAATTTTGCTCCAAAATACGGGGAATTTCTGCCTTTTTGCCCGAAAATAAAGGCAATGTATACCTTTTTGCTATAAAAAAGGGAAATTTCTTCACTTTTGCCCCAAAATAAGGCGATTTTCCGTCTTTTTGACTCAAAATAAGTGCAATTTCTGCCTTTTACCCAAAAATAAACAGAATTTCTGTCTTTTTGCCCCAAAATAAGGGAAATTTCTGACTTTTTGCCCTGAAATACGTGAAATTTCTAAAATTTTTCCCCAAAATAATGGAAATGTCTGCTTTTTGCCCCAAAATAAAGGGAATTTCTGCCTTTTGCCCAAAAATATGGGAAATTTCTGCCTTTTGGCCCCAAAATAAGAAAAATTTCTCCAATTTTGTACCAAAATAAAAGAAATTTCTGCCTTTTTGTTCCAAAATAAGAGATATTTCTGCCTTTTTTCCCTGAAATAAGTGAAATTTCTGCAATTTTGCCCCAAAATAAGGGAAATTTCTGCAATTTTGCCCCAAAGTAGAGGAAATTTCTGCAATTTTGCCCCAAATAAGGGGAATTTTGACTTTTTGCACCCGAAAAAAAGAGATTTTCTGACTTTTTGCCCAAAAATAAGGAAAATTTCAGCCTTTTTGCCCGAAAATTTTGAGAATTACTTCAATTTTTCTTCAAAATACAGAAAATTTCTGCCTTTTAGCACCAAAATAAAGGGGATTTCTGCATTTTTCCCCAATATTAGGGGAATTTCTGCATTTTACCTCTTAATAAGGGGAATTTCTGCATTTTACCTCAAAATAAGAAGAATTTCTGCATTTTACCCTAAAATATGGTAAATTTCTGCCTTTTTGTTCAAAAATAAAAAAAATTTCTTCAATTTTGTACCATAATAAAAGAAATTTCTCCTTTTGGCCCCAAAATAAGGGGAATTTCTGACTTTTTACCCTGAAATAAATGAAATTTCTGCAATTTTGCCCAAAAATAAGAGAAATTTGTGCCTTTTTTGCCCCAAAATAAGGGGAATTTCTGCCTTTTGCCCCAAAATATGTGAAATTTCTTCAATTTTACCCCAAAATAAGGTGAATTTATGCCTTTTTGCCCCAAAATAATGGGAATTTCTGCCTTTTTGCCCCAAAATAAGAAAAATTTTTGTATTTTCTTCTGAAATAATTGAAATTTCTGCAATTTTGCCCTCAAATAAAGGAAATTTCTGCAATTTTTCCTCATAATAAAGCAAATTTCTGCAATTTTGCTGCAAAATAAGAGGAATTTCTGTTTATTTCCCCCAAATAAAGCAAATTTCTGCAATTTTGGCCCAAAATAAGGGGAATTTCTGTTTTTTGTCCCCAAATAAGGGAAATTTCTTCAATTTTGCCCTAAAATAAGGGAAATTTCTGCAATTTTGCCCCAAAGAAAGGAAATTTCTGCAATTTTGCCCCAAATAAGGAGAATTTCTGCATTTTTGCCCCAAAATTAGGGGAATTTCTGCAATTTTGCTTCAAAGTACAAGGAATTTCTGCTTTTTTGCCCGTAAATAAAGGGAATGTATACCTTTTTGCCATAAAAAAGAGAAATTTCTTCAGTTTGCCGCAAAATAAAGGGAATTTCTGCATTTTTCTCCAATGTTTGGGGAATTTCTGCATTTTACCTCTAAATAAGGGGAAATTCTGCATTTTACCTCAAAATAAGAAGAATTACTGCCTTTTAACCCAAAATATGGGGAATTTCTGCTTTTTTGTTCCAAAATAAAGAAAATTTCTTCAATTTTGTACCATAATAAAAGAAATTTCTCCTTTTTGCCCCAAAATAAGGGGAATTTCTGACTTTTTACCCTGAATTAAATGAAATTTCTGCAATTTTGCCCGAAAATAAGGGAAATTTGTGCCTTTTTTGCCCCAAAATAAGGGGAATTTCTGCCTTTTGCCCCAAATTATGGGGAATTTCAGCATTTTACCTCAAAATAAGGGGAATTTCTGCGGTTTTGCCCTAAAATATGTGAAATTTCTGCAATTTTACCCCATAATAAAGCAAATTTCTGCAATTTTGCTGCAAAATAAAGGAGAATTTCTGTTTTTTGCCCCCAAATAAAGCAACTTTCTGCAATTTTGCCTCAAAATAAGGGGAATTTCTGGTTTTTGCCCCCAAATAAGGGAAATTTCTGCAATTTTGCCCTTAAATAAGGGGAATTTCTGCCATTTGTCCAAAAATAAGGGGAATTTCTGCCTTTTTGCTACAAAATAAAGAAAATTACTGCATGTTTTACCCCAAAATTAGGTGAATTTCTGCAATTTTGCTCCAAAATACGAGGATATTCTGCCTTTTTGGCCGAAAATAAGGGGAATTTCTGCCATTTTACCGCGAAATAAGTGAAATTTCTGCAGTTTTACCCCAAAATAAGGGGAATTTCTGCCTTTTTGCCCCAAAATTAGGGGAATTTCTGCAATTTTGCTCCAAAATACAGGGAATTTCTGCCTTTTTGCCCGAAAATAAAGGCAATGTATAACTTTTTGCTATAAAAAAGGGAAATTTCTTCACTTTTGCCCCAAAATAAGGCGATTTTCCGCCTTTTTGCCTCAAAATAAGTGCAATTTCTGCCTTTTCCCCAAAAATAAACGGAATTTCTGTCTTTTGCCCCAAAATAAGGGAAATTTCTAACTTTTTGCCCTGAAAAAAGTGAAATTTCTAAAATTTTTCCCAAAACTAAGAGAAATGTCTGCTTTTTGCCCCAAAATAAGGAGAATTTCAGCCTTTTTTCCTCAAAATAAGGGGAATGTCTGCGTTTTACCCAAAAATATAGGAAATTTCTGCCTTTTTGCCCCAAAATAAGAAAAGTTTCTGCAATTTTTTACCAAAATAAAAAAAATTTCTGCCTTTTTGTTCCAAAATATGAGAAATTTCTGCCTTTTTTCCCTGAAATAAGTAAAATTTCTGCAATTTTGCCCCAAAATAAGGGAAATTTCTGCAATTTTGCCCCAAAGTAAAGGAAATTTCTGCAATTTTGACCCAAATAAGGGGAATTTCTGACATTTTGCACCCGAAAAAAAAAGATTTTCTGTATTTTGTCCCAAAATAAAAAGAATTTCTGGTTTTTTGCCCGGAAATTATGAGAATTTCTGCAATTTTTCTTCAAAATACGGAAAATTTCTGCCTTTTAGCCCCAAAATAAAGGGAATTTCTGCATTTTTCTTAAATATTAGGGGAATTTCTGCATTTTACCTCTAAATAAAAGAAATTTCTGCATGTTACCTCAAAATAAGAAGAATTTCTGACTTTTGCCCCAAAATATGGGGAATTTCTGCCTTTTTGTTACAAAATAAAGAAAATTTCTTCAACTGTGTACCATAATAAAAGAAATTT
Source organism: Micromys minutus (assembly GCF_963924665.1). Classification (NCBI taxonomy): domain Eukaryota; kingdom Metazoa; phylum Chordata; class Mammalia; order Rodentia; family Muridae; genus Micromys; species Micromys minutus. Next base: position 18,152 of record NW_027667971.1, read on the forward strand.
CTTCTTTTTGCCCCAAAATAAGGGAAATTTCTGTCTTTTTGCCCTGAAATATGTGAAATTTCTGCAATTTTACCACAAAATAAGGTAAATTTCTGCCTTTTTGCCCCAAAATAATGGGAATTTCTGCCTTTTTGCCCCAAAATAAGTAAAATTTTTGTTTTTTCTTCTGAAATAAGCGTAATTTCTGCACTTTTGCTCTAAAATAAGGGAAATTTCTGCAATTTTTCCCCATAATAAAGCAAATTTCTGCAATTTTGCCACAAAATAAGAGGAATTTCTGTTTTTTGCCCCCAAATAAAGCAAATTTCTGCAATTTTGCCCCAAAATAAGGGGAATTTCTGCTATTTTGCCCTTAAATAAGGGGAATTTCTGCCATTTGCCCCAAAATAAGGGGAATTTCTGCCTTTTTGCCACAAAATAAAGAAAATTACTGCATGTTTTACCCCAAAATTAGGTGAATTTCTGCAATTTTGCTCCAAAATACGAGGATTTTCTGCCTTTTCCGCCGAAAATATGGGGAATTTCTGCCATTTTGCCGCGAAATAAGTGAAATTTCTGCAGTTTTACCCCAAAATAAGGGGAATTTCTGCCTTTTTGCCCGAAAATTAGGGGAATTTTTGCAATTTTGCTCCAAAATACGGGGAATTTCTGCCTTTTTGCCCGAAAATAAAGGCAATGTATACCTTTTTGCTATAAAAAAGGGAAATTTCTTCACTTTTGCCCCAAAATAAGGCGATTTTCCGCCTTTTTGACTCAAAATAAGTGCAATTTCTGCCTTTTCCCCAAAAATAAACAGAATTTCTGTCTTTTTGCCCCAAAATAAGGGAAATTTCTGACTTTTTGCCCTGAAATAAGTGAAATTTCTAAAATTTTTCCCCAAAATAATGGAAATGTCTGCTTTTTGCCCCAAAATAAGGGGAATTTCTGCCTTTTGCCCAAAAATATGGGAAATTTCTGCCTTTTGGCCCCAAAATAAGAAAAATTTCTCCAATTTTGTACCAAAATAAAAGAAATTTCTGCCTTTTTGTTCCAAAATAAGAGATATTTCTGCCTTTTTTCCCTGAAATAATTGAAATTTCTGCAATTTTGCCCCAAAATAAGGGAAATTTCTGCAATTTTGCCCCAAAGTAGAGGAAATTTCTGCAATTTTGCCCTAGATAAGGGGAATTTTGACTTTTTGCACCCGAAAAAAAGAGATTTTCTGACTTTTTGCCCAAAAATAAGGAAAATTTCAGCCTTTTTGCCCGAAAATTTTGAGAATTACTTCAATTTTTCTTCAAAATACAGAAAATTTCTGCCTTTTAGCCCCAAAATAAAGGGGAATTCTGCATTTTTCCCCAATATTAGGGGAATTTCTGTATTTTACCTCTTAATAAGGGGAATTTCTGCATTTTACCTCAAAATAAGAAGAATTTCTGCATTTTACCCTAAAATATGGTGAATTTCTTCCTTTTTGTTCAAAAATAAAGAAAATTTCTTCAATTTTGTACCATAATAAAAGAAATTTCTTATTTTGGCCCCAAAATAAGGGGAATTTCTGACTTTTTACCATGAAATAAATGAAATTTCTGCAATTTTGCCCAAAAATAAGAGAAATTTGTGCCTTTTTTGCCCCAAAATAAGGGGAATTTCTGCCTTTTGCCATAAAATATGGTGAATTTCAGCATTTTACCTCAAAATAAAGGGAATTTCTGTCTTTTTGCCCTGAAATATGTGAAATTTCTTCAATTTTACCCCAAAATAAGGTGAATTTCTGCATTTTTGCCCCAAAATAATGGGAATTTCTGCCTTTTTGCCCCAAAATAAGAAAAATTATTGTTTTTTCTTCTGAAATAAGTGAAATTTCTGCAATTTTGCCCTCAAATAAGGGAAATTTCTGCAATTTTTCCCCATAATAAAGCAAATTTCTGCAATTTTGCTGCAAAATAAGAGGAATTTCTGTTTTTTTCACCCAAATAAAGCAAATTTCTGCAATTTTGGCCCAAAATAAGGGGAATTTCTGTTTTTTGTCCCCAAATAAGGGAAATTTCTGCAATTTTGCCCTAAAATAAGGGAAATTTCTGCAATTTTGCCCCAAAGAAAGGAAATTTCTGCAATTTTGCCCCAAATAAGGAGAATTTCTGCATTTTTGCCCCAAAATTAGGGGAATTTCTGCAATTTTGCTTCAAAATACAAGGAATTTCTGCTTTTTTGCCCGTAAATAAAGGGAATGTATACCTTTTTGCCATAAAAAAGAGAAATTTCTTCAGTTTGCCGCAAAATAAAGGGAATTTCTGCATTTTTCTCCAATGTTTGGGGAATTTCTGCATTTTACCTCTAAATAAGGGGAAATTCTGCATTTTACCTCAAAATAAGAAGAATTAATGCCTTTTAACCCAAAATATGGGCAATTTCTGCTTTTTGGTTCCAAAATAAAGAAAATTTCTTCAATTTTGTACCATAATAAAAGAAATTTCTCCTTTTTGCCCCAAAATAAGGGGAATTTCTGACTTTTTACCCTGAATTAAATGAAATTTCTGCAATTTTGCCCGAAAATAAGGGAAATTTGTGCCTTTTTTGCCCCAAAATAAGGGGAATTTCTGCCTTTTGCCCCAAAATATGGGGAATTTCAGCATTTTACCTCAAAATAAGGGGAATTTCTGCGTTTTTGCCCTAAAATATGTGAAATTTCTGCAATTTTACCCCATAATAAAGCAAATTTCTGCAATTTTGCTGCAAAATAAAGGAGAATTTCTGTTTTTTGCCCCCAAATAAAGCAACTTTCTGCAATTTTGCCTCAAAATAAGGGGAATTTCTGTTTTTTGCCCCCAAATAAGGGAAATTTCTGCAATTTTGCCCTTAAATAAGGGGAATTTCTTCCATTTGCCCCAAAATAAGGGGAATTTCTGCCTTTTTGCTACAAAATAAAGAAAATTACTGCATGTTTTACCCCAAAATTAGGTGAATTTCTGCAATTTTGCTCCAAAATACGAGGATTTTCTGCCTTTTTGGCCGAAAATAAGGGGAATTTCTGCCATTTTACCGCGAAATAAGTGAAATTTCTGCAGTTTTACCCCAAAATAAGGGGAATTTCTGCCTTTTTGCCCCAAAATTAGGGGAATTTCTGCAATTTTGCTCCAAAATACAGGGAATTTCTGCCTTTTTGCCCGAAAATAAAGGCAATGTATAACTTTTTGCTATAAAAAAGGGAAATTTCTTCACTTTTGCCCCAAAATAAGGCGATTTTCCGCCTTTTTGCCTCAAAATAAGTGCAATTTCTGCCTTTTCCCCAAAAATAAAAGGAATTTCTGTCTTTTTGCCCCCAAATAAGAAAAATTTCTAACTTTTTGCCCTGAAAAAAGTGAAATTTCTAAAATTTTTCCCAAAACTAAGAGAAATGTCTGCTTTTTGCCCCAAAATAAGGAGAATTTCTGCTTTTTTGCCCCAAAATAAGGTTAATTTCAGCCTTTTTTCCTCAAAATAAGGGGAATGTCTGCCTTTACCCAAAAATATAGGAAATTTCTGCCATTTTGCCCCAAAATAAGAAAAATTTCTGCAATTTTTTACAAAAATAAAAAAAATTTCTGCCTTTTTGTTCCAAAATAAGAGAAATTTCTGCCTTTTTTCCCTGAAATAAGTAAAATTTCTGCAATTTTGCCCCAAAATAAGGGAAATTTCTGCAATTTTGCCCCAAAGTAAAGGAAATTTCTGCAATTTTGCCCCAAATAAGGGGAATTTCTGACATTTTGCACCCGAAAAAAAAAGATTTTCTGTATTTTGTCCCAAAATAAAAAGAATTTCAGATTTTTTGCCCGGAAATTATGAGAATTTCTGCAATTTTTCTTCAAAATACGGAAAATTTCTGCCTTTTAGCCCCAAAATAAAGGGAATTTCTGCATTTTTTCCAAATATTAGGGGAATTTCTGCATTTTACCTCTAAATAAAAAAAATTTCTGCATGTTACCTCAAAATAAGAAGAATTTCTGACTTTTGCCCCAAAATATGGGGAATTTCTGCCTTTTTGTTCCAAAATAAAGAAAATTTCTTCAACTTTGTACCATAATAAAAGAAATTTCTCCTTTTTGCCCCAAAATAAGGGAAATTTCTGTCTTTTTGCCCTGAAATATGTGAAATTTCTGCAATTTTACCCCAAAATAAGGTAAATTTCTGCCTTTTTGCCCCAAAATAATGGGAATTTCTGCCTTTTTGCCCCAAAATAAGAAAAAATTTTGTTTTTTTCCTGAAACAAGTGAAATTTCTGCCATTTTGCCCTAAAATAAGGGAAATTTCTGCAATTTTACCCCATAATAAAGCAAATTTCTGCAATTTTGCTGCAAAATAAGGGGAATTTCTGTTTTTTGCCCCCAAATAAAGCAAATTTCAGCAATTTTGCCCCAAAATAAGGGAAATTTCTGTTTTTTGCCCCCAAATAAGGGAAATTTCTGCAATTTTGCCCTTAAATAAGGGGAATTTCTGCCATTTGCCCAAAAATAAGGGGAATTTCTGCCTTTTTGCTACAAAATAAAAAAAATTACTGCATGTTTGACCCCAAAATTAGGTGAATTTCTGCAATTTTGCTCCAAAATACGATGATTTTCTGCCTTTTTCGCCAAAAATAAGGGGAATTTCTGCGATTTGGCCGCGAAATAAGTGAAATTTCTGCAGTTTTACCACAAAATAAGGGGAATTTCTGCCTTTTTGCCCCAAAATTAGGGGAATTTCTGCAATTTTGCTCCAAAATACAGGGAATTTCTGCCTTTTTGCCCAAAAATAAAGGCAATGTATACCTTTTTGCTATAAAAAAGGGAAATTTCTTCACTTTTGCCCCAGAAAAAGGCGATTTTCTGCCTTTTTGACTCAAAATAAGTGCAATTTCTGCCTTTTCCCCAAAAATAAACGGAATTTCTGTCTTTTTGCCCCAAAATAAGGGGAATTTCTGACTTTTTGCCCTGAAATAAGTGAAATTTCTAAAATGTTTCCTCAAAATAAGGGAAATGTCTGCTTTTTGCTCCAAAATAAGGATAATTTCTGCCTTTTTGCCCCAAAATAAGGGGAATTTCAGCCTTTTTTCCTTAAAATAAGAAAAATTTCTGCAATATTGTACAAAAATTAAAGAAATTTCTGCCTTTTGTTCCAAAATAAGAGAAATTTCTGCCTTTTTGCCCTGAAATAAGTGAAATTTCTGCAATTTTGCCCCATAATAAAGCAAATTTCTGCAATTTTGCTGCAAAATAAGAGGAGTTTCTGTTTTTTTCCCCCAGATAAAGCAAATTTCTGCAATTTTGGCCCAAAATAAGGGGAATTTCTGTTTTTTGTCCCCAAATAAGGGAAATTTCTGCAATTTTGCCTCAAAGAAAGGAAATTTCTGCAATTTTGCCCCAAATAAGGAGAATTTCTGCATTTTTGCCCCAAAATTAGGAGAATTTCTGCAATTATGCTTCAAAATACAAGGAATTTCTGCTTTTTTGCCCGTAAATAAAGGGAATGTATACCTTTTTGCCATAAAAAAGAGAAATTTCTTCAGTTTGCCACAAAATAAAGGGAATTTCTGCATTTTTCTCCAATGTTTGGGAAATTTCTGCATTTTACTTCTAAATAATGGGAAATTCTGCATTTTACCTCAAAATAAGAAGAATTACTGCCTTTTAACTCAAAATATGGGGAATTTCTGCTTTTTTGTTCCAAAATAAAGAAAATTTCTTCAATTTTGTACCATAATAAAAGAAATTTCTCCTTTTTGCCCCAAAATAAGGGGAATTTCTGACTTTTTACCCTGAATTAAATGAAATTTCTGCAATTTTGCCCGAAAATAAGGGAAATTTGTGCCTTTTTTGCGCGAAAATAAGGGGAATTTCTGCCTTTTGCCCCAAAATATGGGGAATTTCAGCATTTTACCTCAAAATAAGGGGAATTTCTGCGTTTTTGCCCTAAAATATGAGAAATTTCTGCAATTTTACCCCATAATAAAGCAAATTTCTGCAATTTTGCTGCAAAATAAAGGAGAATTTCTGTTTTTTGCCCCCAAATAAAGCAACTTTCTGCAATTTTGCCTCAAAATAAGGGGAATTTCTGTTTTTTGTCCCAAATAAGGGAAATTTCTGCAATTTTGCCCTAAAATAAAAGGAATTTCTGCCATTTGCCCCAAAATAAGGGGAAATTCTGCCTTTTGGCCACAAAATAAAGAAAATTACTGCATGTTTTACCCCAAAATTAGGTGAATTTCTGCAATTTTGCTCCAAAATACGAGGATTTTCTGCCTTTTTCGCCGAAAATAAGGGGAATTTCTGCCATTTTACCGTGAAATAAGTGAAATTTCTGCAGTTTTACCCCAAAATAAGGGGAATTTCTGCCTTTTTGCCCCAAAATTAAGGGAATTTCTGCAATTTTGCTTCAAAATACAGGGAATTTCTGTCTTTTTGCCCGAAAATAAAGGCAATGTATAACTTTTTGCTATGAAAAAGGGAAATTTCTTCACTTTTGCCCCAAAATAAGGCGATTTTCCGCCTTTTTGCCTCAAAATAAGTGCAATTTCTGCCTTTTCCCCAAAAATAAAAGGAATTTCTGTCTTTTTGCCCCAAAATAAGGGAATTTCTGACTTTTTGCCCTGAAATAAGTGAAATTTCTAAAATTTTTCTCCAAAATAAGAAAAATGTCTGCTTTTTGCCCCAAAATAAGGAGAATTTCTGCTTTTTTGCCCCAAAATAAGGGGAATTTCAGCCTTTTTTCCTCAAATAAGGGGAATTTCTGCCTTTTACCCAAAAATATAGGAAATTTCTGCCTTTTTGCGCCAAAATAAGAAAAATTTCTGCAATTTTTTACCAAAATAAAAAAAATTTCTGCCTTTTTGTTCCAAAATAAGAGAAATTTCTGCCTTTTTCCCTGAAATAAGTAAAATTTCTGCAATTTTGGCCCAAAATAAGGGAAATTTCTGCAATTTTTCCCCAAATAAGGGGAATTTCTTACTTTTTGCACCCGAAAAAACAAGATTTTCTGTATTTTGTCCCAAAATAAAAAGAATTTCAGTTTTTTGCCCGGAAATTATGAGAATTTCTGTAATTTTTCTTCAAAATACAGAAAATTTCTGCCTTTTAGCCCCAAAATAAAGGGAATTTCTGCATTTTTCCCAAATATTAGGGGAATTTCAGCATTTTACCTCTAAATAAAAGAAATTTCTGCATGTTACCTCAAAATAAGAAGAATTTCTGACTTTTGCCCCAAAATATGGGGAATTTCTGCCTTTTTGTTCCAAAATAAAGAAAATTTCTTCAACTTTGTACCATAATAAAAGAAATTTCTCCTTTTTGCCCCAAAATAAGGGAAATTTCTGTCTTTTTGCCCTGAAATATGTGAAATTTCTGCAATTTTACCCCAAAATAAGGTAAATTTCTGCCTTTTTGCCCCAAAATAATGGGAATTTCTGCCTTTTTGCCCCAAAATAAGAAAAAATTTTGTTTTTTTCCTGAAACAAGTGAAATTTCTGCAATTTTGCCCTAAAATAAGGGAAATTTCTGCAATTTTACCCCATAATAAAGCAAATTTCCGCAATTTTGCTGCAAAATAAGGGGAATTTCTGTTTTTTGCCACCAAATAAAGCAAATTTCAGCAATTTTGCCCCAAAATAAGGGGAATTTCTGTTTTTTGCCCCCAAATAAGGGAAATTTCTGCAATTTTGCCCTTAAATAAGGGGAATTTCTGCCATTTGCCCCAAAATAAGGGGAATTTCTGCCTTTTTGCTACAAAATAAAGAAAATTACTGCATGTTTTACCCCAAAATTAGGTGAATTTCTGCAATTTTGCTCCAAAATACGATGATATTCTGCCTTTTTTGCCAAAAATAAAAGGAATTTCTGCGATTTGGCCACGAAATAAGTGAAATTTCTGCAGTTTTACCCCCAAATAATGTGAATTTCTGCCTTTTTGCCCCAAAATTCAGCGAATTTCTGCAATTTTGCTCCAAAATACGAGGAATTTCTGCCTTTTTGCCCGAAAATAAAGGCAATGTATACCTTTTTGCTATAAAAAGGAAATTTCTTCACTTTTGCCCCAAAATAAGGGGATCTTTCATCTTTTTGACTCAAAATAAGTGCAATTTCTGCCTTTTCCCCAAAAATAAACGGAATTTCTGTCTTTTTGCCCCAAAATAAGGGGAATTTCTGACTTTTTGCCCTGAAATAAGTGAAATTTCTAAAATTATTTCTCAAAATAAGGGAAATGTCTGCTTTTTGCTCCAAAATAAGGGGAATTTCTGCCTTTTTGCCCCAAAATAAGGGGAATTTCAGCCTTTTTTCCTTAAAATATGAAAAATTTCCGAAATATTGTACAAAAATAAAAGAAATTTCTGCCTTTTTGTTCCAAAATAAGAGAAATTTCTGCCTATTTGCCCTGAAATAAGTGAAATTTCTGCAATTTTGCCCCAAAATAAGGGAAATTTCTGCAATTTTGCCCCAAAGTAGAGGACATTTCTGCAATTTTGCCCAAAATAATGGGAATTTCTGACTTTTTGCACCCGAAAAAAGGAGATTTTCTGTCTTTTTGACCAAAAATAAGGAGAATTTCAGACTTTTTGCCCAAAAATTATGAGAATTCCTGCAATTTTTCTTCAAAATACAGAAAATTTCTGCATTTTAGCCCCAAAATAAAGGGAATTTCTGCCTTTGTCCCCAATATTAGGGGAATTTCTGCATTTTACCTCTAAATAAAAGGAATTTCTGCATGTTACTTCAAATTAGAAGAATTTCTGCCTTTTACCCCAAAATATGGGTTATTTCTGCCTTTTTGTTCCAAAATAAAGAAAATTTCTTCAATTTTGTACCATAATAAAATAAATTTCTCATTTTTGCCCCAAAATAAGGGGAATTTCTGACTTTATACCCTGAAATAAATGAAATTTCTGCAATTTTGCCCGAAAATAAGGAAAATTTGTGGTTTTTTTTGCCCCAAAATAGGGGGAATTTCTGCCTTTTGCCCCAAAATATGGGGAATTACAGCATTTTACCTCAAAAGAAGGGGAATTTCTGCCTTTTTGCCCTACAATATGTGAAATTTCTGCAATTTTACCCCAAAATAATGGGAATTTCTGCCTTTTTGCCCCAAAATAATGGGAATTTCTGCCTTTTTGCCCCAAAATAAGAAAAATTTTTGTTTTTGCTTCTGAAATAAGTGAAATTTCTGCAATTTTGCCCTAAAATGAGGCAAATTTCTGCAATTTTTTCCCATAATAAAGCAAATTTCTGCAATTTTGCTGCAAAATAAGGGGAATTTCTGTTTTTTGCCCCCAAATAAAGCAAATTTCTGCAATTTTGCACCAAAATAAAGAGAATTTCTGGTTTTTGCCCCCAAATAAGGGAAATTTCTGCAATTTTGCCCTAAAATAAAAGGAATTTCTGCCATTTGCCCCAAAATAAGGGGAATTTCTGCCTTTTTGCAACAAAATAATGAAAATTACTGCATGTTTTACCCCAAAATTAGGTGAATATCTGCAATTTTGCTCCAAAATACGAGGATTTTCTGCCTTTTTCGCCGAAAATAAGGGGAATTTGTGCCATTTTGCCGCGAAATAAGTGAAATTTCTGCAGTTTTACCCCAAAATAAGGGGAATTTCTGCCTTTTTGCCCCAAAATTAGGGGAATTTCTGCAATTTTGCTCCAAAATACAGGGAATTTCTGCCTTTTTGCCCGAAATTAAAGGCAATGTATAACTTTTTGCTATAAAAAAGGGAAATTTCTTCACTTTTGCCCCATAATAAGGCGATTTTCTGCCTTTTTGACTCAAAATAAGTGCAATTTCTGACTTTTCCACAAAAATAAACGGAATTTCTGTCTTTTTGCCCCAAAATAATGGGAATTTCTGGCTTTTTGCCCTGAAATAAGTGAAATTTCTAAAATTTTTCCCCAAAATAAGGGAAATGTCTGCTTTTTGCCCCAAAATAAGGAGAATTTCTGCCTTTTGCCCCAAAATAAGGAGAATTTCAGCCTTTTTTCCTCAAAATAAGGGGAATTTCTGCCTTTTTCCCCAAAATATGGGAAATTTCTGCCTTTTTGCCCCCCAAAAAAAAGAATTTTTGCAATTTTGTACCAAAATAAAAGAAATTTCTGCCTTTTTGTTTCAAAATAAGAGAAATTTCTGCCTTTTTTCCCTGAAATAAGTGAAATTTCTGCAATTTTGCCCCAAAATAAGGGAAATTTTTGCAATTTTGCCCCAAAGGAGAGGAAATTTCTGCAATTTTGCCCCAAAATAAGGAGAATTTCAGCCTTTTTGCCTGAAAATTATGAGAATTTCTGTAATTTTTCTTCAAAACACGGAAAATTCCTGCCTTTTAGCCCCAAAATATAGGGAATTTCTGTATTTTTTTCCCCGATATTAGGGGAATTTCTGCATTTTACCTCAAAATAAAAGGAATTTCTGCATGTTACCTCAAAATAAGAAGAATTTCTGCCTTTTACCCCAAAATATGGAGAATTTCTGCCTTTTTGTTCCAAAATAAAGAAAATTTCTTCAATTTTGTACCGTAATAAAAGAAATTTCTCCTTTTTGCCCCAAAATAAGGGGAATTTCTGACTTTTTACCCTGAAATAAATGAAATTTCTGCAATTTTGCACGAAAATAAGGAAAATTTGTTCCTTTTTTGCCCCAAAATAAGGGGAATTTCTGCCTTTTGCCTCAAAATATGGGGAATTTCAGCATTTTACCTCAAAAGAAGGGGAATTTCTGCCTTTTTGCCCTGAAATATGTGAAATTTCTGCAATTTTACCCCAACATAAGGTGAATTTCTGCCTTTTTGCCCCAAAATAATGGGAATTTCTGCCTTTTTGCCCCAAAATAAGAAAATTTTTTGTTTTTTCTTCTGAAATAAGTGAAACTTTTGCAATTTTGCCCTAAAATAAGGGAAATTTCTGCAATTTTTCCCCTTAATAAAGCAATTTCGGAAATTTTTCCGCAAAATAAGAGGAATTTCTGTTTTTTGCCCCCAAATAAACCAAATTTCTGCAATTTTGCCTTAAAATAAGGGGAATTTCTGTTTTTTGCCCCCAAATAAGGGAAATTTCTGCTATTTTGCTCTAAAATAAAAGGAATTTCTGCCATTTGCCCCAAAATAAGAGGAATTTCTGTCTTTTTGCCACAAAATAAATAAAATTACTGCATGTTTTACCACAAAATTAGGTGAATTTCTGCAATTTTGCTCCAAAATACGAGTATTTTCTGCCTTTTTGGCCGAAAATATGGGGAATTTCTGAAATTTTGCTGCGAAATAAGTGAAATTTTTGCAGTTTTACCCCAAAATAAGGGGAATTTCTGCCTTTTTCCCCCAAAATTAGGGGAATTTCTGCAATTTTGCTCCAAAATACGAGGAATTTCTGCCTTTTTTGCCCGAAAATAAAGGCAATGTATACCTTTTTGCTATAAAAAAGGGAAATTTTTTCACTTTTGCCCCAAAATAAAGCGATTTTCCGCTTTTTTGACTCAAAATAAGTGCAATTTCTGCCTTTTCCCCAAAAATAAACGAAATTTCTGTCTTTTTGCCCCAAAATAAGGGGAATTTCTGACTTTTTGCCCTTAAATAAGTGAAATTTCTAAAATTTTTCCCCAAAATAAGGGAAATGTCTGCTTTTTGCCCCAAAATAAGGACAATTTCTACCTTTTTGCCCCAATATAAGGGGAATTTCTGCCTTTTGTTCCAAAATAAGAAAAATTTCTCCAATTTTGTACCAAAATAAAAGAAATTCCTGCCTTTTTGTTCCAAAATAAGAGAAATTTCTGCCTTTTTTCCCTGAAATAAGTGAAATTTCTGCAATTTTGCCCCAAATTAAGGGAATTTTCTGCAATTTTGCCCCAAATAAAAGGAATTTCTGACTTTTTGCACCCGAAAAAAGAAGATTTTCTGTCTTTTTGCCCCAAAATAAAGAGAATTTCAGCATTTTTGCCCGAAAATTATGAGAATTTCTGCAATTTTTCTTCAAAATACGGGAAATTTCTTCTTTTTAGCCCCAAAATAAAGGGAATTTCTGCATTTTCCCTTAATATTAGGGGAATTTCTGTATTTTACCTCTAAATAAAAGAAATTTCTGCATTTTACCACAAAATAAGAAGAATTTCTGACTTTTACCCCAAAATATGGGGAATTTCTGCCTTTTTGTTCCAAAATAAAGAAAATTTCTTCAATTTTGTACCATAATAAAAGAAATTTCTTCTTTTTGCCCCAAAAAGAAGGGGAATTTCTGACTTTTTACCCTGAAATAAATGAAATTTCTGCAATTTTGTCCGAAAATAAGGAAAATTTGTGCCTTTTTTGGCCCAAAATAAGGGGAATTTCTGCCTTTGGCCCAAAAATATGGGGAATTTCAGCATTTTACCTCAAAATAAGGGGAATTTCTGCTTTTTGCCCTGAAATATGTGAAATTTCTGCAATTTTACCCCAAAATAAGGTGAATTTCTAACTTTTTGCCCCAAAATAATGGGAATTTCAGCCTTTTTGCCCCAAAATAAGAAAAATTTTTGTTTTTTCTTCTGAAATAAGTGAAATTTCTGCAATTTTGCCCTAAAATAAGGGAAATTTCTCCAATTTTTCCCCATAATAAAGCAAATTTCTGCAATTTTGCTGCAAAATAAGAAGAATTTCTGTTTTTTGCCCCCAAATAAAGCAAATTTCTGCAATTTTGCCCCAAAATAAAGAGAATTTCTGTTTTTTGCCCCCAAATAAAAGAAATTTCTGCAATTTTGCCCTAAAATAAGAAGAATTTCTGCCATTTGCCCAAAAATAAGGGGAATTTCTGCCTTTTTGCCACAAAATAATGAAAATTACTGCATGTTTTACCCAAAAATTAGGTGAATTTCTGCAATTTTGCTCCAAAATACGAGGATTTTCTACCTTTTTCACCGGAAATAAGGGGAATTTCTACCATTTTGCCGCGAAATAAGTGAAATTTCTGCAGTTTTACCCAAAAATAAGGGGAATTTCTGCCTTTTTGCCCTAAAATTAGGGGAATTTCTGCAATTTTGCTCCAAAATACGGGGAATTTCTGCCTTTTTGCCCGAAAATAAAGGCAATGTATACCTTTTTGCTATAAAAAAGGGAAATTTCTTCACTTTTGCCCCATAATAAGGCAATTTTCCACCTTTTTGACTTAAAATAAGTGCAATTTCTGACTTTTCCACAAAAATAAACAGAATTTCTGTCTTTTTGCCTCAAAATAAGGGGTATTTCTGACTTTTTGCCCTGAAATAAGTGAAATTTCTAAAATTTTTCCCCAAAATAAGGGAAATGTTAGCTTTTTGCCCCAAAATAAGGAGAATTTCTGCCTTTTGCCTCAAAAAAAAAAAAGAATTTCAGCCTTTTTTCCTCAAAATAAGGGGAATTTCTGCCCTTTGCCCCAAAATATGAGAAATTTCTGCCTTTTTGCCCCAAAATAAGAAAAGTTTCTGCAATTTGGTACCAAAATAAAAGAAATTTCTGCCTTTTTGTTCCAAAATAAGAGAAATTTCTGCCTTTTTTTCCTGAAATAAGTGAAATTTCTGCAATTTTGCCCCAAAATAAGGAAAATTTCTGCAATTTTGCCCCAAAGTAGAGGAAATTTCTGCAATTTTGCCCCAAATAAGGGGATTTTCTAACTTTTTGCACCCGTAAAAAGGAGATTTTCTGTCTTTTTGCCCCAAAATAAAGAGAATTTCAGTCTTTTTGCCTGAAAATTATGAGAATTTCTGCAATTTTTCTTCAAAATACGGAAAATTTCTGCGTTTTAGCCCCAAAATAAAGGGAATTTCTGCATTTTTCCCCCGATATTAGGGGAATTTCTGCCTTTTGCCCCAAAATATGCGGAATTTCAGCATTTTACCTCAAAATAATAGGAATTTCTGCCTTTTTCCCCTGAAATATGTGAAATTTCTGCAATTTTACCCCAAAATAAGTTGAATTTCTGCCTTTTTGCCCCAAAATAATGGGAATTTCTGCCTTTTTGCCCCAAAATAAGAAAAAATTTTGTTTTTTCTTCTGAAATAAGTGAAATTTCTGCAATTTTGCCCTAAAATAAGGGAAATTTCTCCAATTTTTCCCCATAATAAATCAAATTTCTGCAATTTTGCTGCAAAAGAAGGGGAATTTCTGTTTTTTGCCTCCTAATAAAGCAAATTTCTGCAATTTTGCCCCAAAATAAAGAGAATTTCTGTTTTTCGCCCCCAAATAAAGGAAATTTCTGCAATATTGCCCTAAAATAAGGGGAATTTCTGCCATTTGCCCCAAAATAAGGGGAATTTCTGCCTTTTTGCCTCAAAATAATGAAAATTACTGCATGTTTTACCCCAAAATTAGGTGAATTTCTGCAATTTTGCTCCAAAATACGAGGATTTTCTGTTTTTTTCGCCGAAAATAAGGGGAATTTCTGCCATTTTGCAGCGAAATAAGTGAAATTTCTGCAGTTTTACCCCAAAATAAGGGGAATTTCTGCCTTTTTGCCCCAAAATTAGGGGAATTTCTGCAATTTTGCTCAAAATACGGGGAATTTCTTCCTTTTTGCCCGAAAATAAAGGCAATGTATACCTTTTTGCTATAAAAAAGGGAAATTTCTTCACTTTTGCCCCATAATAAGGCGATTTTCCGCCTTTTTGACTCAAAATAAGTGCAATTTCTGACTTTTCCCCAAAAATAAACGGAATTTCTGTCTTTTTGCCCCAAAATAAGGGAAATTTCTGACTTTTTGCCCTGAAATAAGTGAAATTTCTAAACTTTTTTCCCAAAATAAGGGAAATGTCTGCTTTTTGCCCCAAAATAAGGAGAATTTCTGCCTTTTGCCCCAAAATAAGGGGAATTTCAGCCTTTTTTTCTCAAAATAAGGGGAATATCTGCCTTTTGCCCCAAAATATGGGAAATTTCTGCCTTTTTGCCCCAAAATAAGAAAAATTTCTGCAATTTTGTACCAAAATAAAAGAAATTTCTGCCTTTTTATTCCAAAATAAGAGAAATTTCTGCCTTTTTTTCCCTGAAATAAGTGAAATTTCTGCAATTTTGCCCCAAAATAAGGAAAATTTCTGCAATTTTGCCCCAAAGTAGAGGAAATTTCTGCAATTTTGCCCCAAATAAGGGGAATTTCTGACTTTTTGCACCCGAAAAAAGGAGATTTTCTGTATTTTTGCCCCAAAAAAAAGGAGAATTTCAGCCTTTTTGCCTGAAAATTATGAGAATTTCTGCAATTTTTCTTCAAAATATGGAAAATTCCTGTTTTTTAGCCCCAAAATAATGGGAATTTCTGCATTTTTTCCCCGATATTAGGGGAATTTCTGCCTTTTGCCCCAAAATATGGGGAATTTCAGCATTTTACCTCAAAATAAGGGGAATTTCTGCCTTTTTGCCCTGAAATATGTGAAATTTCTGCAATTTTACCCCAAAATAAGTTGAATTTCTGCCTTTTTTCCCCAAAATAATGGGAATTTCTGCCTTTTTGCCCCAAAATAAGAAAAATTTTTGTTTTTTCTTCTGAAATAAGTGAAATTTCTGCAATTTTGCCCTAAAATAAGGGAAATTTCTCCAATTTTTCCCCATAATAAAGCAAATTTCTGCAATTTTGCTGCAAAATAAGGGGAATTTCTGTTTTTTGCCCCCAAATAAAGCAAATTTCTGCAATTTTGCCCCAAAATAAAGAGAATTTCTGTTTTTTGCCCCCAAATAAAGGAAATTTCTGCAATTTTGCCCTAAAATAAGGGGAATTTCTGCCATTTGCCCCAAAATAAGGGGAATTTCTGCCTTTTTGCCTCAAAATAATGAAAATTACTGCATGTTTTACCCCAAAATTAGGTGAATTTCTGCAATTTTGCTCCAAAATACGAGGATTTTCTGTTTTTTTCGCCGAAAATAAGGGGAATTTCTGCCATTTTGCAGCGAAATAAGTGAAATTTCTGCAGTTTTACCCCAAAATAAGGGGAATTTCTGCCTTTTTGCCCCAAAATTAGGGGAATTTCTGCAATTTTGCTCCAAAATACGGGGAATTTCTGCCTTTTTGCCCGAAAATAAAGGCAATGTATACCTTTTTGCTATAAAAAAGGGAAATTTCTTCACTTTTGCCCCATAATAAGGCAATTTTCCACCTTTTTGACTTAAAATAAGTGCAATTTCTGACTTTTCCACAAAAATAAACAGAATTTCTGTCTTTTTGCCTCAAAATAAGGGGTATTTCTGACTTTTTGCCCTGAAATAAGTGAAATTTCTAAAATTTTTCCCCAAAATAAGGGAAATGTTAGCTTTTTGCCCCAAAATAAGGAGAATTTCTGCCTTTTGCCTCAAAAAAAAAAGAATTTCAGCCTTTTTTCCTCAAAATAAGGGGAATTTCTGCCCTTTGCCCCAAAATATGAGAAATTTCTGCCTTTTTGCCCCAAAATAAGAAAAGTTTCTGCAATTTGGTACCAAAATAAAAGAAATTTCTGCCTTTTTGTTCCAAAATAAGAGAAATTTCTGCCTTTTTTTCCTGAAATAAGTGAAATTTCTGCAATTTTGCCCCAAAATAAGGAAAATTTCTGCAATTTTGCCCCAAAGTAGAGGAAATTTCTGCAATTTTGCCCCAAATAAGGGGATTTTCTAACTTTTTGCACCCGTAAAAAGGAGATTTTCTGTCTTTTTGCCCCAAAATAAAGAGAATTTCAGTCTTTTTGCCTGAAAATTATGAGAATTTCTGCAATTTTTCTTCAAAATACGGAAAATTTCTGCGTTTTAGCCACAAAATAAAGGGAATTTCTGCATTTTTCCCCCGATATTAGGGGAATTTCTGCCTTTTGCCCCAAAATATGCGGAATTTCAGCATTTTACCTCAAAATAATAGGAATTTCTGCCTTTTTCCCCTGAAATATGTGAAATTTCTGCAATTTTACCCCAAAATAAGTTGAATTTCTGCCTTTTTGCCCCAAAATAATGGGAATTTCTGCCTTTTTGCCCCAAAATAAGAAAAAATTTTGTTTTTTCTTCTGAAATAAGTGAAATTTCTGCAATTTTGCCCTAAAATAAGGGAAATTTCTCCAATTTTTCCCCATAATAAATCAAATTTCTGCAATTTTGCTGCAAAAGAAGGGGAATTTCTGTTTTTTGCCTCCTAATAAAGCAAATTTCTGCAATTTTGCCCCAAAATAAAGAGAATTTCTGTTTTTCGCCCCCAAATAAAGGAAATTTCTGCAATATTGCCCTAAAATAAGGGGAATTTCTGCCATTTGCCCCAAAATAAGGGGAATTTCTGCCTTTTTGCCTCAAAATAATGAAAATTACTGCATGTTTTACCCCAAAATTAGGTGAATTTCTGCAATTTTGCTCCAAAATACGAGGATTTTCTGTTTTTTTCGCCGAAAATAAGGGGAATTTCTGCCATTTTGCAGCGAAATAAGTGAAATTTCTGCAGTTTTACCCCAAAATAAGGGGAATTTCTGCCTTTTTGCCCCAAAATTAGGGGAATTTCTGCAATTTTGCTCAAAATACGGGGAATTTCTTCCTTTTTGCCCGAAAATAAAGGCAATGTATACCTTTTTGCTATAAAAAAGGGAAATTTCTTCACTTTTGCCCCATAATAAGGCGATTTTCCGCCTTTTTGACTCAAAATAAGTGCAATTTCTGACTTTTCCCCAAAAATAAACGGAATTTCTGTCTTTTTGCCCCAAAATAAGGGAAATTTCTGACTTTTTGCCCTGAAATAAGTGAAATTTCTAAACTTTTTTCCCAAAATAAGGGAAATGTCTGCTTTTTGCCCCAAAATAAGGAGAATTTCTGCCTTTTGCCCCAAAATAAGGGGAATTTCAGCCTTTTTTTCTCAAAATAAGGGGAATATCTGCCTTTTGCCCCAAAATATGGGAAATTTCTGCCTTTTTGCCCCAAAATAAGAAAAATTTCTGCAATTTTGTACCAAAATAAAAGAAATTTCTGCCTTTTTATTCCAAAATAAGAGAAATTTCTGCCTTTTTTTCCCTGAAATAAGTGAAATTTCTGCAATTTTGCCCCAAAATAAGGAAAATTTCTGCAATTTTGCCCCAAAGTAGAGGAAATTTCTGCAATTTTGCCCCAAATAAGGGGAATTTCTGACTTTTTGCACCCGAAAAAAGGAGATTTTCTGTATTTTTGCCCAAAAAAAAGGAGAATTTCAGCCTTTTTGCCTGAAAATTATGAGAATTTCTGCAATTTTTCTTCAAAATATGGAAAATTCCTGTTTTTTAGCCCCAAAATAATGGGAATTTCTGCATTTTTTCCCCGATATTAGGGGAATGTCTGCCTTTTGCCCCAAAATATGGGGAATTTCAGCATTTTACCTCAAAATAAGGGGAATTTCTGCCTTTTTGCCCTGAAATATGTGAAATTTCTGCAATTTTACCCCAAAATAAGGTGAATTTCTGCCTTTTTCCCCAAAATAATGGGAATTTTTGCCTTTTTGCCCCAAAATAAGAAAAATTTTTGTTTTTTCTTCTGAAATAAGTGAAATTTCTGCAATTTTGCCCTAAAATAAGGGAAATTTCTCCAATTTTTCCCCATAATAAAGCAAATTTCTGCAATTTTGCTGCAAAATAAGGGGAATTTCTGTTTTTTGCCCCCAAATAAAGCAAATTTCTGCAATTTTGCCCCAAAATAAAGAGAATTTCTGTTTTTTGCCCCCAAATAAAGGAAATTTCTGCAATTTTGCCCTAAAATAAGGGGAATTTCTGCCATTTGCCCCAAAATAAGGGGAATTTCTGCCTTTTTGCCACAAAATAATGAAAATTACTGCATGTTTTACCCAAAAATTAGGTGAATTTCTGCAATTTTGCTCCAAAATACGAAAATTTTCTGCCTTTTTCGCCGAAAATAAGTGGAATTTCTGCCATTTTGCCGCGAAATAAGTGAAATTTTTGCAGTTTTACCTCAAAATAAGGGGAATTTCTGCCTTTTTGCCCCAAAATTAGGGGAATTTCTGCAATTTTGCTCAAAATACGGGGAATTTCTGCCTTTTTGCCTGAAAATAAAGGCAATGTATACCTTTTTGCTATATAAAAGGGAAATTTCTTTACTTTTGCCCAAAATAAGGCGATTTTCCGCCTTTTTGACTCAAAATAAGTGCAATTTCTGACTTTTCCACAAAAATAAACAGAATTTCTGTCTTTTTGCCTCAAAATAAGGGGTATTTCTGACTTTTTGCCCTGAAATAAGTGAAATTTCTAAAATTTTTCCCCAAAATAAGGGAAATGTTAGCTTTTTGCCCCAAAATAAGGAGAATTTCTGCCTTTTGCCTCAAAAAAAAAAGAATTTCAGCCTTTTTTCCTCAAAATAAGGGGAATTTCTGCCCTTTGCCCCAAAATATGAGAAATTTCTGCCTTTTTGCCCCAAAATAAGAAAAGTTTCTGCAATTTGGTACCAAAATAAAAGAAATTTCTGCCTTTTTGTTCCAAAATAAGAGAAATTTCTGCCTTTTTTTCCTGAAATAAGTGAAATTTCTGCAATTTTGCCCCAAAATAAGGAAAATTTCTGCAATTTTGCCCCAAAGTAGAGGAAATTTCTGCAATTTTGCCCCAAATAAGGGGATTTTCTAACTTTTTGCACCCGTAAAAAGGAGATTTTCTGTCTTTTTGCCCCAAAATAAAGAGAATTTCAGTCTTTTTGCCTGAAAATTATGAGAATTTCTGCAATTTTTCTTCAAAATACGGAAAATTTCTGCGTTTTAGCCACAAAATAAAGGGAATTTCTGCATTTTTCCCCCGATATTAGGGGAATTTCTGCCTTTTGCCCCAAAATATGCGGAATTTCAGCATTTTACCTCAAAATAATAGGAATTTCTGCCTTTTTCCCCTGAAATATGTGAAATTTCTGCAATTTTACCCCAAAATAAGTTGAATTTCTGCCTTTTTGCCCCAAAATAATGGGAATTTCTGCCTTTTTGCCCCAAAATAAGAAAAAATTTTGTTTTTTCTTCTGAAATAAGTGAAATTTCTGCAATTTTGCCCTAAAATAAGGGAAATTTCTCCAATTTTTCCCCATAATAAATCAAATTTCTGCAATTTTGCTGCAAAAGAAGGGGAATTTCTGTTTTTTGCCTCCTAATAAAGCAAATTTCTGCAATTTTGCCCCAAAATAAAGAGAATTTCTGTTTTTCGCCCCCAAATAAAGGAAATTTCTGCAATATTGCCCTAAAATAAGGGGAATTTCTGCCATTTGCCCCAAAATAAGGGGAATTTCTGCCTTTTTGCCTCAAAATAATGAAAATTACTGCATGTTTTACCCCAAAATTAGGTGAATTTCTGCAATTTTGCTCCAAAATACGAGGATTTTCTGTTTTTTTCGCCGAAAATAAGGGGAATTTCTGCCATTTTGCAGCGAAATAAGTGAAATTTCTGCAGTTTTACCCCAAAATAAGGGGAATTTCTGCCTTTTTGCCCCAAAATTAGGGGAATTTCTGCAATTTTGCTCAAAATACGGGGAATTTCTTCCTTTTTGCCCGAAAATAAAGGCAATGTATACCTTTTTGCTATAAAAAAGGGAAATTTCTTCACTTTTGCCCCATAATAAGGCGATTTTCCGCCTTTTTGACTCAAAATAAGTGCAATTTCTGACTTTTCCCCAAAAATAAACGGAATTTCTGTCTTTTTGCCCCAAAATAAGGGAAATTTCTGACTTTTTGCCCTGAAATAAGTGAAATTTCTAAACTTTTTTCCCAAAATAAGGGAAATGTCTGCTTTTTGCCCCAAAATAAGGAGAATTTCTGCCTTTTGCCCCAAAATAAGGGGAATTTCAGCCTTTTTTTCTCAAAATAAGGGGAATATCTGCCTTTTGCCCCAAAATATGGGAAATTTCTGCCTTTTTGCCCCAAAATAAGAAAAATTTCTGCAATTTTGTACCAAAATAAAAGAAATTTCTGCCTTTTTATTCCAAAATAAGAGAAATTTCTGCCTTTTTTTCCCTGAAATAAGTGAAATTTCTGCAATTTTGCCCCAAAATAAGGAAAATTTCTGCAATTTTGCCCCAAAGTAGAGGAAATTTCTGCAATTTTGCCCCAAATAAGGGGAATTTCTGACTTTTTGCACCCGAAAAAAGGAGATTTTCTGTATTTTTGCCCCAAAAAAAAGGAGAATTTCAGCCTTTTTGCCTGAAAATTATGAGAATTTCTGCAATTTTTCTTCAAAATATGGAAAATTCCTGTTTTTTAGCCCCAAAATAATGGGAATTTCTGCATTTTTTCCCCGATATTAGGGGAATTTCTGCCTTTTGCCCCAAAATATGGGGAATTTCAGCATTTTACCTCAAAATAAGGGGAATTTCTGCCTTTTTGCCCTGAAATATGTGAAATTTCTGCAATTTTACCCCAAAATAAGTTGAATTTCTGCCTTTTTTCCCCAAAATAATGGGAATTTCTGCCTTTTTGCCCCAAAATAAGAAAAATTTTTGTTTTTTCTTCTGAAATAAGTGAAATTTCTGCAATTTTGCCCTAAAATAAGGGAAATTTCTCCAATTTTTCCCCATAATAAAGCAAATTTCTGCAATTTTGCTGCAAAATAAGGGGAATTTCTGTTTTTTGCCCCCAAATAAAGCAAATTTCTGCAATTTTGCCCCAAAATAAAGAGAATTTCTGTTTTTTGCCCCCAAATAAAGGAAATTTCTGCAATTTTGCCCTAAAATAAGGGGAATTTCTGCCATTTGCCCCAAAATAAGGGGAATTTCTGCCTTTTTGCCACAAAATAATGAAAATTACTGCATGTTTTACCCAAAAATTAGGTGAATTTCTGCAATTTTGCTCCAAAATACGAAGATTTTCTGCCTTTTTCGCCGAAAATAAGGGAAATTTCTGCCATTTTGCCGCGAAATAAGTGAAATTTTTGCAGTTTTACCTCAAAATAAGGGGAATTTCTTCCTTTTTGCCCCAAAATTAGGGGAATTTCTGCAATTTTGCTCAAAATACGGGGAATTTCTGCCTTTTTGCCTGAAAATAAAGGCAATGTATACCTTTTTGCTATATAAAAGGGAAATTTCTTTACTTTTGCCCATAATAAGGCGATTTTCCGCCTTTTTGACTCAAAATAAGTGCAATTTCTGACTTTTCCACAAAAATAAACAGAATTTCTGTCTTTTTGCCCCAAAATAAGGGGTATTTCTGACTTTCTGCCCTGAAATAAGTGAAATTTCTAAAATTTTTCCCCAAAATAAGGGAAATGTCTGCTTTTTGCCCCAAAATAAGGAGAATTTCTGCCTTTTGCCCCAAAATAAGGGGAATTTCAGCCTTTTTTTCTCAAAATAAGGGGAATATCTGCCTTTTGCCCCAAAATATGGGAAATTTCTGCCTTTTTGCCCCAAAATAAGAAAAATTTCTGCAATTTTGTACCAAAATAAAAGAAATTTCTGTCTTTTTATTCCAAAATAAGAGAAATTTCTGCCTTTTTTCCCTGAAATAAGTGAAATTTCTGCAATTTTGCCCCAAAATAAGGAAAATTTCTGCAATTTTGCCCCAAAATAGAGGAAATTTCTGCAATTTTGCCCCAAATAAGGGGAATTTCTGACTTTTTGCACCCGAAAAAAGAAGATTTTCTGTATTTTTGCCCCAAAATAAGGAGAATTTCAGCCTTTTTGCCTGAAAATTATGAGAATTTCTGCAATTTTTCTTCAAAATATGGAAAATTCCTGTTTTTTAGCCCCAAAATAATGGGAATTTCTGCATTTTTTCCCCGATATTAGGGGAATTTCTGCCTTTTGCCCCAAAATATGGGGAATTTCAGCATTTTACCTCAAAATAAGGGGAATTTCTGCCTTTTTGCCCTGAAATATGTGAAATTTCTGCAATTTTACCCCAAAATAAGTTGAATTTCTGCCTTTTTGCCCCAAAATAATGGAAATTTCTGCCTTTTTGCCCCAAAATAAGAAAAATTTTTGTTTTTTCTTCTGAAATAAGTGAAATTTCTGCAATTTTGCCCTAAAATAAGGGAAATTTCTCCAATTTTTCCCCATAATAATGCAAATTTCTGCAATTTTGCTGCAAAATAAGGGGAATTTCTGTTTTTTGCCCCCAAATAAAGCAAATTTCTGCAATTTTGCCCCAAAATAAAGAGAATTTCTGTTTTTTGCCCCCAAATAAAGGAAATTTCTGCAATTTTGCCCTAAAATAAGGGGAATTTCTGCCATTTGCCCCAAATTAGGGAATTTCTGCCTTTTTGCCACAAAATAATGAAAATTACTGCATGTTTTACCCAAAAATTAGGTGAATTTCTGCAATTTTGCTCCAAAATACGAAGATTTTCTGCCTTTTTCGCCGAAAATAAGGGAAATTTCTGCCATTTTGCCGCGAAATAAGTGAAATTTTTGCAGTTTTACCTCAAAATAAGGGGAATTTCTGCCTTTTTGCCCCAAAATTAGGGGAATTTCTGCAATTTTGCTCAAAATACGGGGAATTTCTGCCTTTTTGCCTGAAAATAAAGGCAATGTATACCTTTTTGCTATAAAAAAGGGAAATTTCTTTACTTTTGCCCCATAATAAGGCGATTTTCCGCCTTTTTGACTCAAAATAAGTGCAATTTCTGACTTTTCCACAAAAATAAACAGAATTTCTGTCTTTTTGCCCCAAAATAAGGGGTATTTCTGACTTTCTGCCCTGAAATAAGTGAAATTTCTAAAATTTTTCCCCAAAATAAGGGAAATGTCTGCTTTTTGCCCCAAAATAAGGAGAATTTCTGCCTTTTGCCCCAAAATAAGGGGAATTTCAGCCTTTTTTCCTCAAAATAAGGGGAATATCTGCCTTTTGCCCCAAAATATGGGAAATTTCTGCTTTTTTGCCCCAAAATAAGAAAAATTTCTGCAATTTTGTACCAAAAAAGAAGAAATTTCTGCCTTTTTATTCCAAAATAAGAGAAATTTCTGCCTTTTTTTCCCTGAAATAAGTGAAATTTCTGCAATTTTGCCCCAAAATAAGGAAAATTTCTGCAATTTTGCCCCAAAGAAGAGGAAATTTCTGCAATTTTGCCCCAAATAAGGGGAATTTCTGACTTTTTGCACCCGAAAAAAGGAGATTTTCTGTATTTTTGCCCCAAAATAAGGAGAATTTCAGCCTTTTTGCCTGAAAATTATGAGAATTTCTGCAATTTTTCTTCAAAATATGGAAAATTCCTGTTTTTTAGCCCCAAAATAATGGGAATTTCTGCATTTTTTCCCCGATATTAGGGGAATTTCTGCCTTTTGCCCCAAAATATGGGGAATTTCAGCATTTTACCTCAAAATAAGGGGAATTTCTGCCTTTTTGCCCTGAAATATGTGAAATTTCTGCAATTTTACCCCAAAATAAGTTGAATTTCTGCCTTTTTGCCCCAAAATAATGGGAATTTCTGCCTCTTTGCCCCAAAATAAGAAAAAATTTTGTTTTTTCTTCTGAAATAAGTGAAATTTCTGCAATTTTGCCCTAAAATAAGAGAAATTTCTCCAATTTTTCCCCATAATAAAGCAAATTTCTGCAATTTTGCTGCAAAAGAAGGGGAATTTCTGTTTTTTGCCTCCTAATAAAGCAAATTTCTGCAATTTTGCCCCAAAATAAAGAGAATTTCTGTTTTTTGCCCCCAAATAAAGGAAATTTCTGCAATATTGCCCTAAAATAAGGGGAATTTCTGCCATTTGCCCCAAAATAAGGGGAATTTCTGCCTTTTTGCCACAAAATAATGAAAATTACTGCATGTTTTACCCCAAAATTAGGTGAATTTCTGCAATTTTGCTTTAAAATACGAGGATTTTCTGTTTTTTTCGCCGAAAATAAGGGGAATTTCTGCCATTTTGCCGCGAAATAAGTAAAATTTCTGCAGTTTTACCCCAAATTAAGGGGAATTTCTGCCTTTTTGCCCCAAAATTAGGGGAATTTCTGCAATTTTCCTCCAAAATACGGGGAATTTCTTCCTTTTTGCCCGAAAATAAAGGCAATGTATACCTTTTTGCTATAAAAAAGGGAAATTTCTTCACTTTTGCCCCATAATAAGGCGATTTTCCGCCTTTTTGACTCAAAATAAGTGCAATTTCTGACTTTTCCCCAAAAATAAATGGAATTTCTGTTTTTTTGCCCCAAAATAAGGGAAATTTCTGACTTTTTGCCCTGAAATAAGTGAAATTTCTAAACTTTTTTCCCAAAATAAGGGAAATGTCTGCTTTTTGCCCCAAAATAAGGAGAATTTCTGCCTTTTGCCCCAAAATAAGGGGAATTTCAGCCTTTTTTTCTCAAAATAAGGGGAATATCTGCCTTTTGCCCCAAAATATGGGAAATTTTTGCCTTTTTGCCCCAAAATAAGAAAAATTTCTGCAATTTTGTACCAAAATAAAAGAAATTTCTGTCCTTTTATTCCAAAATAAGAGAAATTTCTGCCTTTTTTTCCCTGAAATAAGTGAAATTTCTGCAATTTTGCCCCAAAATAAGGAAAATTTCTGCAATTTTGCCCCAAAATAGAGGAAATTTCTGCAATTTTGCCCCAAATAAGGGGAATTTCTGACTTTTTGCACCCGAAAAAAGAAGATTTTCTGTATTTTTGCCCCAAAATAAGGAGAATTTCAGCCTTTTTGCCTGAAAATTATGAGAATTTCTGCAATTTTTCTTCAAAATATGGAAAATTCCTGTTTTTTAGCCCCAAAATAATGGGAATTTCTGCATTTTTTCCCCGATATTAGGGGAATTTCTGCCTTTTGCCCCAAAATATGGGGAATTTCAGCATTTTACCTCAAAATAAGGGGAATTTCTGCCTTTTTGCCCTGAAATATGTGAAATTTCTGCAATTTTACCCCAAAATAAGGTGAATTTCTGCCTTTTTTCCCCAAAATAATGGAAATTTCTGCCTTTTTGCCCCAAAATAAGAAAAATTTTTGTTTTTTCTTCTGAAATAAGTGAAATTTCTGCAATTTTGCCCTAAAATAAGGGAAATTTCTCCAATTTTTCCCCATAATAATGCAAATTTCTGCAATTTTGCTGCAAAATAAGGGGAATTTCTGTTTTTTGCCCCCAAATAAAGCAAATTTCTGCAATTTTGCCCCAAAATAAAGAGAATTTCTGTTTTTTGCCCCCAAATAAAGGAAATTTCTGCAATTTTGCCCTAAAATAAGGGGAATTTCTGCCATTTGCCCCAAAATAAGGGGAATTTCTGCCTTTTTGCCACAAAATAATGAAAATTACTGCATGTTTTACCCAAAAATTAGGTGAATTTCTGCAATTTTGCTCCAAAATACGAAGATTTTCTGCCTTTTTCGCCGAAAATAAGGGAAATTTCTGCCATTTTGCCGCAAAATAAGTGAAATTTTTGCAGTTTTACCTCAAAATAAGGGGAATTTCTGCCTTTTTGCCCCAAAATTAGGGGAATTTCTGCAATTTTGCTCAAAATACGGGGAATTTCTGCCTTTTTGCCTGAAAATAAAGGCAATGTATACCTTTTTGCTATAAAAAAGGGAAATTTCTTTACTTTTGCCCCATAATAAGGCGATTTTCCGCCTTTTTGACTCAAAATAAGTGCAATTTCTGACTTTTCCACAAAAATAAACAGAATTTCTGTCTTTTTGCCCCAAAATAAGGGGTATTTCTGACTTTCTGCCCTGAAATAAGTGAAATTTCTAAAATTTTTCCCCAAAATAAGGGAAATGTCTGCTTTTTTGCCCCAAAATAAGAAAAATTTCTGCAATTTTGTACCAAAAAAGAAGAAATTTCTGCCTTTTTATTCCAAAATAAGAGAAATTTCTGCCTTTTTTTCCATGAAATAAGTGAAATTTCTGCAATTTTGCCCCAAAATAATGAAAATTTCTGCAATTTTGCCCCAAAGAAGAGGAAATTTCTGCAATTTTGCCCCAAATAAGGGGAATTTCTGACTTTTTGCACCCGAAAAAAGGAGATTTTCTGTATTTTTGCCCCAAAATAAGGAGAATTTCAGCCTTTTTGCCTGAAAATTATGAGAATTTCTGGAATTTTTCTTCAAAATATGGAAAATTCCTGTTTTTTAGCCCCAAAATAATGGGAATTTCTGCATTTTTTCCCCAATATTAGGGGAATTTCTGCCTTTTGCCCCAAAATTTGGGAAATTTCAGCATTTTACCTCAAAATAAGGGGAATTTCTTCCTTTTTGCCCTGAAATATGTGAAATTTCTGCAATTTTACCCCAAAATAAGGTGAATTTCTGCCTTTTTGCCCCAAAATAATGGGAATTTCTGCCTTTTTGCCCCAAAATAAGAAAAATTTTTGTTTTTTCTTCTGAAATAAGTGAAATTTCTGCAATTTTGCCCTAAAATAAGGGAAATTTCTCCAATTTTTCCCCATAATAAAGCAAATTTCTGCAATTTTGCTGCAAAATAAGGGG
This sequence comes from Micromys minutus, assembly GCF_963924665.1. Classification (NCBI taxonomy): domain Eukaryota; kingdom Metazoa; phylum Chordata; class Mammalia; order Rodentia; family Muridae; genus Micromys; species Micromys minutus. Next base: position 45,398 of record NW_027667971.1, read on the forward strand.
AATTTCTGTTTTTTGCCCCCAAATAAAGCAAATTTCTGCAATTTTGCCCCAAAATAAAGAGAATTTCTGTTTTTTGCCCCCAAATAAAGGAAATTTCTGCAATTTTGCCCTAAAATAAGGGGAATTTCTGCCATTTGCCCCAAAATAAGGGGAATTTCTGCCTTTTTGTCACAAAATAATGAAAATTACTGCATGTTTTACCCAAAAATTAGGTGAATTTCTGCAATTTTGCTCCAAAATACGAAGATTTTCTGCCTTTTTCGCCGAAAATAAGGGGAATTTCTGCCATTTTGCCGCGAAATAAGTGAAATTTTTGCAGTTTTACCTCAAAATAAGGGGAATTTCTGCCTTTTTGCCCCAAAATTAGGGGAATTTCTGCAATTTTGCTCAAAATACGGGGAATTTCTGCCTTTTTGCCTGAAAATAAAGGCAATGTATACCTTTTTGCTATAAAAAAGGGAAATTTCTTCACTTTTGCCCCATAATAAGGCGATTTTTCGCCTTTTTGACTCAAAATAAGTGCAATTTCTGACTTTTCCACAAAAATAAACAGAATTTCTGTCTTTTTGCCCCAAAATAAGGGGTATTTCTGACTTTCTGCCCTGAAATAAGTGAAATTTCTAAAATTTTTCCCCAAAATAAGGGAAATATCTGCTTTTTGCCCCAAAATAAGGAGAATTTCTGCCTTTTGCCCCAAAATAAGGGCTATTTCAGCCTCTTTTCCTCAAAATAAAAGGAATTTCTGCATTTTGCCCCAAAATATGGGAAATTTCTGCCTTTTTGCACCAAAATAAGAAAAATTTCTGCAATTTTGTACCAAATTAAAAGAAATTTCTGCCTTTTTGTTCCAAAATAAAAGAAATTTCTGCCTTCTTTCCCTGAAATAATTGAAATTTCTGCAATTTTGCCCCAAAATAAGAGAAATTTCTGCAATTTTTCCCCAAAGTAAAGGAAATTTCTGAAATTTTGCCCCAAATAAGTGGAATTTCTGACATTTTGCACCCGAAAAAAGAAGATATTTTGTATTTTTGCCCCAAAATAAAAAGAATTTAAGCCTTTTTGCCTGAAAATTATGAGAATTTCTGCAATTTTTCTTCAAAATACGGAAAATTTCTGCCTTTTAGCCCCAAAATAAAGGGAATTTCTGCATTTTCCACCAATATTAATGGAATTTCTGTATTTTACCTCTGAATAAAAGAAATTTCTGCATTTTACCTCAAAATAAAAAGAATTTCTGACTTTTACCCCAAAATATTGGGAATTTCTGCCTTTTTGTTCCAAAATAAAGAAAATTTCTTCAATTTTGTACCATAATAAAAGAAATTTCTTCTTTTTCCCCCAAAATAAGGGTAATTACTGACTTTTTACCCTGAAATAAATGAAATTTCTGCAATTTTGCCTGAAAATAAGGGAAATTTGTGCCTTTTTGCCCCAAAATAAGGGGAATTTCTGCCTTTTGCGCCTAAATATGGGGAATTTCAGCATTTTACCTCAAAATACGGGGAATTTCTGCCTTTTTGCCCTGAAATATGTGAAATTTCTGCAATTTTACCCTAAAATAAGGTGAATTTCTGCCTTTTTGCCCCAAAATAATGGGAACTTCTGCCTTTTTGCCCCAAAATAAGAAAAATTTTTGCTTTTTTTTTTCTGAAATAAGTGAAATTTCTGCAATTTTGCCCTAGAATAAGTGAAATATCTGAAATTTTTCTCCATAATAAAGCAAATTTCTGCAATTTTGCCCCAAAATAAGGGGAATTTCTGACATTTGCCCCAAAATAAGGGGAATTTCTGCCTTTTTGCCACAAAAAAGAAAATTCCTGCATGTTTTACCCCAAAATTAGGTGTATTTCTGCAACTTTGCTCCAAAATACGAGGATTTTCTGCCTCTTTCACCGAAAATAAGGGGCATTTCTTCCATTTTGCCGCGAAATAATTGAAATTTCTGCAGTTTTACGCCAAAATAAGGGGAATTTCTGCCTTTTTGATCCAAAATTAGGGGAATTTATGCAATTTTGCTCCAAAATACGGGTCATTGCTGCCTTTTTGCCTGAAATTAAGTGGAATTTCTGCCTTTTTGTCTGGAAATAAGTGAAATTTTTACAATTTTAGCCAAAAATTAGGGATTCCATTTTTGCCCCAAAATAAGGGAAATTTCTGCCATTTTGCACTGAAATATTTGAAATTTCTGCAATTTTACCCCAAAATAAGGGGAATTTCTGCTTTTTTGCCCCAAAATATAAGGCATTTCTGCCTTTTTGCCCTAAAATATGGAAAATTTCTGCAATTTTGCCCCAAAATAAGGGGAATTTCTCCCTTTTTACCTCAAAATAAAGGGAATTTCAGCCTTTTTACCTGAAAATAAGTGAATTTTCTGCAATTTTGCCCCAAATAAGGGAAATTTCTGCAATTTTGCCCCAAAATAAAGTAAATTCCTGCAATTTTGCCCCAAAATAAGTGGAATTTCTGAGTTTTGCCCCAGAATAAGGAGAATTTTTGCCTTTTTGCCCCACAATTAGGAGAATTTCTGCAATTTTGCTCCAAAATACGGGGAATTTCTGCCTTTTTACCCTAAAATAAGGGGAATGCATACCTTTTTGCCATAAAAAAGGGAAATTTCTTCATTTTTGCTCCAAAATAAGGGGAATTTCTGCCTTTATGCCTCTAAATAAGTGGAATTTTTGTATTTTTCCCTCATAATAAGGGGAATTTCTGACTTATTACCCTGAAATAAGTGAAATTTCTGCAATTTTGCCCCAAAATAATGGAAATTTCTGCCTTTTTGCCCCCAAATAAAGGGAATTTCAGCCTTTTTACCTCAAAATAAGGGGAATTTCTGGATTTTGCCACAAAATATTAGGAATTTCTGCCTTTTTGCCCCAAAATAAAGAAAGTTTCTGCCTTTTTTCTCTGAAATAAGTGAAATTTCTTCAATTTTGCCCCAAAATAAGTGAAATTTCTGAGTTTTGCCCCAAAATAAAGAGAATTTCTGTGTTTTTGCCTGAACATATAGGGACTTTCTGCCTTTTTGCTCCACAATTAGTGGATTTTCTGCAATTGTGCTCCAAAATACGAGGAATTTCTGCTTTTTGCCCGAAAATAAGAAGAATGTATACCTTTTGCAACAAAAAGAGAAATTACTTCATTTTTGCCCCAAAATAAGAGGAATTTCTTCCTTCTTACCTCAAAATAAGTGAAATTTCTGCGTTTTTACCCAAAAATAAACCCAATTTCTGTCTTTTTGCCCCAAAATAAAAGGAATTTTTGATTTTTGCCCTGAAATATGTGAAATTTCTGCAATTTTGCCACAAAATAAGGGAAATTTCTGCCTTTTTGCCACAAAATAAAGGGAATTTCTGTCTTTTTGCCCCAAAATAAGGGGAATTTCAGCATTTTACCTCATAATAAGGGGAATCTCTGCATTTTTGCCCCAAAATATGGGGAATTTCTGCATTTTTGCCCCAAAATAAAGAAAATTTCTACAATTTTGTACCAAAATAAAAGAAATTTCTGCCTTTTTACCCCAAAATAAGAGAAATTTCTCAGTTTTTTTCTCTGAAATAAGTGAAATTTCTGCAATTTTGCCCCAAAATAAGGGAAATTTCTGCAAATTTTTTCCATAATAAGGGAAATTTCTGCAATTTTGCAACAAAATAAGGGGAATTTCTGTTTTTTGCCCCCAAATAAGGGAAATTTCTGAAATTTTATCCCAAAATAAGGGGAATTTCTTCCTTTTTTCCAGAAAATAAGAAAAATTTCTGCAAGTCTGTAACAAAATAGAAGAAATTTCTAAAATTTTGCCCCAAAATAAGGGAAATTTCTGATTTTTGCCCCAAAATAAGGAGAATTTCTGTATTTTTTTCCCCAAAATAAAGGGAATTTCTGCCTTTTTGCCCCAAAATTAGGGGAGTTTCTGCAATTTTCCTTCAAAATACAGGGAATTTCTTCCTCTTTTCCCTAAAATAAGGGGAACTTCTGCCTTTTTGCCCCAAATAAAGGGAATTTCTGCATTTTTGCCCCAATATTAGAGGAATTTCTGCAATTTTGCTCCAAAATCCAGGGAAATTCTGCCTTTTTCCCAAAATTAAAAGGATTTTCTTCCTTTTTGCTTCCAAATAAGGGAATTTTCTGCAATTGTATCCCAAAATAAAGGGAATTTCTGCCTTTTTGTCCCAAAATAAGGGGAATTTCTGCTCTTTTGCTCTGAAATATGTTAAATTTGTGCAATTTTACCCCAAAATAAGGTGAATTTTTGCCTTTTTGCCCATAAAATAATAGAAATTTCTGACTTTTTGCCCCAAAATAAGAAAAATTTTTGCTTTTTTTTCTGAAATAAGTAAAATTTCTGCAATTTTGCCTTAGAATAAGGGAAATATCTGAAATTTTTTTCCATAATAAAGCAAATTTCTGCAATTTTGCCCCAAAATAAGGGGAATTTCTGACATTTGCCCCAAAATAAGGGAAATTTCTACCTTTTTGCCACAAAAAAGAAAATTACTGCATGTTTTACCCCAAAATTAGGTGTATTTCTCCAATTTTGCTCCAAAATACGAGGATTTTCTGCCTCTTTCAACGAAAATAAGGGGAATTTCTTCCATTTTGCCGCGAAATAATTGAAATTTCTGCAATTTTATGCCAAAATAAGGGGAATTTCTGCCTTTTTGATCCAAAATTAGGGGAATTTATGCAATTTTGTTCCAAAATACGGGTCATTGCTGCCTTTTTGCCTGAAATTAAGTGGAATTTCTGCCTTTTTGTCTGGAAATAAGTGAAATTTCTGCAATTTTAGCCAAAAATTAGGGATTCCATTTTTGCCCCAAAATAAGAGAAATTTCTGCCATTTTGCACTGAAATATTTGAAATTTCTGCAATTTTACCCCAAAATAAGGGGAATTTCTGCCTTTTTGCCTCAAAATATAAGGAATTTCTGCCTTTTTGCCCTAAAATAAGGAAAATTTCTGCAATTTTGCCCCAAAACAAGGGGAATTTCTACCTTTTAACCACAAAATAAAGGAAATTTCAGCCTTTTTACCTGAAAATAAGTGAATTTTATGCAATTTTGCCCCAAATAAAAGAAATTTCTGCAATTTTGCCCCAAAATAAGGTAAATTCCTGCAATTTTGCCCCAAAATAAGTGGAATTTCTGAGTTTTGCCCCAAAATAAGGAGAATTTTTGCCTTTTTGCCTCACAATTAGGGGAATTTCTGCAATTTTGCTCCAAAATACGAGGAATTTCTACTTTTTACCCTAAAATAAGGGGAATGCATACCTTTTTGCCATAAAAAAGGGAATTTTCTTGATTTTTGCTCCAAAATAAGGGGAATTTCTGCCTTTATGCCTCTAAATAAGTGGAATTTCTGTCTTTTTCACCATAATAAGGGGAATTTCTGACTTATTACCCTGAAATAAGTGAAATTTCTGCAATTTTGCCCCAAAATAAGGGAAATTTCTGCCTTTTTGCCCCCAAATAAAGGGAATTTTAGCCTTTTTACCTCAAAATAAGGGGAATTTCTGCATTTTGCCACAAAATATTAGGAATTTCTGCCTTTTTGCCCCAAAATAAAGAAAGTTTCTGCCTTCTTTCCCTGAAATAAGTGAAATTTCTTCAATTTTGCCCCAAAAATAAGTGAAATTTCTGATTTTTGCCCCAAAATAAGAAGAATTTCTGTGTTTTTGCCTGAACATATAGGGATTTTCTGCTTTTTTGCTCCACAATTAGTGGATTTTGTGCAATTGTGCTCCAAAATACGAGGAATTTCTGCTTTTTTGCCCTAAAATAAGAAGAAAGTATACCTTTTGCCACAAAAAAGAGAAATTTCTTCATTTTTGCCCCAAAATAAGAGTAATTTATTCCTTCTTACCTCAAAATTAGTGAAATTTCTGCCTTTTTACCCAAAAATAAACGGAATTCCTGTCTTTTTGCCCCAAAATAAAAGGAATTTTTGATTTTTGCCCTGAAATATGTGAAATTTCTGCAATTTTGCCCCAAAATAAAGGAAATTTCTGCCTTTTTGCCACAAAATAAAGGGAATTTCTGTCTTTTTGCCCCAAAATAGGGGGAATTTCAGCATTTTACCTCATAATTAGGGGAATCTCTATATTTTTGCCCCAAAATATAGGGAATTTCTGCATTTTTGCCCCAAAATAAAGAAAATTTCTACAATTTTGTACCAAAATAAAAGAAATTTCTGCCTTTTTGCCCCAAAATAAGAGAAATTTCTGAGTTTATTTCTCTGAAATAAGTGAAATTTCTGCAATTTTGCCCCAAAATAAGGGAAATTTCTGCAATTTTTTTCCATAATAAAGGAAATTTCTGCAATTTTGCAACAAAATAAGAAGAATTTCTGTTTTTTGCCCCCAAATAAGAGAAATTTCTGCAATTTTATCCCAAAATAAAGGGAATTTCTGCCTTTTTGACACAAAATAAGAAAAATTTCTGCAAGTCTGTAACAAAATAGAAGAAATTTCTAAAATTTTGCCCCAAAATAAGGGAAATTTCTGATTTTTGCCCCAAAATAAGGAGAATTTCTGTATTTTTGCCCCAAAATAAAGGGAATTTCTGCCTTTTGCCCCAAAATAAGGAGAATTTCAGCATTTTTGCCCCAAAATAAGAAAATTACTTTATTTTTTATTCCAAAATTACGTGAATTTCTGCAATTTTGCTCCAAAATACAGGGATTTTCTTCTTTTTTCGCCGAAAATAAAGGGAATTTCTGCCATTTTGCCGCGAAATAAGTGAAATTTCTGCAGTTTTACCCCAAAATAAGGGGAATTTCTGCCTTTTTGCACAAAAATTAGGGGAATTTTTGCAATTTTGCTCCAAAATACAGGGAATTTCTGCCTTTGGCCCGAAAATAAAGGGAATGTAAACCTTTTTGCCATAAAAAAAGAAATTTCTTTATTTTTACCCCAAAATAAGGGGATTTTTCACCTTTTTGACTCAAAATAAGTGCAATTTCTGCCTTTTCCCCAAAAATAAACGAAATTTCTGTCTTTTTGCCTAAAAATAAGGGGAATTTCTGATTTTTGCCCCCAAATAAGGGGAATTTCAGCCTTTTTACCTAAAAATAATGGGAATTTCTGCCTTTTTGCCCACAAAATAAAGGGAATTTTTGCATTTTTGCACCAATATTAGGGGAATTTCTGCAATTTTGCTCCAAAATACGGGTCATTTCTGCCATTTTGCCCAAAATTATGTGGAATTTCTGCCTTTTTGTCCGAAATAAGTGAAATTTCTGCAATTTTAGCCAAAAATTAGGGATTTCATCGTTTTGCCCCAAAATAAGGAAAATTTCTGCAATTTTGCCCTGAAATATTTGAAATTTCTGCAATTTTACCCCAAAATAAGGGGAATTTCTGACTTTTGCCCCAAATAAGGGGAATTTTAGCCTTATTACCTCAAAATAAGGGGAATTTCTGCCTTTTTGCCCCAAAATATAAAGAATTTCTGCCTTTTTGCCCCAAAAAAAGGAAAATTCTGCAATTTTGCCCTGAAAAGGAGAATTTCTCCCTTTTTGCCCCAAAATAAAAGAAATTTCAGCCTTTTTACCTGAAAATAAGTGAGATTTCTGCAATTTTTCCCCAAATAAAAGAAATTTTTGATTTTTGCCCCAAAATAAGAGAATATCTGTATTTTTACACCAAAATAAAGGGAATTTCTGCCTTTTTGCCCCAAAATTAGGGGAGTTTCTGCAGTTTTGCTTCAAAATACAGGGAATTTCTTCTTCTTTCCTGAAAATAAGGGGAACTTCTGTCTTTTTGCCCCAAATAAAGGGAATTTCTGCATTTTTGCCCCACAATTAGGGGAATTTCTGCAATATTGCTCCAAAATATGGGGAATTTCTGCCTTTTTACCCAAAATTAAGGGGGATTTTCTGCCTTTTTGCTCCCAAATAAAGGAAATTTCTGCAATTTTATCCCAAAATAAGGGGAATTTCTGCCTTTTTGCCCCAAAATAAGGGGAATTTCTGCCTTTTTGCCCGAAATTAATTGGAATTTCTGCCTTTTTGTCCCGAAATAAGTGAAATTTCTTCAATTTTTGCCAAAAATTAGGGATTTCATCGTTTTTGCCCCAAAATAAAATGAATTTCTGCAATTTTGCCCCAAAATAAATGAAATTTCTGCATTTTTGCCCCAAAATAAGAGAAATTTCTAGAATTTTGCTCCAAAATAAGTGGAATTTCTGAGTTTTGCCCCAAAATAAGGAGAATTTCTGTCTTTATGCCCCAACATATAGGGAATTTCTGCCTTTTTGCCGCACAATTAGGGGAATTTCTGCAATTTTGCTTCAAAATACAGAAAATTTCATCATTTTTGCCCAAAAATGAGGGGAATGCATACCTTTTTGCCATAAAAAAGGATAATTCCTTCATTTTTGCTCCAAAATAAAAGGAAGTTCTGCATTTTTGCCTCTAAATAAGTGGAATTTCTGTCTTTACCCCCAAAACAAAGGGAATTTCTGTCTTTTTTGCTCCTAAATAAGGAAAATTTCTGACTTATTACCCTGAAATAAGTGAAATTTCTGCAATTTTGTCCCAAAATAATGGAAATTTCTGGCTTTTTACCCTGAAATTTGTGAAATTTCTACAATTTTACCCTAAAATAATTTGAATTTCTGCATTTTTGCCCCAAAATAATGGGAATTTCTGCCTTTTTGCCCCAAAATAAAAAAATTTTTTGCTTTTTTTTCTTAAATAAGTGAAATTTCTGCAGTTTTGCACTAAAATAAGGGAAATTTCTGCAATTTTCCCCCATAATAAGGGAAATTTCTGTAATTTTGCCCCAAAATAAAGAGAATTTCTGTTTTTTGCTCCCAAATAAGGGAAATTTCTGCAATTTTGCCCTATAATAAAGAGAATTTCTGCCTTTTGCCCCAAAATAAGAAGAATTTCTGCCTTTTTGCCCCAAAATAAAGTAAATTACTGTATTTTTTACCGCAAAATTAGGTGAATTTCTGCAATTTTGCTCCAAAATACTGGGATTTTCTGCCTCTTTCGCCGAAAATAAGGGGAATTTCTGCCATTTTGCCACGAAATAATTGAAATTTCTGCAGTTTTACCTCAAAATAAGGGGAATTTCTGCCTTTTTGCACCAAAATAAGGGGAATTATTGACTTTTTGTCCAAAAATAAGGGGAATTTCAGCCTTTTTACCTCAAAATAGATGGAATTTCTGCCTTTTTGACCCAAAATATGAGGAATTTCTGCCTTTTTGCCCCAAAATAAGAAAAATTTCTGCAATTTTGTACCAAAATAAAAGAAATTTCTGCATTTTTGCTCCAAAATAAGAAAATTTCTGCCTTTTTCTGAAATAAGTAAAATTTCTGCAATTTTGCCCCAAAATAAGGGAAATTTCTGCAATTTTGCCCCAATGTAAAGGAAATTTCTGCAATTTTGCCCAAAAATAAGAGAAATTTCTGAATTTTTGCTCCCGAAAAAAGGGGATTTTCTGTATTTTTGCCCCAAAATTATGAGAATTTCTGCAATTTTGCTTCAAAATACGGTTAATTTCTGCCTTTTAGCCCTAAAATAAAGGGAATTTCTGCATTTTTCCCCAATATTTGGGGAATTTCTGCATTTTACCTCTAAATAAAGGAAATTTCTGCATTTGACCGCAAAATAAGAATTTCTGCATTTTGCCCCAAAATATGGGGAATTTCTGCCTTTTTGTTCCAAAATAAAGAAAATTTCTTCAATATTGTACCATAATAAAAGAAATTTCTGCTTTTTGCCCCAAAATAAGTGAAATTTCTGCAATTTTGCCCCAATATAAGAGAAGTTTCTGCCTTTTTGCCCTTAAATAAGGGGAATTTCAGCCTTTTTAACCTCAAAATAAAAGGAATTTTTGAATTTTGGCAAAAATATTAGGAATTTCTGCATTTTTGCCCCAAAATAAGGAAAATTTCTGCCTTTTTTCCCTGAAATAAGTGAAATTTCTGCAACTTTGCCCCAAATAAGAAAAATTTCTGGAATTTTGCCCCAAAATAAGTGGAATTTCTGAGTTTTGCCCCAAAATAAGGAGAATTTCTGCGTTTTTGCCCCACAATTCGTGAAATTTCTGCAATTTTTTCCCATAATAAGGGAAATTTCTGCAATTTTGCTTCAAAATAAGGGGAATTTCGGTTTTTTGCCTCACAATTAGTGAAATTTCCGCAATTTTGCCCCAAAATAAGGGGAATTTCTTCCTTTTGCCCCAAAATATGGGGAATTTCTGCCTTTATGTCTGAAAATGAGAAGAATGCATACCTTTTTGCCATAAAAAAGGAAAATTTCTTCATTTTTGCTCCAAAAGAAGGGAAACTTTTGCCTTTTTGCCTCTAAATAAGTGGAATTTCTGTCTTTTTCTCCCAAAACATAGAGAATTTCTATCTTTTTTGCCCCAAAATAAGGAAAATTTCTGACTTATTACCCTGAAATAAGTGAAATTTCTGCAAATTTGCCCCAAAAAAAGAGAAATTTCTGCCTTTTGCCCCAAAATATGAAGAATTTCAGCATTTTACCTCAAAATAAGAGAAATTTCTGATTTTTGCACCAAAATATGGAGAATTTCTGCCTTTTTGCCCCAAAATAAGGAAAATTTCTGCCTTTTTTCCCTGAAATAAGTGAAATTTCTTCAATTTTGCCCGAAAATAAGTGAAATTTCTGCAATTTTGCCCCAAAATAATGGAAATTTCTGGAATTTTGCCCCGAAATAGGTGGAATTTCTGAGTTTTGCCCCAATAAGGAGAATTTCTGCCTTTTTGCCCTACAATTAGAGGAATTTCTGCAATTTTGCTCCAAAATACAAGGAATTTTTGCCTTTTTCCCCGAAAATAAGGGGAATGCATAACTTTATTGCCATAAATAGGGAAATTTCCTCATTTTTGCCCCAAAATAAGGTGAATTTCTGCATTTTTGCCCAGAAATAATGGGAATTTCTGCCTTTTTGCCCCAAAATAAGAAAAAATTTTGCTTTTTTTCTATGAAATAAGTGAAATTTCTGCAATTTTGCCCTAATATAAGGGAAATTTCTGCAATTTTTCCTCATAATAAGAGAAATTTCTGCAATTTTGCCTCAAAATAAGGGCAATTTCTGTTTTTTTGCCCCCAAATAAGAAAAATTTCTGCAATTTTGCCCTAAAATAAAAGTGAATTTCTGCCTTTTGCCCCAAAATAAGGAGAATTTCTGACTTTTTGCCGCAAAATAAGAAAAATTTTTGCTTTTTTTCTCTGAAATAAGTGAAATTTCTGCAATTTTGCCCTAATATAAGGGAAATTTCTGCAATTTTTCCCCATAATATGGAGATTTCTGCAATTTTTCCCCAAAATAAGAGCAATTTCTTTTTTTTTGCCCCCAAATAAGGGAAATTTCTGGAATTTTGCCCCGAAATAGGTGGAATTTCTGAGTTTTGCCCCAATAAGGAGAATTTCTGCCTTTTTGCCCTACAATTAGAGGAATTTCTGCAATTTTGCTCCAAAATACAAGGAATTTTTGCCTTTTTCCCCGAAAATAAGGGGAATGCATAACTTTATTGCCATAAATAGGGAAATTTCCTCATTTTTGCCCCCAAATAAGGTGAATTTCTGCATTTTTGCCCAGAAATAATGGGAATTTCTGCCTTTTTGCCCCAAAATAAGAAAAATTTTTGCTTTTTTTCTATGAAATAAGTGAAATTTCTGCAATTTTGCCCTAATATAAGGGAAATTTCTGCAATTTTTCCTCATAATAAGGGAAATTTCTGCAATTTTGCCTCAAAATAAGGGCAATTTCTGTTTTTTTGCCCCCAAATAAGAGAAATTTCTGCAATTTTGCCCTAAAATAAAAGTGAATTTCTGCCTTTTGCCCCAAAATAAGGAGAATTTCTGACTTTTTGCCGCAAAATAAGAAAAATTTTTGCTTTTTTTCTCTGAAATAAGTGAAATTTCTGCAATTTTGCCCTAATATAAGGGAAATTTCTGCAATTTTTCCCCATAATATGGAGATTTCTGCAATTTTTCCCCAAAATAAGAGCAATTTCTTTTTTTTTTGCCCCCAAATAAGGGAAATTTCTGCAATTTTGCCCTAAAATAAGGGTAATTTCTGCATTTTTGAACAAAATAAAGAATATTACTGTATTTTTTACCCCAAAATTAGGTGAATTTCTGCAATTTTGCTCCAAAATACGGGGATTTTCTGCCTTTTTCGCCGAAAATAAGGGGAATTTCTGCCATTTTGCTGTGAAATAAGTGAAATTTCTGGAGTTTTACCCCAAAATAAGGGAAATTTCTGCCTTTTTGCCCCAAAATTAGGGGAATTTCTGCAATTTTGCTCCAAAATATGGGGAATTTCTGCCTTTTTGCCCGAAAATAAGGGGAATTTCTGCCTTTTGCCCCAAAATATGGGGAATTTCAGCATTTCACCTCAAAATAGGGGGAATTTCAGCCTTTTCGCACCAAAATAAGAAGAATGCATACCTTTTTGCCATAAAAAAGGAAAATTTCTTCATTTTTGCTCCAAAATAAGGGGAATTTCTGCCTTTTGCCCCAAAATATGGTGAATTTCTGCCTTTTTGCCCGAAAATAAGAATGCATAGCTTTTTGCAATAAAAAAAGGAAATTTCTTCATTTTTGCTCCAAAATAAAGGAAATTTCTGCTTTTTTGCCTCTAAATAAGTGGAATTTCTATCTTTTTCCCCCAAAACAAAGGGAATTTCTGTCACTTTTGCTCCAAAATAAGGGAAATTTCTGGAATTTTGCCACAAAACAAGTGGAATTTCTGAGTTTTGCCCCAAAATAAGGAGAATTTCTGCATTTTGCGCCACAATTAGTGAAATTTCTGCAATTTTGCCATAATAGAAGGGAAATTTCTGCAATTTTTCCCCATAATAAGGGAAATTTCTGCAATTTTGCCCCAAATTAAGGGGAATTTCTGTTTTTTGCCCCACAATTAGGGAAATTTCTGCAATTTTGACCCAAAATATGGGGATTTTCTGCCTTTTTGTCTGAAAATAAGAAGTATGCATACCTTTTTGCCATAAAAAAAGGGAAATTTCTTCATTTTTGCTAAAAATAAGGGGAACTTTTGCCTTTTTGCCTCTAAATAAGTGAAATTTCTGTTTTTTTTCCCCCAAAACAAAGAGAATTTCTGTCTTTTTTGCCCCAAAATAAGGAAAATTTCTGAATTATTATCCCGAAATAAGTGAAATTTCTGCAAATTTGCCCCAAAATAAGGGAAATTTCTGCCTTTTTGCCCTGAAATAAGGGGAATTTCAGCCTTTTTACCTCAAAATAAGGGAAATTTCTGCATTTTTGCAACAAAATATTAGGAATTTCTGCATTTTTGCCACAAAATTAGGAATTTTTGCCTTTTTGCCCCAAAGTAAGAAAAATTTCTGCCTTTTTTCCCTGAAATAAGTGAAATTTCTGCAATTTTGCCCCAAAATAAGTAAAATTTCTGCAATTTTGCCCCAAAATAAGGAAAATTTCTGGAATTTTGCCCCAAAATAAGTGGAATTTCTGAGTTTTTCCCCAAAATAAGAAGAATTTATGCCTTTTTGCCCCACAATTAGTGAAATTTCTGCATATTTACCCTAAAATAAGTGAAATTTCTGCAATTTTCCCCATAATAAGGGAAATTTCTGCATTTTTGCTTCAAAATAAGGGGAATTTCTTTTTTTTGCCCCACAATTAGAGAAATTTCTGCAATTTTGCCCCAAAATAAGGGGAATTTCTGCCTTTTTGCTAAAAAATAAAGGGAATTTCTGTCTTTTTGCCCCAAAATAAGGGGAATTTCAGCATTTTACCTCATAATAAGGGGAATCTCTGCATTTTTGCCCCAAAATATGGGGAATTTCTGCATTTTTGCCCCAAAATAAAGAAAATTTCTACAATTTAGTACCAAAATAAAAGAAATTTCTGCCTTTTTGCCCCAAAATAAGAGAAATTTCTGAGTTTTTTTCTCTGAAGTAAGGGAAATTTCTGCAATTTTGCCCCAAAATAAGGGGAATTTCTGTTTTTTGCCCCCAAATAAGGGAAATTTCTGCAATTTTATCCCAAATTAAGGGGAATTTCTGCCTTTTTGCCACAAAATAAGAAAAATTTCTGCAAGTCTGTAACAAAATAGAAGAAATTTCTAAAATTTTGCCCCAAAATAATGGAAATTTCTGATTTTTGCCCCAAAATAAGGAGAATTTCTGTATTTTTGCCCCAAAATAAAGGGAATTTCTGCATTTTTGCCCCAAAATTAGGGGAGTTTCTGCAATTTTGCTTCAAAATACAGGGAATTTCTTCCTCTTTTCCGAAAATAAGGGGAACTTCTGCCTTTTTGCCCCAAATAAAGGGAATTTCTGCATTTTTACCCCAATATTAGGGGAATTTCTGCAATTTTGCTCCAAAATACAAGGAAATTCTGCCTTTTTACCCAAAATTAAAAGGATTTTCTGCCTTTTTGCTCCCAAATAAGGGAAATTTCTGCAACTTTATCCCAAAATAAGATGAATTTCTGCCTTTTTGCCCCAAAATAAGGGGAATTTCTGCCTTATTGCCTTGAAATATGTGAAATTTCTGCAATTTTACCCCAAAATAAGGTGAATTTCTGCCTTTTTGCCCATAAAATAATAGAAATTTCTGACTTTTTGCCCCAGAATAAGAAAAATTATTGCTTTTTTCTTTGAAATAAGTGAAATTTCTGCAATTTTGCCCTAAAATAAGGGAAATTTCTGTAATTTTTTCCATAATAAGGGAAATTCCTGCAATTTTGCACCAAAATAAGGGGAATTCCTGTTTTTTGCCCCCAAATAAGGAAAATTTCTTCAATTTTGCCCTAAGATAAGGGGAATTTTTGCCTTTTGTCCCAAAATGAGGAGAAATTCTGCCTTTTTGCCCCAAAATAAGAAAATTACTGTATTTTTTATCCCAAAATTAGGTGAATTTCTGCAATTTTGCTCCAAAATACGGGGATTTTCTTATTTTTCACTGAAAATAAAGGGAATTTTTGCCATTTTGCCGCGAAATAAGTGAAATTTCTGCAGTTTTACCCCAAAATAAGGGGAATTTCTGCCTTTTTGCCCAAAAATTAGGGGAATTTTTGCAATTTTGCTCCAAAATACAGGGAATTTCTGCCTTTTGGCCCGAAAATAAAGGGAATGTATACCTTTTTGCCATAAAAAAGGAAATTTCTTCATTTTTACCCCAAAATAAGGGGATTTTTCACCTTTTTGACTCAAAATAAGTGCAATTTCTGCCTTTTCCCCAAAAATAAACAAAATTTCTGTATTTTTCTTCAAAAATAAGGGGAATTTCTGACTTTTTGCCCCAAAATAAGGGGAATTTCAGCATTTTTACCTAAAAATAAGAGGAATTTTGGCCTTTTTGCCCCCAAAATAAAGGGAATTTCTGCATTATTGCACCAATATTAGGAGAATTTCTGCAATTTTGCTCCAAAATATGGGTCATTTCTGCCTTTTTGCCCAAAATTAAGTGGAATTTCTGTCTTTTTGTCCGAAATAAGTGAAATTTCTGCAATTTTAGCCAAAAATTAGGAATTTCATCTTTTTGCCCTAAAATAAGGGAAATTTCTGCCATTTTGCCCTGAAATATTTGAAATTTCTGCAATTTTACCCCAAAATAAGGGGAATTTCTGCCTTTTTGCCCCAAATAAGGGGAATTTCAGCCTTATTACCTCAAAATAAGGGGAATTTCTGCCTTTTGCCCCAAAATATAAGGAATTTCTGCCTTTTTGCCCCAAAAAAGGAAAATTTTGCAATTTTGCCCTGAAAAGGAGAATTTCTCCCTTTTTGCCCCAAAATAAAGGAAATTTCAGCCTTTTTACCTGAAAATAAGTGAAATTTCTGCAATTTTGCCCCAAATAAAAGAAATTTCTGATTTTTGCCAAAAATAAGGAGAATATCTGTATTTTTGCCCCAAAATAAAGGGAATTTCTGCCTTTTTGCCCCAAAATTAGAGGAATTTCTGCAAATGTGCTTCAAAATACAGGGAATTTCTTCCTCTTTTCCCGAAAATAAGGGGAACTTCTGCTTTTTGCCCCAACTAAAGGGAATTTCTGCATTTTTGCCCCAATAATAGGGGAATTTCTGCAATTTTGCTCCAAAATATGGGGAATTTCTGCCTTTTTAACCGAAATTAAGGGGATTATCTGCCTTTTTGCTCCCAAATAAGGGAAATTTTTGCAATTTTATCCCAAAATAATGGGAATTTCTGCTTTTTTGCCCCAAAATAATGGGAATTTCTGCCTTTTTGCCCAAAATTAAGTGGAATTTTTGCCTTTTTGTCCCGAAATAAGTTAAATTTCTTTAATTTTAGCCAAAAATTAGGGATTTTATCTTTTTGCCCCAAAATAAGGGGAATTTCTGCAATTTTGCCCCAAAATAAGTAAAATTTCTGCAATTTTGCCCCAAAATAAGGAAAATTTCTGGAATTTTGCCCCAAAATAAGTGGAATTTCTGAGTTTTTCCCCAAAATAAGAAGAATTTATGCCTTTTTGCCCCACAATTAGTGAAATTTCTGCATATTTACCCTAAAATAAGTGAAATTTCTGCAATTTTCCCCATAATAAGGGAAATTTCTGCATTTTTGCTTCAAAATAAGGGGAATTTCTTTTTTTTGCCCCACAATTAGAGAAATTTCTGCAATTTTGCCCCAAAATAAGGGGAATTTCTGCCTTTTTGCTAAAAAATAAAGGGAATTTCTGTCTTTTTGCCCCAAAATAAGGGGAATTTCAGCATTTTACCTCATAATAAGGGGAATCTCTGCATTTTTGCCCCAAAATATGGGGAATTTCTGCATTTTTGCCCCAAAATAAAGAAAATTTCTACAATTTAGTACCAAAATAAAAGAAATTTCTGCCTTTTTGCCCCAAAATAAGAGAAATTTCTGAGTTTTTTTCTCTGAAGTAAGGGAAATTTCTGCAATTTTGCCCCAAAATAAGGGGAATTTCTGTTTTTTGCCCCCAAATAAGGGAAATTTCTGCAATTTTATCCCAAATTAAGGGGAATTTCTGCCTTTTTGCCACAAAATAAGAAAAATTTCTGCAAGTCTGTAACAAAATAGAAGAAATTTCTAAAATTTTGCCCCAAAATAATGGAAATTTCTGATTTTTGCCCCAAAATAAGGAGAATTTCTGTATTTTTGCCCCAAAATAAAGGGAATTTCTGCATTTTTGCCCCAAAATTAGGGGAGTTTCTGCAATTTTGCTTCAAAATACAGGGAATTTCTTCCTCTTTTCCGAAAATAAGGGGAACTTCTGCCTTTTTGCCCCAAATAAAGGGAATTTCTGCATTTTTACCCCAATATTAGGGGAATTTCTGCAATTTTGCTCCAAAATACAAGGAAATTCTGCCTTTTTACCCAAAATTAAAAGGATTTTCTGCCTTTTTGCTCCCAAATAAGGGAAATTTCTGCAACTTTATCCCAAAATAAGATGAATTTCTGCCTTTTTGCCCCAAAATAAGGGGAATTTCTGCCTTATTGCCTTGAAATATGTGAAATTTCTGCAATTTTACCCCAAAATAAGGTGAATTTCTGCCTTTTTGCCCATAAAATAATAGAAATTTCTGACTTTTTGCCCCAGAATAAGAAAAATTATTGCTTTTTTCTTTGAAATAAGTGAAATTTCTGCAATTTTGCCCTAAAATAAGGGAAATTTCTGTAATTTTTTCCATAATAAGGGAAATTCCTGCAATTTTGCACCAAAATAAGGGGAATTCCTGTTTTTTGCCCCCAAATAAGGAAAATTTCTTCAATTTTGCCCTAAGATAAGGGGAATTTTTGCCTTTTGTCCCAAAATGAGGAGAAATTCTGCCTTTTTGCCCCAAAATAAGAAAATTACTGTATTTTTTATCCCAAAATTAGGTGAATTTCTGCAATTTTGCTCCAAAATACGGGGATTTTCTTATTTTTCACTGAAAATAAAGGGAATTTTTGCCATTTTGCCGCGAAATAAGTGAAATTTCTGCAGTTTTACCCCAAAATAAGGGGAATTTCTGCCTTTTTGCCCAAAAATTAGGGGAATTTTTGCAATTTTGCTCCAAAATACAGGGAATTTCTGCCTTTTGGCCCGAAAATAAAGGGAATGTATACCTTTTTGCCATAAAAAAGGAAATTTCTTCATTTTTACCCCAAAATAAGGGGATTTTTCACCTTTTTGACTCAAAATAAGTGCAATTTCTGCCTTTTCCCCAAAAATAAACAAAATTTCTGTATTTTTCTTCAAAAATAAGGGGAATTTCTGACTTTTTGCCCCAAAATAAGGGGAATTTCAGCATTTTTACCTAAAAATAAGAGGAATTTTGGCCTTTTTGCCCCCAAAATAAAGGGAATTTCTGCATTATTGCACCAATATTAGGAGAATTTCTGCAATTTTGCTCCAAAATATGGGTCATTTCTGCCTTTTTGCCCAAAATTAAGTGGAATTTCTGTCTTTTTGTCCGAAATAAGTGAAATTTCTGCAATTTTAGCCAAAAATTAGGAATTTCATCTTTTTGCCCTAAAATAAGGGAAATTTCTGCCATTTTGCCCTGAAATATTTGAAATTTCTGCAATTTTACCCCAAAATAAGGGGAATTTCTGCCTTTTTGCCCCAAATAAGGGGAATTTCAGCCTTATTACCTCAAAATAAGGGGAATTTCTGCCTTTTGCCCCAAAATATAAGGAATTTCTGCCTTTTTGCCCCAAAAAAGGAAAATTTTGCAATTTTGCCCTGAAAAGGAGAATTTCTCCCTTTTTGCCCCAAAATAAAGGAAATTTCAGCCTTTTTACCTGAAAATAAGTGAAATTTCTGCAATTTTGCCCCAAATAAAAGAAATTTCTGATTTTTGCCAAAAATAAGGAGAATATCTGTATTTTTGCCCCAAAATAAAGGGAATTTCTGCCTTTTTGCCCCAAAATTAGAGGAATTTCTGCAAATGTGCTTCAAAATACAGGGAATTTCTTCCTCTTTTCCCGAAAATAAGGGGAACTTCTGCTTTTTGCCCCAACTAAAGGGAATTTCTGCATTTTTGCCCCAATAATAGGGGAATTTCTGCAATTTTGCTCCAAAATATGGGGAATTTCTGCCTTTTTAACCGAAATTAAGGGGATTATCTGCCTTTTTGCTCCCAAATAAGGGAAATTTTTGCAATTTTATCCCAAAATAATGGGAATTTCTGCTTTTTTGCCCCAAAATAATGGGAATTTCTGCCTTTTTGCCCAAAATTAAGTGGAATTTTTGCCTTTTTGTCCCGAAATAAGTTAAATTTCTTTAATTTTAGCCAAAAATTAGGGATTTTATCTTTTTGCCCCAAAATAAGGGGAATTTCTGCACTTTTGCCCCAAAATAAATGAAATTTCTGCAATTTTGCCCCAAAATAAAGGAAATTTCTGGAATTTTGCTCTAAAATAAGTGGAATTTCTGAGTTTTGCCCCAAAATAAGGAGAATTTCTGTCTTTTTGCCCCAACATAAAGGGAATTTCTGCCTTTTTGCCCCACAATTAGGGGAATTTCTGCAATTTTGCTCCAAAATACAGGGAATTTCTGCATTTTTGCCCGAAAATAAGGGGAATGCATACCTTTATTGCCATAAAAAGGGAAATTTCTTAATTTTTGCCCCAAATTAAGGGAAATTTCTGCCTTTTTGCCCTGAAATATGTGAAATTTCTGCAATTTCAGCCCAAAATAATGTGAATTTCTGCGTATTTGCCCCAAAATAATGGGAATTTCTGCCTTTTGCCCCAAAATAAAGAGAATTTCTGCCTTTTTGCCCCAAAATAAAAAATATTACTGTATTTTTTACCCCAAAATTAGGTGAATTTCTTCAATTTTGCTCCAAAATACGGGGATTTTCAGCCTTTTTGCCGAAAATAAGGGAAATTTCTGCCATTTTGCTGCGAAATTAGTTAAATTTCTGAAGTTTTACCCCAAAATAAGAGGAATTTCTGCCTTTTTGCCACAAAATAAAGAAAATTACTGCATGTTTTACGCCAAAATTTGGTGAATTTCTGCAATTTTGCTCCAAAATACGAGGATTTTCTACCTTTTTCGCCGAAAATAAGGGGAATTTCTGCCATCTTGCCGTGAAATAAGTGAAATTTCTGCAGTTTTAAATCAAAATAAGGGGAATTTCTGCCTTTTTGCCCCAAAATTAAGGGAATTTCTGCAATTTTGCTCCAAAATATGGGCAATTTCTGCCTTTTTGCCCGAAAATAAAAGGAATGTATACATTTTTGCCATGAAAAAGGGATATTTCTTCACTTTCGCCCCAAAATAAGGGGATTTTCTGCCTTTTTGACTCAAAATAAGTGCAATTTCTGCCTTTTCCTTAAAAATAAACGGAATTTCTCTCTTTTTGCCCCAAAATAAGGGGAATTTCTGCCTTTTTGCCCCAAAATAAGAAAATTACTGTATTTTTTATCCCAAAATTCGGTGAATTTCTGCAATTTTGCTCCAAAATACGGGGATTTTCTTATTTTTCACTGAAAATAAAGGGAATTTTTGCCATTTTGCGGCGAAATAAGTGAAATTTCTGCAGTTTTACCCCAAAATAAGGGGAATTTCTGCCTTTTTGCCCAAAAATTAGGGGAATTTTTGCAATTTTGCTCCAAAATACAGGGAATTTCTGCCTTTTGGCCCGAAAATAAAGGGAATGCATACCTTTTTGCCATAAAAAAAAGAAATTTCTTCATTTCTACCCCAAAATAAGGGGATTTTTCAACTTTTTGACTCAAAATAAGTGCAATTTCTGCCTTTTCCCTCAAAATAAACGAAATTTCTGTATTTTTGTTCAAAAATAAGGGGAATTTCTGAATTTTTGCCCCAAAATAAGGGGAATTTCAGCATTTTTACCTAAAAATAAGGGGAATTTCTGCCTTTTTGCCCCCAAAATGAAGGGAATTTCTGCATTTTTGCACCAATATTAGAGAAATTTCTGCAATTTTGCTCCAAAATATGGGTCATTTCTTCCTTTTTGCCCAAAATAAGTGGAATTTCTGCCTTTTTGTCCGAAATAAGTGAAATTTCCGCAATTTTAGCCAAAAATTAGGGATTTCATCTTTTTGCCCTAAAATAAGGGAAATTTCTGCCATTTTGCCCTGAAATATTTGAAATTTCTGCAATTTTACCCCAAAATAAGGGGGAATTTTTGCCATTTTGCCCCAAATAAGGGGAATTTCAGCCTTATTACCTCAAAATAAGGGGAATTTCTGCCTTTTTTCCCCAAAATATAAGGAATTTCTGCTTTTTTGCCCCAAAAAAGGAAAATTCTGCATTTTTGTCCTGAAGAGGAGAATTTCTCCCTTTTTGCCCCAAAATAAAGGAAATTTCAGCCTTTTTACCTGAAAATAAGTGAAATTTCTGCAATTTTGCCCCAAATAAAAGAAATTTCTGATTTTTGCCCAAAAATAAGGAGAATTTCTGTATTTTTGCCCCAAAATAAAGGGAATTTCTGCCTTTTTGCCCCAAAATTAGGGGAGTTTCTGCAAATTTGCTTCAAAATACAGGGAATTTCTTCCTCTTTTTCCGAAAATAAGGGAAACTTCTGCCTTTTGCCCCAAATAAAGGGAATTTCTGCATTTTTGTCCCACTATTAGGGGAATTTCTGCAATTTTATCCCAAAATAAGGGGAATTTCTGCCTTTTTGCCCCAAAATAATGGGAATTTCTGCCTTTTTGCGCAAAATTAAGTGGAATTTTTGCCTTTTTGTCCCAAAATAAGTGAAATTTCTTTAATTTTAGGCAAAAATTAGGGATTTCATGTTTTTGCCCCAAAATAAGGGGAATTTCTGCAATTTTGCCCCAAAATAAATGAAATTTCTGCAATTTTGCCCCAAAATAAAAAAATTTCTGGAATTTTGCTCCAAAATAAGTGGAATTTCTGAGTTTTGCCCCAAAATAAGGAGAATTTCTGTCTTTTTGCCCCAAATATAGGGAATTTCTGCCTTTTTGCCCCACAATTCGGGGAATTTCTGCAATTTTGCTCCAAAATACAGGGAATTTCTGCATTTTTGCCCGAAAATAAGGGGAATGCATACCTTTATTGCCATAAAAAGGGAAATTTCTTCATTTTTGCCCCAAATTAAGGGAAATTTCTGCCTTTTTGCCCTGAAATATGTGAAATTTCTGCAATTTTAGCCCAAAATAATGTGAATTTCTGCGTATTTGCCCCAAAATAATGGGAATTTCTGCCTTTTTGACCCGAAATAAGAAAAATTTTTGCTTTTTTTCTCTGAAATAAGTGAAATTTCTGCAATTTTGCCCTAAAATAAGGGAAATTTCTGCAATTTTCCCTATAATAAGGGAAATTTCTGCAATTTTGCCCCAAAATAAGGGGAATTTCTGGTTTTTTGCCCCCAAATAAAAGAAATTTCTGCAATTTTGCCCTAAAATAAAGGGAATTTCTGCCTTTTGCCCCAAAATAAGGAGAATTTCTTCCTTTTTGCCCCAAAATAAAGAATATTACTGTATTTTTTACCCCAAAATTAGGTGAATTTCTGCAATTTTGCTCTAAAATACGGGGATTTTCTGCCTTTTTTGCCAAAAATAAGGAGAATTTCTGCCATTTTGCTGCGAAATTAGTTAAATTTCTGGAGTTGTACCCCAAAATAAGGGGAATTTCTGCCTTTTTGCTCCAAAATTAGGGGAATTTCTGCAATTTTGCTACAAAATATGGGGAATTTCTGCTTTTTTGCCCGAAAATAAAGGGAATGTTTACCTTTTTGTTATGAAAAATAGAAATTTCTTCATTTTTGCCCCAAAATAAGGGGATTTTCCGCCTTTTTGATTCAAAATAAGTGCAATTTCTGCCTTTTCCCCAAATATAAACGAAATTTCTGTCTTTTTGCCCCAAAATAAGGGGAATTACTGACTTTATGGTTTCGAAAAAAGGAGATTTTCTGTCTTTTTGCCCCAATTTAAGGAGAATTCCTTCCTTTTTGCCCGAAAATTATGAGAATTTTCTGCAATTTTGCTTCAAAATATGGTTAATTTCTGCCTTTTAGCTACAAAATAAAGGGAATTTCTGCATTTTCCCCCAATATTTAGGGAATTTCTGCATTTTACCTCTAAATAAAGAAAATTTCTGCATTTTACCTCAAAATAAGATGAATTTCTGCCTTTTGCCCCAAAATATGGGGAATTTCTGCTTTTTTATTCCAAAATAAGGAAAATTTCTTAAATTTTGTACCATAATAAAAGAAATTTCTGCTTTTTGCCCCAAAATAAGGGGAATTTCTGACTTTTTGCCCTGAAATAAATGAAATTTCTGCAATTTTGCCCGAAAATAAAGGAAATTTGTGCCTTTTTGCCCCAAAATAACGGGAATTTCTGCCTTTTGCCCCCAAATATGGGGAATTTCATCATTTTACCTCAAAATAAGGGGAATTTCAGCCTTTTTGCACTAAAATAAGAAGAATGCATACCTTTTTGCTATAAAAAAGGGAAATTTTTTCATTTTTGACCAAAATAAGGGGAATTTCTGCTTTTTGCCCCAAAATATGGGGAATTTCTGCTTTTTTGCCCGAAAATGAGAAGAATGCATAACTTTTTGCCATAAAAAAGGGAAATTTCTTCATTTTTGCTCCAAAATAAGGGGAATTTCTGACTTTTGCCTCTAAATAAGTGGAATTTCAGTCTTTTTCCCCCAAAACAAAGGGAATTTCTGTCATTTTTGGCCCAAAATAAGAAAAATTTCTGACATATTACTCTGAAATAAGTGAAATTTCTGCAAATTTGCCCTTAAATAAGAGAAATTTCTGCCTTTTTGCCCCCAAATAAGGGGAATTTCTGACTTTTTGCACCTGAAAGAAGGAGATTTTCTGTCTTTTTGCCCCAAAATAAGGAGAATTTCAGCCTTTTTGCCCGAAAATTATGAGAATTTCTGCAATTTTTCTACAAAATACGGAAAATTTCTGCCTTTTAGCCCCAAAATAAAGGGAATTTCTGCATTTTTTCCAAATATTAGGGAAATTTCTGCATTTTACCTCTAAATAATGGGAATTTCTGCATTTTACCTCAAAATAAGAAGAATTTCTGCCTTTTACCTCAAATTATTGGGAATTTCTGCCTTTTTGTTCCAAAATAAAGAAAATTTCTTCAATTTTGTGCCATAATAAAAGAAATTTCTCCTTTTTGCCCCAAAATAAGGGGAATTTCTGACTTTTTACCCTGAAATAAATGAAATTTGTGTAATTTTGCCTGAAAATAAAGGAAATTTGTGCCTTTTTGCCCCAAACTAATGGGAATTTCTGCCTTTAGCCCCAAAAAATGGGAAATTTCAGCATTTTACCTCAAAATAAGGAGAATTTCTGCCTTTTTTCCCTGAAATATATGAAATTTCTGCAATTTTACCCCAAAATAAGGTGAATTTCTGCCTTTTGCCCCAAAATAAGAGGAATTTCTGCTTTTTGCCTCAAAATAAGAAAAAATTTTGCTTTTTTTTTCTGAAATAAGTGAAATTTCTGCAATTTTGCCCTAAAATAAGGGAAATTACTGCAATTTTTCCCCATAATAAAGAAAATTTCTGCAATTTTGCCGCAAAAAAAGGGGAATTTCTGTTTTTTGCCCCCAAATAAAGCAAATTTCTGCAATTTTGCCCCAAAATAAGGGAAATTTCTGTTTTTTGCCCCCAAATAAGGGAAATTTTTGCAATTTTGCCCTAAAATAAGGAGAATTTCTGCCGTTTGCCCCAAAATAAGGGGAATTTCTGCCTTTTTGCCACAAAATAAAGAAAATTACTGCTTGTTTTACGCCAAAATTAGGTGAATTTCTGCAATTTTGCTCCAAAATACGAGGATTTTCTACCTTTTTCGCCGAAAATAAGGGGAATTTCTGCCATCTTGCCGCGAAATAAGTGAAATTTCTGCAGTTTTACATCAAAATAAGGGGAATTTCTGCTTTTTTGCCCCAAAATTAAGGGAATTTTTGCAATTTTGCTCCAAAATACAGGGAATTTTTGCCTTTTTGCCCGAAAATAAAGGGAATGTATACATTTTTGCCATGAAAAAGAGAAATTTCTTCACTTTTGCCCCGAAATAAGGGGATTTTCCGCCTTTTTGACTCAAAATAAGTGCAATTTCTGACTTTTCCCCAAAAATAAACGGAATTTCTGTCTTTTTGCCCCAAAATAAGGGGAATTTCTGACTTTTTCCCCTGAAATAAATGAAATTTCTAAAATTTTTCCCCACAATAAGGGAAATGTCTGTTTTTTGCCCCAAAATAAGGGGAATTTCTGCCTTTTTGCCCCCAAATAAGGGGAATTTCAGCCTTTTTTCCTCAAAAGAAGGAGAATTTCTGCCTTTTGCCCCAAAATATGGGGAATTTGTGTCTTTTTGCCCTAAAATAAGAAAAATTTGTGAAGTTTTGTACCAAAATAAAAGAAATTTCTGCCTTTTTGCCCCAAAATAAGAGAAATTGCTGCCTTTTTTCCCTGAAATAAGTGAAATTTCTGCAATTTTGCCCAAAAATAAGGGAAATTTCTGCAATTTTGCCCCAAAATAAGGGAAATTTCAGCATTTTTTCTTTAAAATAAGGGGAATTTCTGACTTTTGACCCAAAATATGGGGAATTTCTGCCTTTTTGCACCCGAAAAAAGGAGATTTTCTGTCTTTTTGCCCCAAAATAAGGAGAATTTCAGCCATTTGCCCGAAAATTATGAGAATTTCTGCAATTTTTCTTCAAAATACAGAAAATTTCTTCCTTTTAGCACAAAAATAAAGGGAATTTCTGCATTTTCCCACAATATTAGGGGAATTTCTGTATTTTACCTCTAAATAAAAGAAATTTCTGCATTTTACCTCAAAATAAGAAAAATTTCTGACTTTTACCCAAAAATATGGGGAATTTCTGCCTTTTTGTTCCAAAATAAAGAAAATTTCTTCAATTTTGTACCATAATAAAAGAAATTTCTCCTTTTTGCCCCAAAATAAGGGGAATTTCTGACTTTTTACCCTGAAATAAATAAAATTTCTGCAATTTTGCCTGAAAATAAGGGAAATTTGTGCCTTTATGCCCCAAAATAAGGGGAAATTCTGCCTTTTGCCCCAAAATATGGGGAATTTCAGCATTTTACCTCAAAATAAGGGGAATTTCTGTCTTTTTGCCATGAAATATGTGAAATTTCTGCAATTTTATTCCAAAATAAGGTGAATTTCTGCCTTTTTACCCCAAAATAATGGGAATTTCTGCCTTTTTGCCCCAAAATAAGAAAAATTTTTGCTTTTTTTTCTGAAATAAGTGAAATTTCTGCAATTTTTCCCTAAAATAAGGGAAATATCTGCAGTTTTTCCCCATAATAAAGCAAATTTCTGCAATTTTGCCCCAAAATAAAGGGATTTTCTGTTTTTTCCCCCAAATAAGGGAAATTTCTGCAATTTTGCCCTAAAATAAGGGGAATTTCTGACATTTGCCCCAAAATAAGGGGAATTTCTGCCTTTTTGCCACAAAATAAAGAAAATTACTGCATGTTTTACCGCAAAATTAGGTGAATTTCTGAAATTTTGCTCCAAAATACGAGGATTTTCTGCCTTTTTCGCCAAAAACAAGGGGAATTTCTTCCATTTTGCCACGAAATAATTGAAATTTCTGCAATTTTACCCCAAAATAAGGTGAATTTCTGCCTTTTTGCCCCAAAATAATGGGAATTTCTGCCTTTTTCCCCAAAATAAGAAAAATTTTTGCTTTTTTTTTCTGAAATAAGTGAAATTTCTGCAATTTTTCCCTAAAATAAGGGAAATATCTGCAGTTTTTCCCCATAATAAAGCAAATTTCTGCAATTTTGCCCCAAAATAAAGGGATTTTCTGTTTTTTCCCCCAAATAAGGGAAATTTCTGCAATTTTGCCCTAAAATAAGGGGAATTTCTGACATTTGCCCCAAAATAAGGGGAATTTCTGCCTTTTTGCCACAAAATAAAGAAAATTACTGCATGTTTTACCGCAAAATTAGGTGAATTTCTGAAATTTTGCTCCAAAATACGAGGATTTTCTGCCTTTTTCGCCAAAAACAAGGGGAATTTCTTCCATTTTGCCACGAAATAATTGAAATTTCTGCAATTTTACCCCAAAATAAGGTGAATTTCTGCCTTTTTGCCCCAAAATAATGGGAATTTCTGCCTTTTTCCCCAAAATAAGAAAAATTTTTGCTTTTTTTTTCTGAAATAAGTAAAATTTCTGCAATTTTGCCCTAAAATAAGGGAAATATCTGCAATTTTTCCCCATAATAAAGCAAATTTCTGCAATTTTGCCCCAAAATAAGAGGATTTTCTGTTTTTTGCCTCCAAATAAAGGAAATTTCTGCAATTTTGCCCTAAAATAAGGGGAATTTCTGACATTTGCCCTAAAATAAGGGGAACTTCTGCCTTTTTGTCACAAAATAAAGAAAATTACTGCATGTTTTACCCCAAAATTAGGTGAATTTCTGCAATTTTGCTCCAAAATACGAGGATTTTCTGCCTTTTTCGCCGAAAATCAGGGGAATTTCTTTCATTTTGCCGTAAAATAATTGAAATTTCTGCAGTCTTACCCCAAAATAAGGGGAATTTCTGCCTTTTTGATCAAAAATTAGGGGAATTAATGCAATTTTGCTCCAAAATACCCGTCATGTCTGCCTTTTTGCCCGAAATTAAGTGGAATTTCTGCCTTTTTGTCCGGAAATAAGTGAAATTTTTGCAATTTTAGCCAAAAATTAGGGATTCCATTTTTGCCCCAAAATAAGGGAAATTTTTGCCATTTTGCACTGAAATATTTGAAATTTCTGCAATTTTACCCCAAAATAAGGGGAATTTCTGCCTTATTGCCCCCAAATATAAGGAATTTCGGCATTTTTGCCCCAAAATAAGGAAAATTTCTGCAATTTTGCCCCAAAATAAGGGGAATTTCTTCCTTTTTACCCCTAAATAAAGGGAATTTCAGCCTTTTTACCTGAAAATAAGTGAATTTCCTGCAATTTTGCCCCAAATAAGGGAAATTTCTGCAATTTTGCCCCAAAATAAGGAGAATTTTTGCCTTTTTGCCCCACAATTATGGGAATTTCTGCAATTTTGCTCCAAAATACGTTGAATTTCTGCCTTTTTATCCGAAAATAAGGGGAATGCATACCTTTTTGCCATATAAAAGGGAAATTTCTTCATTTTTGCTCCAAAATAAGGGAAATTTCTGCCTTTATGCCTCTAAATAAGTGGAATTTCTGTCTTTTTCCCCCAAAACAAAGGAAATTTCTGTCTTTTTTGCCCCAAAATAAGGGGAATTTCTGACTTATTACCATGAAATAAGTGAAATTTCTGCAATTTTGCCCCAAAATAAGGGAAATTTCTGCCTTTTTGCCCCCAAATAAAGGGAATTTCAGCCTTTTTACCTCAAAATAAGGGGAATTTCTGCATTTTGCCACAAAATATTAGGAATTTCTGCCTTTTTACCCCAAAATAAGGAAAGTTTCTGCCTTTTTTCCCTGAAATAAGTGAAATTTCTTCAATTTTGCCCCAAAAGAAGTGAAATTTTTGAGTTTTGCCCCAAAATAAGGAGAATTTCTGTGTTTTTGCCTGAACATATAGGGATTTTCTGCCTCTTTGCCCCACAATTAGGGGATTTTCTGCAATTGTGCTCCAAAATACGAGGAATTTCTGCTCTTTTGCCCAAAAATAAGAAGAATGTATACCTTTTGCAACAAAAAAGAGAAATTTCTTCATTTTTGCCCCAAAATAAGAGGAATTTCTTCCTTCTTACCTGAAAATAAGTTAAATTTCTGCCTTATTACCCAAAAATAAACAAAATTTCTGTCTTTTTGCTCCAAAATAAATGGAATTTTTGAATTTTGCCCTGAAATAAGTGAAATTTCTGCAATTTTGCCCCAAAATAAGGGAAATTTCTGCCTTTTGCCAGAAAATAAAGGGATTTTCTGTCTTTTTGCCCCAAAATAAGGGGAATTTCAGCATTTTACATCATAATAAGGGGAATCTCTGCATTTTTGCCCCAAAATATGGTGAATTTCTGCATTTTTACCCCAAAATAAAGAAAATTTCTACAATTTTGTACCAAAATAAAAGAAATTTCTGCCTTTTTGCCCAAAAATAAAAGAAATTTCTGAGATTTTTCTCTGAAATAAGTGAAATTTCTGCAATTTTGCGCCAAAATAAGGGAAATTTCTCCAATTTTTTTCCATAATAAGGGAAATTTTTGCAATTTTGCCCCTAAATAAGGGAAATTTCTGCAATTTTATCCCAAAATAAGGGGAATTTCTGCCTTTTTGCCACAAAATAAGAAATATTTCTGCAAGTCTGTAACATGATAGAAGAAATTTCTAAAATTTTGTCCCAAAATAAGAGGAATTTCTGATTTTTGCCCCAAAATAAGGAGAATTTCTATATTTTTGCCCCAAAATAAAAGGAATTCCTGCCTCTTTGCCCTAAAATTAGGGGAGTTTCTGCAATTTTGCTTAAAAATACAGGAAATTTCTTCCTCTTTTCTCGAAAATAAGGGGAACTTCTGCCTTTTTGCCCCAAATAAAGGGAATTCTGCATTTTTGCCCCAATATTAGAGGAATTTCTGCAATTTTGCTCTAAAATATGGAGAAATTCTGCCTTTTTACTCAAAATTAAAAGGATTTTCTGCCTTTTTGCTCCCAAATAAAGGAAATTTCTCCAATTTTATCCCAAAATAAAGAAAATTTCTGCCTTTTGCCCCAAAATAAGGGGAATTTCTGCGATTTTGCGCTGAAATATGTAAAATTTCTGCAATTTTACCCCAAAATAAGGTGAATTTCTGCCTTTTTGCCCATAAAATAATAGGAATTTCTGCCGTTTTGCCCCAAAAGAAGAAAAATTATTGCTTTTTTTCTCTGAAATAAGTGAAATTTCTGCAATTTTTCCCTAAAATAAGGGAAATTTCTGCAATTTTTTCCATAATAAGGGAAATTCCTGCAATTTTGCCCCAAAATAAAAGGAATTTCTGTTTTTTGCCGCCAAATAATGGAAATTTCTTCAATTTTGCCCTAAAATAAGAAGAATTTCTGCCTTTTTGCTCCAAAATAAGAAAATTACTGTAGTTTTTACCCCAAAATTAGGTGAATTTCTACAATTTTGCTCCAAAATACGGGGATTTTTTTTCTTTTTCGCCGAAAATAAAGGGAATTTCTGCCATTTTGCCGCGAAATAAGTGAAATTTCTGCAGTTTTACCCCAAAATAAGAAAAATTTCTGCCTTTTTGCCCAAAAATTAGGGGAATTTTTGCAATTTTGCTCTAAAATACGGAAAATTTCTACCTTTTGGCCCGAAAATAAATGGAATGTATACCTTTTTGCCATAAAAAAAGGAAATTTCTTCATTTTTACCCCAAAATAAGGGGATTTTTCACCTTTTTGACTCAAAATAAGTGCAATTTCTGTCTTTTCCCCAAAAATAAATGAAATTTCTGTCTTTTTGCCCAAAAATAAGGGGAATTTCTGACTTTTTGCCCCAAATAAGGGGAATTTCAGCCTTTTTACCTAAAAATAAGGGGAATTTCTGCCTTTTTGCCCCCAAAATAAAGGGAATTTCTGCATTTTTGCACCAATATTAGGGGAATTTCTGCAATTTTGCTCCAAAATAGGGGTCATTTCTGCCTTTTTGCCCCAAATTCAGTGGACTTTCTGCCTTTTTGTCCGAAATAAGTAAAATTTCTGCAATTTTAGCCAAAAATTATGGATTTCATCGTTTTTTCCCAATATAAGGGAAATTTCTGCCATTTTGCCCTAAAATATATAAATTTCTGCAATTTTACCCCAAAATAAGGGAAATTTCTGGAATTTTGCTCCAAAATAAGTGGAATTTCTGAATTTTGCCCCAAAATAAGGAGAATTTCTGTCTTTTTGCCCCAACATATAGGAAATTTCTACCTTTTTGCCCCACAATTAGGGGAATTTCTGCAATTTTCTCCAAAATACTGGGAATTTCTGTATTTTTGCCCAAAAATAAGATGAATGCATACCTTTTTGCCATAAAAAAGAATAATTTCTTCATTTTTGCTCCAAAATAAAAGGAATTTCTGCCTTTTTACCTCTAAATAAGTGGAATTTCTGTCTTTACCCACAAAACAAAGGTTATTTCTGTCTTTTTTGCTCCAAAATAAGGAAAAGTACTGACTTATTAATCTGAAATAAGTGAAATTTCTGCAATTTTGCCCCAAAATAAGGGAAATTTCTGCATTTTTGCCCTGAAATTTGTGAAATTTCTGCAATTTTACCCCAAAATAATTTGAATTTCTGCATTTTTGCCCCAAAATAATGGGAATTTCTGCCTTTTTGCCCAAAAATAATGAAATTTTTTGCCTTTTTTCTCCTAAATAAGTGAAATTTCTGCAATTTTGCCCTAAAATAAGGGAAATTTCTTCAATTTTTCCCCATAATAAGGGAAATTTCTGCAATTTTGCCCTATAATAAAGAGAATTTCTGCCTTTTGCCCCTAAATAAAGAGAATTTCTGCCTTTTTGCCCCAAAATAAAGTAAATTACTATATTTTTTACCCCAAAATTAGGTGAATTTCTACAATTTTGCTTCAAAATACGGGGATTTTCTGCCTTTTTCGCCGAAAATAAGGGGAATTTCTGCCATTTTGCCGTGAAATAAGTAAAATTTCTGCAGTTTTTCCCCAAAATAAGGGGAATTTCTGCCTTTTACCTCAAAATAAGGGGAATTTCTGCCTTTTAGCCCCAAAATATGGGGAATTTCTCTTTTTTTGACCCAAAATAAGAAAAATTTCTGCAATTTTATACCAAAATAAAAGAAATTTCTTCCTTTTTGCCCCAAAATAAGGCCAATTTCTGCAATTTTGCCCCAATGTAAAGGAAATTTCTGCAATTTTGCCCCAAAATAAGGGGGATTTCTGACTTTTTGCTCCCGAAAAAAGGAGATTTTCTGTTATTTTGCCCCAATATTATGAGAATTTCTGCAATTTTTCTTCAAAATACGGTTAATTTCTGCTTTTTAGCCCCAAAATAAAGGGAATTTCTGCATTTTCCCTCAATATTTGGGGAATTTCTGCATTTTACCTCTAAATAAGGGGAATTTCTGCATTTTACTGCAAAATAAGAAGAATTTCTGCCTTTTGCCCCAAAATATGGGGAATTTCTGCCTTTTTGTTCCAAAATAAGGAATATTTCTTCAATTTTGTGCCATAATAAAAGAAATTTCTGCTTTTTGCCCCCAAAATAAGTGAAATTTCTGCAATTTTGCCCAATATAAGGGAAATTTCTGCCTTTTTGCCACCAAATAAGGGGAATTTCAGCCTTTTTACCTCAAAATAAGGGGAATTTCTGAATTTTGGCACAAAATATTAGGAATTTCTGTTTTTTTGCCCCAAAATAAGAAAAATTTCTGCCTTTTTTTCCCTGAAATAAGTAAAATTTCTGCAATTTTGCCCCAAAATAAGTGATATTTCTGGAATTTTGCCCCAAAATAAGTGGAATTACTGAGTTTTGCCCCAAAATAAAGAGAATTTCTGCCTTTTTGCCCCACAATTAGTGAAATTTCTGAAATTTTGCCCTAAAATAAAGAAAATTTCTGCAATTTTTCCCCATAATAAAGGAAATTCCTGCAATTTTGCTTCAAAATAAGGGGAAATTCTGTTTTTTGCCCCACAATTAGTGAAATTTCTGCAATTTTACCCCAAAATAAGGGGAATTTCTGTGTTTTGCCCCAAAATATGGGGAATTTCTGCCTTTTGTTTGAAAATAAGAAGAATGCATACCTTTTTGCCATAAAAAAGATAAATTTCTTCATTTTTGCTCCAAAAGAAGGGGAATTTCTGCTTTTTTGCCTCTAAATAAGTGGAATTTCTGTCTTTTTCCCCCAAAACAAAGGGAATTTCTTTCTTTTTTGCCCCAAAATAAGGAAAATTTCTGACTTATTACCCTGAAATAAGTGAAATTTCTGCAAATTTGCCCCAAAAAAAGAGAAATTTCTGGCTTTTGCCCAAAAATATGGGGAATTTCAGCATTTTACCTCAAAATAAGGGAAATTTCTGATTTTTGCACCAAAATATGGAGAATTTCTGCCTTTTTGCCCCAAAATAAGGAAAATTACTGCCTTTTTTCCCTGAAATAAGTGAAATTTCTTCAATTTTGCCCGAAAATAAGTGAAATTTCTGCAATTTTGCCCAAAAATAATGGAATTTTCTGGAATTTTGCCCCTAAATAGGTGGAATTTCTGAGTTTTGCCCGAAAATAAGGAGAATTTCTGCCTTTTGCTCTACAATTAGGGGAATTTCTGCAATTTTGCTCCAAAATACAAGGAATTTCTGCCTTTTTGCCCAAAAATAAGAGGAATGCATACCTTTATTGCCATAAAAAGGGAAATTTCTTCATTTTTGCCCCAAATTAAGGGAAATTTCTGCCTTTTTGCTCTGAAATATGTGAAATTTCTGCAATTTTAGCCCAAAATAAGGTGAATTTCTTCCTTTTTGCGCCAAAATAATGGGAATTTCTGCCTTTTTGCCCCAAAATAAGAAAAATTTTTGATTTTTTT
Organism: Micromys minutus; assembly: GCF_963924665.1. Lineage (NCBI taxonomy): Eukaryota > Metazoa > Chordata > Mammalia > Rodentia > Muridae > Micromys > Micromys minutus. The sequence goes on from NW_027667971.1 coordinate 78,823, forward strand.
CTCTGAAATAAGTGAAATTTCTGCAATTTTGCCCTAATATAAGGGAAATTTCTGCAATTTTCCCCATAATAAGGGAAATTTCTGCAATTTTGCCCCAAAATAAGGGGAATTTCTGTTTTTTTGCCCCCAAATAAGGGAAATTTCTGCAATTTTGCCCGAAAATAAAGGGAATTTCTGCCTTTTTGCCCCAAAATAAAAATATTACTGTATTTTTTACTCCAAAATTAGGTGAATTTCTGCAATTTTGCTTCAAAATACAGGGATTTTCTGCCTTTTTCGGCGAAAATAAGGGGAATTTCTGCCATTTTACGGCGAAATAAGTGAAATTTTGCAGTTTTACCCCAAAATAAGTGGAATTTCTGCCTTTTTGCCCCAAAATTAGAGGAATTTCTGCAATTTTGCTCCAAAATATGGGGAATTTCTGCCTTTTTGCCCGAAAATAAAGGGAATGTTTATTTTTTTGTTATAAAAAATAGAAATTTCTTCATTTTTGCCCCAAAATAAGGGGATTTTCCGCCTTTTTGACTCAAAATAAGTGCAATTTCTGCCTTTTCCCCAAATATAAACGAAATTTCTGTCTTTTTGCCCCAAAAAAGGGGAATTACTGACTTTATGCTCCCGAAAAAAGGAGATTTTCTGTCTTTTTGCCCCAAAATAAAGAGAATTTCTTCCTTTTTGCCCGAAAATTATGAGAATTTCTGCAATTTTGCTTCAAAATACTGTTAATTTCTGCCTTTTAGCTACAAAATAAAGGGAATTTCTGCATTGTCCCCCAATATTTAAGGAATTTCTGCATTTTACCTCTAAATAAGGGGAATTTCTGCATTTTACCTCAAAATAAGAAGAATTTCTGCCTTTTGCCACAAAATATGGGGAATTTCTGCCTTTTTGTTCAAAAATAAGGAAAATTTTTCAATTTTGTGCCATAATAAAAGAAATTTCTGCTTCTTGCCCCAAAATAAGGGGAATTTCTTACTTTTTGCCCTGAAATAAATGAAATTTCTGCAATTTTGCCCGATAATAAGGGAAATTTGTGTTTTTTTGCCCCAAAATAAGGGAAATTTCTGCCTTTTGCCCCAAAATATGAGGAATTTCAGCATTTTACCTTAAAATAAGGGGAATTTCAGCCTTTTTGCACCAAAATAAGAAGAATGCATACTTTTTTGCCATAAAAAAGGGAAATTTCTTCATTTTTGCTCCAAAATAAGGGGAATTTCTGCCTTTGGCCCCAAAATATGGGGAATTTCTGCCTTTTTGCCCGAAAATAAAGAGAATGCATACCTTTTTGCCATAAAAAAAAGGAAATTTCTTCATTTTTGCTCCAAAATAAGGGGAATTTCTGCTTTTTTGCCTCTAAATAAGTGGAATTTCTGTCTTTTTCCCCAAAAACAAAAGGGATTTCTGTCATTTTTGCCCCAAAATAAGGAAAATTTCTGACTTATTACCCTGAAATAAGCGAAATTTCTGCAATTTTGCCCCAATATAAGGGAAATTTCGGCCTTTTTGCCCCCAAATAAGGGGAATTTCAGCCTTTTTACCTAAAAATAAAGGGAATTTCTGAATTTTGGCACAAAATATTAGGAATTTTTGCCTTTTTGCCCCAAAATAAGGAAAATTTCTGCCTTTTTTCGCTGAAATAAGTGAAATATCTGCAATTTCACCCCAAAATAAGTAAATTTTTTGCAATTTTGCCCCAAAATAAGAGAAATTTCTGGAATTTTGCCCCAAAACAAGTGGAATTTCTGAGTTTTGCCCCAAAATAAGGAAAATTTCTGCCTTTTTGCCCCACAATTAGGGGAATTTCTGCAATTTTGCTCCAAAATACGGGGAATTTCTGCCTTTTTGCCCAAAAATAAGAGGAATGCATACCTTTTTGCCATAAAAAAAGGGAAATTTCTTCATTTTTGCCCCAAATGAAGGGAAATTTCTGCTTTTTTGCCCTGAAATATATGAAATTTCTGCAATTTTAGCCCAAAATAAGGCGAATTTCTGCCTTTATGCCCCAAAATAATGGGAATTTCTGCCATTTTGCCCTAAAATAAGAAAAATTTTTGCTTTTTTTCTATGAAATAAGTGAAATTTATGCAATTTTGCCCTAAAATAAGGGAAATTTCTGCAATTTTTCCCCATAATAAGGAAAATTTCTCGAATTTTGCTTCAAAATAAGAAGAATTTCTGTTTTTTTGCCCCCAAATAATGGATATTTCTGCAAATTTGCCCTAAAATAAGGGGAGTTTCTGCTTTTTTGCCTCTAAATAAGTGTAATTTCTGTCTTTTTCCCCCAAAACAAAGGGAATTTCTGTAATTTTTGCCCCAAAATAAGGAAAATTTCTGACTTATTACCCTGAAATAAGTGAAATTTCTGCAATTTTGTCTCAATATAAAGGCAATTTCTGCCTTTTTGCCCCTAAATAAGGGGAATTTCAGCCTTTTTACATCAAAATGAGGGGAATTTCTGAATTTTGACACAAAATATTAGGAATTTCTGCCTTTTTGCCCAAAAATAAAAAAAATTTCTGCCTTTTTTTACTGAAATAAGTGAAATTTCTGAAATTTTGCCACAAAATAAGTAAAATTTCTGCAATTTTGCCCCAAAATAAGGGAAATTTCTGGAATTTTGCCCCAAAATAAGTGGAATTTCTGGGTTTTGCCCCAAAATAAGGAGAATTTCTGCCTTTTTCCCTTACAATTAGTGAAATTTCTGCAATTTTGCCCTAAAATAAGGGCAATTTCTGCAACTTTTCCCCATAATACGGGAAATTTCTGCAATTTTGCTTCAAAATAAGGGGAATTTTTGTTTTATGTCCCACAATTAGGGAAATTTCTGCAATTTTGCCCCAAAATAAGGGGAATTTCTGCCTTTTGCCCAAAATTTGGGGAATTTCTGCCTTTTTGTGTGAAAATAAGAATGCATAACTTTTTGACATAAAAAAGGGAAATTTCTTCAGTTTGCTCCAAAATAAGGGGAAATTTTGCCTTTTTACGTCTAAATAAGTGGAATTTCTGTCTTTTTCCCCCAAAACAAAGGGAATTTCTGTTTTTTTTTGCCCCAAAATATGGAAAATTTCTGACTTATTACTCTGAAATAAGTCAAATTTCTGCAAATTTTCCCCAAAAAAAGGGAAATTTCTGCCTTTTGCCCAAAAATAAGGGGAATTTCAGAATTTTACCTCAAAATAAGGGAAATTTCTGATTTTTGCAACAAAATATGGAGAATTTCTGCCTTTTTGCCCCAAAATAAGGAAAATTTCTTCCTTTTTTCCCTGAAATAAGTGAAATTTCTGCAATTTTGCCCCAAAATAAGGGAAATTTCTGGAATTTTGCCCCAAAATAAGTGGAATTTCTGAGTTTTGCCACAAATTAAAGAGAATTTCTGCCTTTTTGCCCCACAATTAGGGGAATTTCTGCAATTTTGCTCCAAAATACGGGGAATTTCTGCCTTTTTGCTGAAAATAAGGGGAATGCATACCTTTTTGCCATAAAAAAGGGAAATTTCTTCATTTTTGCCCCAAATGAAGGGAAATTTCTGCTTTTTTGCCCTGAAATATGTGAAATTTCTGCAATTTTAGCCCAAAATAAGGTGAATTTCGGCATTTTTGCCATCAAAATAATGGGAATTTCTGACTTTTTGCCCTAAAATAAGAAAAATTTTTGCCTTTTTTCTCTGAAATAAGTGAAATTTCTGCAATTTTGCCCTAAAATAAAGGAAATTTCTGATATTTTTCCCTATAATAAAGGAAATTTCTGGAATTTTGCCCCAAAATAAAGGGAATTTCTGTTTTTTTGCCCCCAAATAAGGGAAATTTCTGCAATTTTGCCCAAAATAAGGGGAATTTCTGCTTTTTTGCCTCTAATTAAGTGGAATTTCTGTCTTTTTCCCCCAAAACAAAGGGAATTTCTTTCATTTTTGCCCCAAAATAAGGAAAATTTCTGACTTATTACCCTGAAATAAGTGAAATTTCTGCAATTTTGCCCCAATATAAAGGATATGTCTGCCTTTTTGCCCCCAAATAAGGAGAATTTCAGCCTTTTTACCTCAAAATAAGGGGAATTTCTGAATTTTGGCCTAAAATATTAGGAATTTCTGCCTTTTTGCCCCAAAATAAAAAAAAATTTCCGGCTTTTTTTCCTGAAATAAGAGAAATTTCTGCAATTTTTCCCCAAAATAAGTAAAATTTCTGCAATTTTGCCCCAAAATAAGGAAAAATTCTGAAATTTTGCCCCAAAAGAAGTGGAAATTCTGAGTTTTGCCCCAAAATAAGGAGAATTTCTGCCTTTTTGCCCCACAATTAGTGAAATTTCTGCAATTTTGCCCTAAAATAAGAGAAATTTTTGCAATTTTTCCCCATAATAAGGGAAATATCTGCAATTATGCTTCAAAATTAGAAGAATTTCTGTATTTTGCCCCACAATTAGTGAAATTTCTGCAATTTTGCCCGAAAATAAGGAAAATTTCTGGAATTTTGCCCCAAAACAAGTGGAATTTCTGAATTTTGCCCCAAAATAAGGAGAATTTCTGCCTTTTTGTCCCACAATTAGAGAAATTTCTGCAATTTTGCTCCAAAATACGGGGAATTTCTCCCTTTTTGCCCGAAAATAAGGGGAATGCATACCTTTTTGCCATAAAAAAGGGAAATTTCTTTATTTTTGCCCCAAATTAAGGGAAATTTCTGCCTTTTTGCCCTGAAATATGTGAAATTTCTGCAATTTTAGCCCAAAATAAAGTGAATTTCTGCCTTTTTGCCCCAAAATAATGGGAATTTCTGCCTCTTTGCCCCAAAATAAGAAAAATTTTTGCTTTTTTTCTCTGAAATAAGTAAAATTTCTGCAATTTTGCCCTAAAATAAAAGAAATTTTTGCAATTTTTCCCCATAATAAAGGAAATTTCTGGAATTTTGCCCCAAAATAAGGGGAATTTCTGTTTTTTTGCCCCCAAATAATGGAAATTTCTGCAAATTTGACCTAAAATAAGGGGAGTTTCTGCTTTTTTGCCTCTAAATAAGTGTAATTTCTGTTTTTTTTCCCCAAAACAAAGGGAATTTCTGTCATTTTTGCCCCAAAATAAGGAAAATTTCTGACTTATTACCCTGAAATAAGTGAAATTTGTGCAATTTTGCCCCAATATAAGGAAATTTCTGCCTTTTTGCCCCAAATAAGGGGAATTTCAGACTTTTTACCTCAAAATGAGGGGAATTTCTGAATTTTGGCACAAAATATTAGGAATTTCTGCCTTTTTGCCCCAAAATAAAGAATATTTCTGCCTTTTTTTCCTGAAATAAGTGAAATTTCTGCAATTTTGCACCAAAATAAGTAAAATTTCTGTAATTTTGCCCCAAAATAAAGGAAATTTCTGGAATTTTGCCCCAAAATAAGTGGAATTTCTGAGTTTTGCCCCAAAATAAGTAGAATTTCTGCCTTATTGCCTTACAATTAGTGAAATTTCTGCAATTTTGCCCTAAAATAAGGGAAATTTCTGCATTTTTCCCCATAATAAGAGAAATTTCTGCAATTTGCTTCAAAATAAGAGGAATTTCTGTTTTTTGTCCCACAATTAGGGAAATTTCTGCAATTTTGCCCTAAAATAAAGGGAATTTCTGCTTTTTTGCCTCTAATTAAGTGCAATTTCTGTATTTTTCCCCCAAAACAAAGGGAATTTCTGTCATTTTTGCCCCAAAATATGGAAAATTTCTGACTTATTACCCTGAAATAAGTGAAATTTCTGCAATTTTGCCCCAATATAAAGGAAATTTCTGCATTTTGTCCCCAAATAAGGAGAATTTCAGCCTTTTTACCTCAAAATAAGGGGAATTTCTGAATTTTGGCCCAATATATTAGGAATTTCTGTCTTTTTGCCCCAAAATAAAAAAAATTTCCGGCTTTTTTTCCTGAAATAAGTGAAATTTCTGAAATTTTTCCCCAAAATAAGTAAAATTTCTGCAATTTTGCCCCAAAATAAGGAAAATTTCTGGAATTTTGCCCCAAAATAAGTGGAAATTCTGAGTTTTGCCCCAAAATAAGGAGAATTTCTGCCTTTTTGCTGCACAATTAGTGAAATTTCTGCAATTTTGCTCTAAAATAAGGGAAATTTCTGCAATTTTTCCCCATAATAAGGGAAATTTCTGCAATTTTGCTTCAAAATAAGGGGAATTTCTGTTTTTTGTCCCACAATTAGGGAAATTTCTGCAATTTTGCCCAAGAATAAGGGGAATTTCTGCCTTTTGCCCTAAAATATGGGGAATTTCTGCCTTTCTGTCTGAAAATAGAAAGAATGCATACCTTTTTGCCATAAAAAAGGGAAATTTCTACATTTTGCTCCAAAATAAGGGGAAATTTTGTCTTTTTACCTCTAAATAAGTGGAATTTCTGTCTTTTTCCCCCAAAACAAAGGGAATTTCTGTATTTTGCCCCAAAATAAGGAAAATTTCTGACTTATTACCCTGAAATAAGTGAAATTTCTGCAAATTTGCCCCAAAAGTACGGAAATTTCTGCCTTTTGCTCCCAAATAAGAAGAATTTCAGCATTTTACCTCAAAATAAGGGAAATTTCTGATTTTTGCACCAAAATATGGAGAATTTCTGCCTTTTTGCCCCAAAATAAAGAAAATTTCTGCCTTTTTTCTCTGAAATAAGTGAAATTTCTGCAATTTTGCCCCAATATAAGTGAAATTTCTGAAATTTTGCCATAAAATAAGAGAAATTTCTGCAATTTTTCCCCATAATAAGGGAAATTTCTGCAATTTTGCTTCAAAATAAGGGGAATTTCTGTTTTTTGCCCCACAATTAGGGAAATTTCTGCAATTTTGCCCCAAAATAAGGGAAATTTCTGGAATTTTGCCCCAAAACAAGTGGAATTTCTGAGTTCTGCCCCAAAATAAGGAGAATTTCTGCCTTTTTGTCTGACAATTAGAGGAATTTCTGAAATTTTGCTCCAAAATACGGAGAATTTCTGCCTTTTTGCCCGAAAATAAGGGGAATGCATACCTTTTTGCCATATAAAAGAGAAATTTCTTTATTTTTGCCCCAAATTAAGAGAAATTTCTGCCTTATTTCCCTGAAATAAGTGAAATTTCTGCAATTTTGCCCCAAAATAAGTGAAATTTCTGCAATTTTGACCCAAAATAAGGGAAATTTCTGGAATTTTGCTCCAAAATACGGGGAATTTCTGCCTTTTTGCTGAAAATAAGAGGAATGCATACCTTTTTGCCATAAAAAAGGGAAATTTCTTCATTTTTGCCCCAAATGAAGGGAAATTTCTGCTTTTTTGCCCTGAAATATGTGAAATTTCTGCAATTTTAGCCCAAAATAAGGTGAATTTCTGCATTTTTGCCATCAAAATAATGGGAATTTCTGACTTTTTGCCCTAAAATAAGAAAAATTTTTGCCTTTTTTCTCTGAAATAAGTGAAATTTCTGCAATTTTGCCCTAAAATAAAGGAAATTTCTGCAATTTTGACCCAAAATAAGGGAAATTTCTGGAATTTTGCCCCAAAATAAGTGGAATTTCTGCAATTTTGACCCAAAATAAGGGAAATTTCTGGAATTTTGCCCCAAAATAAGTGGAATTTCTGAGTTTTGCCCCAAAATAAAGAGAATTTCTGCCTTTTTGCCCCACAATTAGGGGAATTTCTGCAATTTTGCTCCAAAATACGGGGAATTTCTGCCTTTTTGCCGAAAATAAGGGGAATGCATACCATTTTGCCATAAAAAAGGGAAATTTCTTTATTTTTGCCCCAAATTAAGGGAAATTTCTGCCTTTTTGCCCTGAAATATATGAAATTTCTGCAATTTTAGCCCAAAATAATGTGAATTTCTGCCTTTTTGCCCCAAAATAATGGGAATTTCTGCCTCTTTGCCCCAAAATAAGAAAAATTTTTGCTTTTTTTCTCTGAAATAAGTAAAATTTCTGCAATTTTGCCCTAAAATAAAAGAAATTTTTGCAATTTTTCCCCATAATAAAGGAAATTTCTGGAATTTTGCCCCAAAATAAGGGGAATTTCTGTTTTTTTGCCCCCAAATAATGGAAATTTCTGCAAATTTGACCTAAAATAAGGGGAGTTTCTGCTTTTTTGCCTCTAAATAAGTGTAATTTCTGTTTTTTTTCCCCAAAACAAAGGGAATTTCTGTCATTTTTGCCCCAAAATAAGGAAAATTTCTGACTTATTACCCTGAAATAAGTGAAATTTGTGCAATTTTGCCCCAATATAAGGAAATTTCTGCCTTTTTGCCCCAAATAAGGGGAATTTCAGACTTTTTACCTCAAAATGAGGGGAATTTCTGAATTTTGGCACAAAATATTAGGAATTTCTGCCTTTTTGCCCCAAAATAAAGAATATTTCTGCCTTTTTTTCCTGAAATAAGTGAAATTTCTGCAATTTTGCGCCAAAATAAGTAAAATTTCTGTAATTTTGCCCCAAAATAAAGGAAATTTCTGGAATTTTGCCCCAAAATAAGTGGAATTTCTGAGTTTTGCCCCAAAATAAGTAGAATTTCTGCCTTATTGCCTTACAATTAGTGAAATTTCTGCAATTTTGCCCTAAAATAAGGGAAATTTCTGCATTTTTCCCCATAATAAGAGAAATTTCTGCAATTTGCTTCAAAATAAGGGGAATTTCTGTTTTTTGTCCCACAATTAGGGAAATTTCTGCAATTTTGCCCTAAAATAAAGGGAATTTCTGCTTTTTTGCCTCTAATTAAGTGCAATTTCTGTATTTTTCCCCCAAAACAAAGGGAATTTCTGTCATTTTTGCCCCAAAATAAGGAAAATTCCTGACTTATTACCCTGAAATAAGTGAAATTTCTGCAATTTTGCCCCAATATAAGGGAAATTTCTGCATTTTGTCCCCAAATAAGGAGAATTTCAGCCTTTTTACCTCAAAATAAGGGGAATTTCTGAATTTTGGCCCAATATATTAGGAATTTCTGTCTTTTGGCCCCAAAATAAAAAAAATTTCCGGCTTTTTTTCCTGAAATAAGTGAAATTTCTGCAATTTTTCCCCAAAATAAGTAAAATTTCTGCAATTTTGCCCCAAAATAAGGAAAATTTCTGGAATTTTGCCCCAAAATAAGTGGAAATTCTGAGTTTTGCCCCAAAATAAGGAGAATTTCTGCCTTTTTGCCCCACAATTAGTGAAATTTCTGCAATTTTGCTCTAAAATAAGGGAAATTTCTGCAATTTTTCCCCATAATAAGGGAAATTTCTGCAATTTTGCTTCAAAATAAGGGGAATTTCTGCTTTTTGTCCCACAATTAGGGAAATTTCTGCAATTTTGCCCAAGAATAAGGGGAATTTCTGCCTTTTGCCCTAAAATATGGGGAATTTCTGCCTTTCTGTCTGAAAATAGAAAGAATGCATACCTTTTTGCCATAAAAAAGGGAAATTTCTACATTTTGCTCCAAAATAAGGGGAAATTTTGTCTTTTTACCTCTAAATAATTGGAATTTCTGTCTTTTTCCCCCAAAACAAAGGGAATTTCTGTATTTTGCCCCAAAATAAGGAAAATTTCTGACTTATTACCCTGAAATAAGTGAAATTTCTGCAAATTTGCCCCAAAAGTACGGAAATTTCTGCCTTTTGCCCCCAAATAAGAAGAATTTCAGCATTTTACCTCAAAATAAGGGAAATTTCTGATTTTTGCACCAAAATATGGAGAATTTTTGCCTTTTTGCCCCAAAATAAAGAAAATTTCTGCCTTTTTTCTCTGAAATAAGTGAAATTTCTGCAATTTTGCCCCAATATAAGTGAAATTTCTGAAATTTTGCCATAAAATAAGAGAAATTTCTGCAATTTTTCCCCATAATAAGGGAAATTTCTGCAATTTTGCTTCAAAATAAGGGGAATTTCTGTTTTTTGCCCCACAATTAGGGAAATTTCTGCAATTTTTCCCCAAAATAAGGGAAATTTTGGAATTTTGCCCCAAAACAAGTTTAATTTCTGAGTTTTGCCCCAAAATAAGGAGAATTTCTGCCTTTTTGTCAGACAATTAGAGGAATTTCTGCAATTTTGCTCCAAAATACGGAGAATTTCTGCCTTTTTGCCCGAAAATAAGGGGAATGCATACCTTTTTGCCATAAAAAAGGAAATTTCTTTATTTTTGCCCCAAATTAAGGGAAATTTCTGCCTTTTTTCCCTGAAATAAGTGAAATTTCTGCAATTTTGCCCCAAAATGAGTGAAATTTCTGCAATTTTGACCCAAAATAAGGGAAATTTCTGGAATTTTGCCCCAAAATAAGTGGAATTTCTGAGTTTTGCCCCAAAATAAAGAGAATTTCTGCCTTTTTGCCCCACAATTAGGGGAATTTCTGCAATTTTGCTCCAAAATACGGGGAATTTCTGCCTTTTTGCCGAAAATAAGGGGAATGCATACCATTTTGCCATAAAAAAGGGAAATTTCTTCATTTTTGCCCCAAATGAAGGGAAATTTCTGCCTTTTTGCCCTGAAATATGTGAAATTTCTGCAATTTTAGCCCAAAATAAGGTGAATTTCTGCCTTTTTGCCATCAAAATAATGGCAATTTCTGCCTTTTTGCCCCAAAATAAGAAAAATTTTTGCCTTTTTTTTCTGAAATAAGTGAAATTTGTGCAATTTTGCCCTAAAATAAAGGAAATTTCTGATATTTTTCCCCATAATAAAGGAAATTTCTGGAATTTTGCCCTAAAATAAAAAAAATTTCTGTTTTTTTGCCCCCAAATAAGGGAAATTTCTGCAATTTTGCCCTAAAATAAGTGGAATTTCTGCCTTTTTGCCTCTAATTAAGTGGAATTTCTGTCTTTTTCCCCCAAAACAAAGGGAATTTCTGTCATTTTTGCCCCAAAATAAGGAAAATTTCTGACTTATTACCCTGAAATAAGTGAAATTTCTGCAATTTTGCCCCACTATAAGGAAAATTTCTGCCTTTTTGCCCCCAAATAAGGAGAATTTCAGCCTTTTTACCTCAAAATAAGGGGAATTTCTGAATTTTGGCCTAAAATATTAGGAATTTCTGCCTTTTTGCCCCAAAATAAAAAAAATTTCTGGCTTTTTTTCCTGAAATAAGTGAAATTTCTGCAATTTTTCCCAAAAATAAGTAAAATTTCTGCAATTTTGCACCAAAATAAGGAAAAATTCTGGAATTTTGCCCCAAAAGAAGTGGAAATTCTGAGTTTTGCCCCAAAATAAGGAGAATTTCTGCCTTTTTGCCCCACAATTAGTGAAATATCTGCAATTTTGCTTTAAAATAAGAGAAATTTCTGCAATTTTTCCCCATAATAAGGGAAATTTCTGCAATTATGCTTCAAAATAAGGGGAATTTCTGTTTTTTGCCCCACAATTAGGGAAATTTCTGCAATTTTGCCCGAAAATAAGGAAAATTTCTGGAATTTTGCCCCAAAACAAGTGGAATTTCTGAATTTTGCCCCAAAATAAGGAGAATTTCTGCCTTTTTGCCCCACAATTAGAGAAATTTCTGCAATTTTGCTCCAAAATACGGGGAATTTCTCCCTTTTTGCCCGAAAATAAGGGGAATGCATAACTTTTTGCCATAAAAAAGGGAAATTTCTTTATTTTTGCCCCAAATTAAGGGAAATTTCTGCCTTTTTGCCCTGAAATATATGAAATTTCTGCAATTTTAGCCCAAAATAAAGTGAATTTCTGCCTTTTTGCCCCAAAATAATGGGAATTTCTGCCTTTTTACCCCAAAATAAGAAAAATTTTTGCTTTTTTTCTCTGAAATAAGTGAAATTTCTGCAATTTTGCCCTAAAATAAGGGAAATTTCTGCAATTTTTCCCCATAATAAAGGAAATTTCTGGAATTTTGCCCCAAAATAAGGGGAATTTCTGTTTTTTTGCCCCCAAATAATGGAAATTTCTGGAATTTTGCCCTAAAATAAGGGGAGTTTCTGCTTTTTTGCCTTTAAATAAGTGGAATTTCTGTGTTTTCCCCGAAAACAAAGGTAATTTCTGTCATTTTTGCCCCAAAATAAGAAAAATTTCTGACTTATTACCCTGAAATAAGTGAAATTTCTGAAATTTTGCCCCATTATAAGGGAAAATTCTGCCTTTTGCCCCCAAATAAGGGGAATTTCAGCCTTTTTACCTCAAAATAAGTGGGATTTCTAAATTTTGGCACAAAATATTAGGAATTTGTGCCTTTTTGCCCCAAAATAAGGAAAATTTCTGCCTTTTTTTCCTGAAATAAGTGAAATTTCTGAAATTTTGCCCCAAAATAAGTAAAATTTCTGGAATTTTTCCCCAAAATAAAGGAAATTTCTGGAATTTTGCCCCAAAATAAGTGGAATTTCTGAGTTTTGCCCCAAAATAAAGAGAATTTCTGCCTTTTTGCCCAAAAATAAGGAAAATTTCTACCTTTTTTTCCCTGAAATAAGTGAAATTTCTGCAATTTTGCCACAAAATAAGTGTAATTTCTGCAATTTTGCCCCAAAATAAGGGAAATTTCTGCTTTTTGCCCCCAAATAAAAGGAATTTCAGCCTTTTTACCTCAAAATAATGAAAATTTCTGCATTTTTGCAACAAAATATTAGGAATTTCTGCATTATTGCCACAAAATATTAGGAATTTCTGCCTTTTTGCCCCCAAATAAGGAAAATTTCTGCATTTTTTTCCCTGAAATAAGTGAAATCTTTGCAATTTTGCCCCAAAATAAGTTAAATTTCAGCAATTTTTCCCCAAAATAAGGAAAATTTCGGGTATTTTGCCCCAAAATAGGTGGAATTTCTGAGTTTTGCCCCAAAATAAGGAGAATTTCTGCCTTTTTGCCCCACAATTAGGGGAATTTCGGCAATTTTGCTCCAAAATACGGGGAATTTCTGCCTTTTTGCCTGAAAATAAGGGGAATGCATAACTTTTTGCCATAAAAAAGAGAAATTTCTTCATTTTTGCCCCAAATTAAGGGAAATTTCTGCCTTTTTGCCCTGAAATATATGAAATTTCTGAAATTTTAGCCCAAATAATGTGAATTTCTGCCTTTTTGCCCCAAAATAATGGGAATTTCTGCCTTTTTGCCCCAAAAGAAGAAAAATTTTTGCCTTTTTTCTCTGAAATAAGTGAAATTTCTGCAATTTTGCCTTAAAATAAAGGAAATTTCTGCAATTTTTACCCATAATAAGGGAAATTTCTGGAATTTTGCCCCAAAATAAGGGGAATTTCTCTTATTTGCCACCAAATAAGGGAAATTTCTGCAATTTTGCCCTAAAATAAGGTGAATTTCTGCTTTTTTGCCTCTAAATAAGTGGAATTTCTGTATTTTTCCCCCAATACAAAGGGAATTTCTGTCATTTTTGCCCCAAAATAAAAAAAATTTCTGACTTATTACCCTGAAATAAGTGAAATTTCTGCAAATTTGCCCCAAAAATAGGGAAAGTTCTGCCTTTTGCTCCAAAATAAGGGGAATTTCTGCCTTTTTACCTCAAAATAAGGGAAATTTCTGATTTTTGCACCAAAATATGGAAAATTTTGCATTTTTGCCCCAAAATAAGGAAAATTTCTGCCTTTTTTCCTGAAATAAGTGAAATGTCTGCAATTTTGCCCCAAAATAAGTAAAATTTCTGCAATTTTGCCCCAATATAAGGGAACTTTCTGGAATTTTGCCCCAAAATAAGTGGAATTTCTGAGTTTTGCCCCAAAATAAAAAGAATTTCTGCCTTTTTGCGCCACAATTAGTGAAATTTCTGCAATTTTGCTGTAAAATAAGGGAAATTTCTGGCTTATGCCCCAAAATATGGGAAATTTCTGCCTTTTTGTCTGAAAATAAGAAGAATGCATAACTTTATGCCATAAAAAAGGGAAATTTCTTCATTTTTGCTCCAAAATAAGCGGAACTTTTACTTTTTTCCATTGAATAAGTGGATTTTCTGTATTTTTCCCCCAAAACAAAAAGAATTTCTGTCTTTTTTGCCCCAAAATATAGAAAATTTCTGACTTATTACCCTGAAATAAGTGAAATTTTTGCAAATTTGCCCCAAAATAAAGGAAATTTCTGCCTTTTTGCCCCCAAATAAGGGGAATTTCAGCCTTTTTACCTCAAAATAAGGGAAATTTCTTCATTTTTGCAACAAAATATTAGGAATTTCTGCATTTTTGCCACAAAATATTAGGAATTTCTGCCTTTTTGCCCCAAAATAAGGAAAATTTCTACCTTTTTTTCCCTGAAATAAGTGAAATTTCTGCAATTTTGCCACAAAATAAGTGTAATTTCTGCAATTTTGCCCCAAAATAAGGGAAATTTCTGGAATTTGGCCCCAAAATAAGTGGAATTTCTGAGTTTTGCCCCAAAATAAGGAGAATTTCTGACTTTTTGCCGCACAATTAGGGAAATTTCTGCAATTTTGCTCCAAAATACAGGGAATTTCTGCCTTTTTGCCCGAAAATAATAGGAATGCATACTTTTTTGCCATAAAAAAGGGAAATTTCTTCATTTTTGCCCCAAATTAAGGGAAATTTCTGCCTTTTTGCCCTGAAATATGTGAAATTTCTGCAATTTTAGCCCAAAATAAGGTGAATTTCTGCCTTTTTGCCCCAAAATAATGGGAATTTCTGCCTTTTTACCCCAAAATAAGAAAAATTTTTGCTTTTTTTCTCTGAAATAAGTGAAATTTCTGCAATTTTGCCCTAAAATAAGGGAAATTTCTGCAATTTTTCCCCATAATAAAGGAAATTTCTGGAATTTTGCCCCAAAATAAGGGGAATTTCTGTTTTTTTGCCCCCAAATAATGGAAATTTCTGGAATTTTGCCCTAATATAAGAGGAATTTCAGCTTTTTTGCCTTTAAATAAGTGGAATTTCTGTGTTTTCCCCGAAAACAAAGGTAATTTCTGTCATTTTTGCCACAAAATAAGAAAAATTTCTGACTTATTACCCTGAAATAAGTGAAATTTCTGAAATTTTGCCCCATTATAAGGGAAAATTCTGCCTTTTGCCCCCAAATAAGGGGAATTTCAGCCTTTTTACCTCAAAATAAGGGGAATTTCTAAATTTTGGCACAAAATATTAGGAATTTGTGCCTTTTTGCCCCAAAATAAGGAAAATTTCTGCCTTTTTTTACTGAAATAAGTGAAATTTCTGCAATTTTGCCCCAAAATAAGTAAAATTTCTGGAATTTTTCCCCAAAATAAAGAAAATTTCTAGAATTTTGCCCCAAAATAAGTGGAATTTCTGAGTTTTGCCCCAAAATAAAGAGAATTTCTGCCTTTTTGCCCCAAAATAAGGAAAATTTCTACCTTTTTTTTCCCTGAAATAAGTGAAATTTCTGCAATTTTGCCACAAAATAAGTGTAATTTCTGCAATTTTGCCCCAAAATAAGGGAAATTTCTGGAATTTTGCCACAAAATAAGTGGAATTTCTGAGTTTTGCCCCAAAATAAGGAGAATTTCTGCCTTTTTGCCCCACAATTGGGGAAATTTCTGCAATTTTGCTCCAAAATACAGGGAATTTCTGCCTTTTTGCCCGAAAATAATAGGAATGCATACTCTTTTGCCATAAAAAAGGGAAATTTCTTCATTTTTGCCCCAAATTAAGGGAAATTTCTGCCTTTTTGCCCTGAAATATGTGAAATTTCTGCAATTTTAGCCCAAAATAAGGTGAATTTCTGCCTTTTTGCCCCAAAATAATGGGAGTTTCTGCATTTTTACCCCAAAATAAGAAAAATTTTTGCTTTTTTTCTTCGAAATAAGTGAAATTTCTGCAATTTTGCCCTAAAATAAGGGAAATTTCTGCAATTTTTCCCCATAATAAGGGAAATTTTTGGAATTTTGCCCCAAAATAAGGGGAATTTCTGTTTTTTTGCCCCCAAATAATGGAAATTTCTGAAATTTTGCCCTAAAATAAGGGGAATTTCAGCTTTTTTGCCTTTAAATAAGTGGAATTTCTGTCTTTTCCCCGAAAACAAAGGGAATTTCTGTCATTTTTGCCCCAAAATAAGAAAAATTTCTGACTTATTACCCTGAAATAAGTGAAATTTCTGCAATTTTGCCCCATTATAAGGGAAAATTCTGCCTTTTGCCCCCAAATAAGGGGAATTTCAGCTTTTGTACCTCAAAATAAGGGGAATTTCTGAATTTTGGCACAAAATATTAGGAATTTGTGCCTTTTTGCCCCAAAATAAGGAAAATTTCTGCCTTTTTGCCCTGAAATAAGTGAAATTTCTGAAATTTTGCCCCAAAATAAGTAAAATTTCTGCAATTTTCCCCCAAAATAAAGGAAATTTCTGGAATTTTGCCCCAAAATAAGTGTAATTTCTGAGTTTTGCAACAAAATAAAGAGAATTTCTGCCTTTTTGCCCCAAAATTAGTGAAATTTCTGCAATTTTGCCCTAAAATAAGGGAAATTTCTGCAATTTTTGTTCATAATAAGGGAAATTTCTGTAATTTTGCACCAAAATACGGAGAATTTCTGCCTTTTTGCCCGAAAATAAGGGGAATGAATAACTTTTTGCCATAAAAAAGGGAAATTTCTTCATTTTTGCCTAAAATTAAGGGAAATTTCTGCCTTTTTGCCCTGAAATATGTGAAATTTCTGCAATTTTATCCCAAAATAAAGTGAATTTCTGCCTTTTTGCCACAAAATAAAAAAAATTTTTGCTTTTTTTCTCTGAAATAAGTAAAATTTCTGCAATTTTGCCCTAAAATAAAAGAAATTTTTGCAACTTTTTCCCATAATAAAGGAAATTTCTGGAATTTTGCCCCAACATAAGGGGAATTTCTGATTTTTACCCCCAAATAATGGAAATTTCTGCAATTTTGCCCTAAAATAAGGGGAGTTTCTGCTTTTTTGCCTCTAAATAAGTGGAATTTCTGTTTTTATTCCCCAAAACAAAGGGAATTTCTGTCATTTTTGCCCCAAAATAAGGAAAATTTCTGACTTATTACCCGAAATAAGTGAAATTTCTGCAATTTTGCCCCAATATAAGGGAAATTTCTGCCTTTTTGCCCCAAATAAGAGGAATTTTAGACTTTTTACCTCAAAATGAGTGGAATTTCTGAATTTTGGAACAAAACATTAAGAATTTCTGCCTTTTGCCCCAAAATAAGGAATATTTCTGCCTTTTTTCCCTGAAATAAGTGAAATTTCTGCAATTTTGCCCCAAAATAAGTAAAATTACTGTAATTTTGCCCCAAAATAAGGGAAATTTCTGGAATTTTGCCCCAAAATAATTGGAAATCTGAGTTTTGCCCCAAAATAAAGAGAATTTCTGCCTTATTGCCTTACAATTAGTGAAATTTCTGCAATTTTGCCCTAAAATAAGGGAAATTTCTGCAATTTTTCCCCATAATAAGGGAAATTTCTGCAATTTTGCTTCAAAATAAGGGGAATTTCTGTTTTTTGCCCCACAATTAGGGAAATTTCTGCATTTTTGCCCCAAAATAAGGGAAATTTCTGGATTTTGCCATAAAATAAGAGAAATTTCTGCAATTTTTCACCATAATAAGGGAAATTTCTGCAATTTTGCTTCAAAATAAGGGGAATTTTTTTTTTGTCCCACAATTAGGGAAATTTCTGCAATTTTGCCCCAAAATAAGAAGAATTTCTGCCTTTTGCCCTAAAATATCGGGAATTTCTGCCTTTTTGTCTGAAAATAAAAGGAATGCATACCTTTTTGCCATAAAAAAGGGAAATTTCTTCATTTTACTCCAAAATAAGGGGAAATTTTGCCTTTTTACCTCTAAATAAGTGGAATTTCTGTCTTTTTCCCCCAAAACAAAGGGAATTTCTGTCTTTTTTGCCCCAAAATAAGGAAAATTTCTGACTTATTACCCTGAAATAAGTGAAATTTCTGCAAATTTGCCCCAAAATAGGGAAATTTCTGCCTTTTGCCCCCAAATAAGATAAATTTCAGCATTTTACCTCAAAATAAGGGAAATTTCTGATTTTTGCACCAAAATATGGAGAATTTCTGCCTTTTGCCCCAAAATAAGGAAAATTTCTGCCTTTTTTCCCTGAAATAAGTGAAATTTCTGCAATTTTGCAAGAAAATAAGTGAAATTTCTGAAATTTTGCCATAAAATAAGAGAAATTTCTGCAATTTTTCCCCATAATAAGGGAAATTTCTGCAATTTTGCTTCAAAATAAGGGGAATTTCTGTTTTTTGCCCCACAATTAGGGAAATTTCTGCAATTTTGCCCCAAAATAAGGGAAATTTCTGGAATTTTGCCCCAAAACAAGTGGAATTTCTGAGTTCTGCCCCAAAATAAGGAGAATTTCTGCCTTTTTGTCTGACAATTAGAGGAATTTCTGCAATTTTGCTCCAAAATACGGAGAATTTCTGCCTTTTTGCCCGGAAATAAGGGGAATGCATACCTTTTTGCCATAAAAAAGGGATATTTCTTTATTTTTGCCCCAAATTAAGGGAAATTTCTGCCTTTTGCCCTGAAATATGTGAAATTTCTGCAATTTTAGCCCAAAATAAAGTGAATTTCTGCCTTTTTGCCCCAAAATAATGGGAATTTCTGCCTCTTTGCCCCAAAATAAGAAAAATTTTTGCTTTTTTTCTCTGAAATAAGTAAAATTTCTGCAATTTTGCCCTAAAATAAAAGAAATTTTTGCAATTTTTTCCCATAATAAAGGAAATTTCTGGAATTTTGCCCAAAAATAAGGGGAATTTCTGTTTTTTTTGCCCCCAAATAATGGAAATTTCTGCAAATTTGCTCTAAAGTAAGGGGAGTTTATGCTTTTTTGCCTCTGAATAAGTGTAATTTCTGTTTTTATCCCCCAAAACAAAGGGAATTTCTGTCATTTTTGCCCCAAAATAAGGAAAATTTCTGACTTATTACCCGAAATAAGTGAAATTTCTGCAATTTTGCCCCAATATAAGGGAAATTTCTGCCTTTTTGCCCCAAATAAGGGGAATTTCAGCCTTTTTACCTCAAAATGAGGGGAATTTCTGAATTTTGGAACAAAATATTAGGACTTTCTGCCTTTTTGCCCCAAAATAAGGAATATTTCTGCCTTTTTTCACTGAAATAAGTAAAATTTCTGCAATTTTGCCCCAAAATAAGTAAAATTTCTGTAATTTTGCCCCAAAATAAGGGAAATTTCTGGAATTTTGCCCCCAAAAAAATTGGAATTTCTGATTTTTGCCCCAAAATAAGGAGAATTTCTGCCTTATTGCCTTACAATTAGTGAAATTTCTGCAATTTTGCCCTAAAATAAGGAAAATTTCTGCAATTTTT
The DNA here is from genome assembly GCF_963924665.1 of Micromys minutus. Taxonomy (NCBI): domain Eukaryota; kingdom Metazoa; phylum Chordata; class Mammalia; order Rodentia; family Muridae; genus Micromys; species Micromys minutus. The sequence goes on from NW_027667971.1 coordinate 97,981, forward strand.
TCCCATAATAAGGGAAATTTCTGCAATTTTGCTTCAAAATAAGGGGAATTTCTGTTTTTTGTCCCACAATTAGGGAAATTCCTGCAATTTTGCCCCAAAATAAGGGAAATTTCTGCCTATTGCCCTAAAATATGGGGAATTTCTGCCTTTTTGTCTGAAAATAAAAAGAATGCATACCTTTTTGCCATAAAAAAAATTTCTTCATTTTGCTTCAAAATAAGGGGTAATTTTGCATTTTTACCTCTAAATAAGTGGAATTTCTATCTTTTTCCCCCAAAACAAAGGGAATTTCTGTCTTTTTTGCCCCAAAATAAGGAAAATTTCTGACTTATTACCATGAAATAAGTGAAATTTCTGCAAATTTGCCCCAAAAATAGGGAAATTTCTGCCTTTTGCCCCCAAATAAGAAGAATTTCAGCATTTTACCTCAAAATAAGGGAAATTTCTGATTTTTGCACCAAAATATGGAGAATTTCTGCCTTTTTGCCCAAATAAGGAAAATTTCTGCCTTTTTTCCCTGAAATAAGTGAAATTATTGCAATTTTGCCCCAAAATAAGTGAAATTTCTGCAATTTTGCCCCAAAATAAGGGAAGTTTCTGGAATTTTGCCCCAAAATAGGTGGAATTTCTGAGTTTTGCCCCAAAATAAAGAGAATTTCTGCCTTTTTGCCCCACAATTAGGGGAATTTCTGCAATTTTGCTCAAAAATACGGGGAATTTCTGCCTTTTTGCTCAAAAATAAGGGGAATGCATACCTTTTTGCCATAAAAAAGGGAAATTTCTTCATTTTTGCCCCAAATTAAGGGAAATTTCTGCTTTTTTCCCTGAAAAATGTGAAATTTCTGCAATTTTAACCCAAAATAAGGTGAATTTCTGCCTTTTTGCCCCAAAATAATGGGAATTTCTGCATTTTTGCCCCAAAAGAAAAAAAATTTTTGCCTTTTTTCTCTGAAATATGTGAAATTTCTGCAATTTTGCCCTAAAATAAAGGAAATTCCTGCAATTTTTCCCCATAATAAAGGAAATTTCTGGAATTTTGCCCCAAAATAGGGGAATTTCTCTTTTTTGCCACCAAATAAGGGAAATTTCTGCAATTTTGCCCTAAAATAAGGGGAATTTCTGCTTTTTTGCCTCTAAATAAGTGGAATTTCTGTCTTTTTCCCCCAAAACAAAGGGAAATCTGTCATTTTTGCCCCAAAATAAGGAAAATTTCTGACTTATTACCCTGAAATAAGTGAAATTTCTGCAAGATTGCCCCAAAATAAGGGAAATTTCTGCTTTTTTGCCCCCAAATAAGGGAAATTTCAGCCTTTTTACCTCAAAATAATGAAAATTTCTGCATTTTTGCAACAAAATATTAGGAATTTCTGCATTATTGCAACAAAATATTAGGAATTTCTGCCTTTTTGCCCCAAAGTAAGAAAAATTTGTGACTTATTACCCTGAAATAAGTGAAATTTCTGCAATTTTGCCCCATTATAAGGGAAAATTCTGTCTTTTGCCCCCAAATAAGGGGAATTTCAGCCTTTTTACCTCAAAATAAGGTGAATTTCTGAATTTTGGCACAAAATATTAGGAATTTCTGCCTTTTTGCCCCAAAATAAGGAAAATTTCTGCCTTTTTGCCCTGAAATAAGTGAAATTTCTTCAATTTTGCCCCAAAATAAGTAAAAGTTCTGCAATTTTCCCCTAAAATAAGGTTAATTTCTGGAATTTTGCCCTAAAATAAGTGGAATTTCTGAGTTTTGCCCCAAAATAAGGAGAATTTATGCCTTTTTGCCCCACAATTAGTGAAATTTCTGCAATTTTGCCCTAAAATAAGGGAAATTTCTGCAATTTTTCCCTATAATAAGGGAAATTTCTGTAATTTTGCACCAAAATACGGAGAATTTCTGCCTTTTTGCCCCAAAATAAGGAAAATTTCTGCCTTTTTTTCTGAAATAAGTGAAATTTCTGCAATTTTGTTTCAAAATAATGGGAATGTCTGTTTTTTGCCCCACAATTAGGAAAATTTCTGCAATTTTGCCCCAAAATAAAGTGAATTTCTGCATTTTGCCCCAAAATATGGGGAATTTCTGCCTTTTTGTCCGAAAATAAGAAGAATGCATACCTTTTTGCCATAAAAAAGGGAAATTTCTTCATTTTTGCTCCAAAATAAGGGAAACTTTTGCCTTTTTGCCTCTAAATAAGTGGAATTTCTGTATTTTTCCCCCAAAACAAAAAAAAATTTCTGTCTTTTTTGCCCCAAAATAAGGAAAATTTCTGACTTATTACCTTGAAATAAGTGAAATTTATGCAAATTTGCCCCAAAAATAGGGAAATTTCTGTTTTTTCCCCAAAATAAGGGGAATTTCAGCATTTTACCTCAAAATAAGGGAAATTTCTGATTTTTGCACCAAAATATGAAGAATTTCTGCCTTTTTGCCCAAAAATAAGGAAAATTTCTGCCTTTTTTCTATGAAATAAGTGAAATTTCTGCAATTTTGCACCAAAATAAGTAAAATTTCTGCAATTTTGCCCCAAAATAAGGGAAATTTCTGGAATTTTGCCCCAAAATAAGTGGAATTTCTGAGTTTTGCCCCAAAATAGGAGAATTTCTGCCTTTTTGCGCCACAATTATAGAAATTTCTGCAATTTTGCCCCAAAATAAGGGTTAATTCTGCCTTTGCCCCAAAAATGGGAATTTCTGCCTTTTTGTTCGAAAATAAGAAGAATGCATACCTTTTTGCTATAAAAAAGAGAAATTTTTTTCATTTTTGCTCCAAAATAAGGGGAACTTTTGCCTTTTTGCCTCTAAATAAGTGGAATTTCTGTCTTTTTCCCCCAAAACAAAGAGAATTTCTGTCTTTTTTGCCCCAAAATAAGGAAAATTTCTGACTTATTACCCTGAAATAAGTGAAATTTCTGCAAATTTGCCCCAAAATACAGGAAATTTCTGCTTTTTTGCCCCCAAATAAGGGGAATTTCAGCCTTTTTACCTCAAAATAAGGGAAATTTCTGCATTTTTGCAACAAAATATTAGGAATTTCTGCATTATTGCCACAAAATATTAGGAATTTCTGCCTTATTGCCCCAAAATAAGGAAAATTTCTGCCTTTTTTACCTGAAATAAGTGAAATTTCTGCAATTTTGCCCCAAAATAAGTTAAATTTCTGAAATTTTGCCCCAAATTAAGGGAAATTTCGGATATTTTGCCCCAAAATAAATGGAATTTTTGAGTTTTGCCCCAAAATAAGGAGAATTTCTGCCTTTTTGCCCCAAAATTAGGGGAATGTCTGCAATTTTGCTCCAAAATACGGGGAATTTCTGCCTTTTTGCCCGAAAATAAGGGGAATGCATACCTTTTGCCATAAAAAAGGGAAATTTCTTCATTTTTGCCCCAAATTAAGGGAAATTTCTGCATTTGTGCCCTGAAATATGTGAAATTTCTACAATTTTAGCTTAAAATAAGGTGAATTTCTGCCTTTTTGCCGGAAAATAATAGGAATTTCTGCATTTTTGCCCCAAGATAAGAAAAATTTTTGCCTTTTTTCTCGGAAATAAGTGAAATTTCTGCAATTTATCACTAAAATAATGGAAATTTCTGCTATTTTCCCCTATAATAAGGGAAATTTCGGGAATTTTGCGCCAAAATAAGGGGAATTTCTGGTTTTTTGCCCCCAAATAAGGGAAATTTCTGCAGTTTTGCCCTAAAATAAGGGGAATTTCTGCGTTTTTTGCCTCTAAATAAGTGGAATTTCTGTCTTTTTCCCCCAAAACAAAGGGAATTTCTGTCATTTTTGAAACAAAATAAGGAAAATTTCTGACTTATTACCCTGAAATAAGTGAAATTTCTGCAATTTTGCCCCAATATAAGGGAAATTTCTGCCTTTTTGCCCCCAAATAAGGGGAATTTCAGCTTTTTTACCTCAAAATAAAGGGAATTTCTGAATTTTGGCACAAAATATTACGAATTTCTGCCTTTTTGCCCCAAAATAAGCAAAATTTCTGCTTTTTACCTAGAAATAAGTGAAATTTCTGCAATTTTGCCGCAAAATAGGTAAAATTTCTGCAATTTTGCCCCAAAATAAGGGAAATTTCTGGAATTTTGCCCCAAAAAAAGTGGAATATCTGAGTTTTGCCCCAAAATAGGAGAATTTCTGCCTTTCTGCCTCAAAATTAGTGAAATTTCTGCAATTAAGCCCTAAAATAAGAGAAATTTCTGCAAGTTTTCCCCATAATAAGGGAAATTTCTGCAATTTTGCTTCAAAATAAGGGGAATTTCTGTTTTTTGCCCCACAATTAGGGAAATTTCTGCAATTTTGCCTTAAAATAAGGGGAATTTAGCCTTTTGCCCCAAAATATGGGGAATTTCTGCCTTTTTGTCCAAAAATAAGAAGAATGCATATCTTTTTGCCATAATAAAGGGAAATTTCTTCATTTTTGCTCCAAAATAAGTGGAAATTTTGCCTTTTTGCCTCTAAATAAGTGGAATTTCTGTCTTTTTTTCCCAAAACAAAGGGAATTTCTGTCTTTTTCCCCCAAAATAAGGAAAATTTTTGACTTATTATGCTGAAATAAGTGAAATTTTTGCAAATTTGCCCCAAAATAAGGGAAATTTCTGCTTTTTGCCCACAAATAAGGGGAATTTCAGCTTTTTTACTTCAAAATAAGGGAAATTTCTGCATTTTTGCAACAAAATATTAGGAATTTCTGCATTTTTGCCACAAAATATTAGGAATTTTTGCCTTTTGCCCCAAAATAAGGAAAATTTCTGCATTTTTTTTCCCTGAAATAAGTGAAATTTCTGCAATTTTGCCCCAAAATAAGTGAAATTTCTGCAATTTTGCCCCAAAATAAGGGAAATTTCTGGAATTTTGCCCCAAAATTAGTGGAATTTCTGAGTTTTACCCCAAAATAAGGAAAATTTCTGCCTTTTTGCCCAACAATTAGGGGAATTTCTGCAATTTTGCTCCAAAATACAGGGAATTTCTGCTTTTTTGCACAAAAATAAGGGGAATGCATAACTTTTTGCCATAAAAAAGGGAAATTTCTTCATTTTTGCCCTAAATTAAGGGAAATTTCTGCCTTTTGGTTCTGAAATATGTGAAATTTCTGCAATTTTAGCCCAAAATAAGGAGAATTTCTGCCTTTTTGCCCCAAAATAATGAAAATTTCTGCCTTTTTGCACCAAAATAAGAAAAATTTTTGCTTTTTTTCTCTGAAATAAATGAAATTTCTGCAATTTTGCCCTAAAATAAAAGAAATTTCTGCAATTTTTCCCCATAATAAAGATAATTTCTGGAATTTTGCCTCAAAATAAGGGGAATTTCTGTTTTTTTGCCCCCAAATAAGGAAAATTTCTGCAATTTTGCCCTAAAATAAGGAGAATTTCTGCTTTTTTTGCCTCTAAATAAGTGGAATTTCTGTCTTTTTCCCTCAAAACAAATAGAATTTCTGTCATTTTTGCCCCAAAATAAGGAAAATTTCTGCCTTTTTTCCCTGAAATAAGTGAAATTTCTGCAATTTTGCCCCAAAATAAGTAAAATTTCTGCAATTTTGCCACAAAATAAGGGAAATTTCTGGAATTTTGCCCCAAAATAAGTGGAATTTCTGAGTTTTGCCCCAAAATAAGGAGAATTTCTGCCTTTTTGCCCCATAATTAGTGAAATTTCTGCAATTTTGCCCTAAAATAAGAGAAATTTCTGCAATTTTTCCCCATAATAAAGGAAATTTCTGCAATTTTGCTTCAAAATAAGGGGAATTTCTGTTTTTTGCCCCACAATTAGGGAAATTTCTGCAATTTTGCTCCAAAATAAAAGGAATTTCTGCCTTTTGTTCTAAAATATGGGGAATTTCTGCCTTTTTGTCCAAAAATAAGAAGAATGCATACCTTTTTGCCATAAAAAAGGGAAATTTCTTCATTTTTGCTCCAAAATAAGGGGAACTTTTGCCTTTTTGCCTCTAAATAAGTGGAATTTCTGTCTTTTTCCCCCAAAACAAAGGGAATTTCTGTCTTTTTTGCACCAAAATAAGAAAAATTTCTGACTTATTACCCTGAAATAAGTGAAATTTCTGCAAATTTGCCCCAAAATAAGAGAAATTTCTTCCTTTTTGCCCTTAAATATGGGGAATTTCAGCCTTTTTACCTCAAAATAAGGGAAATTTCTGCATTTTTGCAACAAAATATTAGGAATTTCTGCATTTTTGCCACAAAATATTAGGAATTTCTGCTTTTTTGCCCCAAAATAAGGAAAATTTCTGCTTTTTTTTTCCTGAAATAAGTGAAATTTCTGCAATTTTGCCCCAAAATAAGTGAAATTTCTGCAATTTTGCCCCAAAATAAGGGAAATTTCTGGAATTTGGCCCCAAAATAAGGGAAATTTCTGAGTTTTGCCCCAAAATAAGGAGAATTTCTGCCTTTTTGACCCACAATTAGGGGCATTTCTGCAATTTTGCTTCAAAATTCGGGAAATTTCTGCCTTTTTGCCTGAAAATAAGGGGAATGCATACCTTTTTGCCATAAAAAAGGGAAATTTCTTCATTTTTGCCCCAAATTAAGGGAAATTTCTGCCTTTTTGCCCTGAAATATGTGAAATTTCTGCAATTTTAGCCCAAAAAAAAGGGAATTTCTGCCTTTTTGCCCTAAAATAATGGGAATTTCTGCTTTTTTGCCCCAAAATAAGAATAATTTTGGCTTTTTTTCTCTGAAATATGTGATATTTCTGCAATTTTGCCCTAAAATAAAAGAAATTTCTGCAATTTTTCCCCATAATATAGGAAATTTCTGGAATTTTGCCCCAAAATAAAGGGAATTTCTGTTTTTTGCCCCCAAATAAAGGAAATTTCTGCAATTTTGCCCTAAAATAAGAGGAATTTCTGCTTTTTTTCTCTAAATAAGTGGAATTTCTGTCTTTTTCCCCCAAAACAAAGGGAATTTCTGTCATTTTTGCCCCAAAATAAGGAAAATTTCTTACTTATTACCCTGAAATAAGTGAAATTTCTTCAATTTTGCTCCAATATAAGGGAAATTTCTGCCTTTTTGCCCCCAAATAAGGGGAATTTCAGCCTTTTTACCTCAAAATAAGGGGAATTTCTGAATTTTGGCACAAAATATTAGGAATTTCTGCCTTCTTGCCCCAAAATAAGGAAAATTTCTGCCTTTTTCCCTGAAATAAGTGAAATTTCTGCAATTTTGCCCCAAAATAAGTAAAATTTCTGCAAGTTAGCCACAAAATAAGGGAAATTTCTGGAATTTTGCCCCAAAATAAGTGGAATTTCTGAGTTTTGCCCCAAAATAAGGAGAATTTCTGCCTTTTTGCCCCACAATTAGTGAAATTTCTGCAATTTTGCCCTAAAATAAGAGAAATTTCTGCAATTTTTCCCCATAATAAAGGAAATTTCTGCAATTTTGCTTCAAATTAAGGGGAATTTCTGTTTTTTGCTGGAAAATAGGGAAATTTCTGTAATTTTGCCCTAAAATATAGGGAATATCTTCCTTTTTTCCGAAAATAAGAAGAATGCATACCTTTTTGCCATAAAAAAAGAAATTTCTTTCTTTTTGCTCCAAAATAACGGGAACTTTTGCCTTTTTGCCTCTAAATAAGTGGAATTTCTGTCTTTTTCCCCCAAAACAAAGGGAATATCTGTTTTTTTGCCCCATAATAAAGAAAATTTCTGACTTATTACTCTGAAATAAGTGAAATTTCTGCAAATTTGCCCCAAAAAAGGGAAATTTCTGCCTTTTGCCCCAAAATAAGGGAAATTTCAGCATTTTACCTCAAAATAAGGGAAATTTCTGATTTTTGCACCAAACTATGAAGAATTTCTGCCTTTTTGCCCCAAAATAAGGAAATTTTCTGCCTTTTTTCCCTGAAATAAGTGAAATTTCTGCAATTTTGCCAGAAAATAAGTGAAATTTCTTCAATTTTGCCCAAAAATAAGGGAAATTTCTGGAATTTTGCCCCAAAATAAGTGGAATTTCTGAGTTTTGCCCCAAAATAAAAAGAATTTCTGACTCTTGCCCCACAATTAGGGGAATTTCTGCAATTGTGCTTTAAAATACGGGGAATTTCTGCTTTTTGCCCGAAAATAAGTGGAATGCATAACTTTTTGCCATAAAAAAGGGAAATTTCTTCATTTTTGCCCCAAATTAAGAAAAATTTCTGCCTTTTTGCCCTGAAATATGAAAAATTTCTGCAATTTTAGCCCAAAATAAGGTGAATTTCTGCCTTTTTGCCCCAAAATAATGGGAATTTCTGTTTTTTGCCCCAAAATAAGAAAAATTTTTGCTTTTTTCTCTGAAATAAGTGAAATTTCTGCAATTTTGCCCTAAAATAAAAGAAATTTCTGCAATTTTCCCATAATAAAGGAAATTTCTGAAATTTTGCCCCAAAATAAGGGGAATTTCTGTTTTTTTGCCCCCAAATAAGAGAAATTTCTGCAATTTTGCCCTAAAATAAGAGGAATTTCTGCTTTTTTGCCTCTAAATGAGTGGAATTTCTGTCTTTTTCCCCAAAACAAAGGGAATTTCTGTACTTTTTGCCCCAAAATAAGGAAAATTTCTGACTTATTACCCTGAAATAAGTGAAATATCTGCAATTTTGCCCTAATATAAAGGAAATTTCTGCCTTTTAGCCATCAAATAAGGGGAATTTCAGCGTTTTTACCTCAAAATAAGGAGAATTTTTGAATTTTGGCACAAAATATTAGAAATTTCTGCGTTTTTGCCCCAAAATAAGGAAAATTTCTGCCTTTTTTCCCTGAAATAAGTGCAATTTCTGCAATTTTTTATAAAAAATAAGTAAAATTTCTGCAATTTTGCCCCAAAATAAGGGATATTTCTGGAATTTTGCCCCAAAATAAGTGGAATTTCTGAGTTTTGCCCCAAAATAAGGAGAATTTCTGCCTTTTTGCACAACAATGAGTGAAATTTCTGCAATTTTGCCCTAAAATGAGGGAAATTTCTGCAATTTTGCCTTAAATAAGGGAAATTTCTGCAATTTTTCCCCATAATAAGGGAAATTTGTGCAATTTTGCCCCAAAATAAGGGGAATTTCTGTTTTTTGCCCCACAATTAGGGAAATTTCTGCAATTTTGCCCCAAAATAAGGGGAATTTCTGCCTTTTGCCCCAAAATATGGGGAATTTCTGCCTTTTTGTCTGAAAATAAGAAGAATGTATACATTTTTGTCATAAAAAAGGGAAATTTCCTCATTTTTGCTCCAAAATAAGGGGAACTTTTGCCTTTTTGCCTCTAAATAAGTGGAATTTCTGTCTTTTTCCCCCAAAACAAAGACAATTTCTATATTTTTTGCCCCAAAATAAGAAAAATTTCTGACTTATTACCCTGAAATAAGTGAAATTTCTGCAAATTTGCCCCAAAATAAGAAAAATTTCTGCCTTTTTGCCCCCAAATAAGGGGAATTTCAGCCTTTTTACCTCAAAATAAAGGAAATTTCTGCATTTTTGCAACAAAATATTAAAAATTTCTGCATTTTTGCCACAAAATATTAGGAATTTCTGCCCTTTTGCCAAAAAATAAGGAAAATTTCTGCCTTTTTTTCCCTGAAATAAGTGAAATTTCTGCAAATTTGCCCCCCAAAAAGGGAAATTTCTGCCTTTTGCCCCAAAATATGGGGAATTTCAGCATTTTACCTCAAAATAAAAGAAATTTCTGATTTTTGCACCAAAATATGGAAAATTTCTGCCTTTTTGCTCCAAAATAAGGAAAATTTCTGCCTTTTTTTTCTGAAATAAGTGAAATTTCTGCAATTTTGCCCCAAAATAAGTGAAATTTCTGCAATTTTGCCCCAAAATAAGGGAAATTTCTGGAATTTTGCCCCAAAATAAGTGGAATTTCTGAGTTTTGCCCAAAAATAAGAAGAATTTCTGCATTTCTGCCCCACAATTAGGGAAATTTCTGCAATTTTGCTCCAAAATACGGGGAATTTCTGCTTTTTTACCTGAAAATAAGGGGAATGCATACCTTTTTGCCATAAAAAGGGAAATTTCTTCATTTTGCCCCAAATTAAGGGAAATTTCTGCTTTTTTGCCCTGAAATATGTGAAATTTCATCAATTTTAGCCCAAAATAAGGTGAATTTCTGCCTTTTTGCCCCAAAATAATGGGAATTTCTGATTGTTGCCCCAAAATATGAAAAATTTTTGCCTTTATTCTCTGAAATAAGTGAAATTTCTGCAACTTTGCCCTAAAATAAGGGAAATTTTTGAAATTTTTCCCCATAATTAGGGAAATTTCAGGAATTTTGCCCCAAAATAAAAACAATTTCTGTTTTTTTGCCCCCAAATAAGAAAAATTTCTGCAATTTTACACTAAAATAAGGGGAATTTCTGCATTTTTGCCTTTAAATAAGTGGAATTTCTGTCTTTTTCCGCCAAAACAAAGGGAATTTCTGTCATTTTTGCCCCAAAATAAGGAAAATTTCTGACTTATTACCCTGAAATAGTGAAATTTCTGCAATTTTGCCCCAATATAAAAGAAATTTCTGCCTTTTTGCCCCCAAATAAAGGGAATTTCAGCCTTTTTACCTCAAAATAAAAGGAATTTCTGAATTTTGGCACAAAATAATAGGAATTTCTGCGTTTTTGCCCCAAAATAAAGAAAATTTCTGCATTTTTTCCCTGAAATAAGTGAAATTTCTGCAATTTTGCCCCAAAATAAGTAAAATTTTGCAATTTTGCCCCCAAATAAGGGAAATTTCGGGAATTTTCTCCGAAAATAAGTGGAATTTCTGAGTTTTGCCCAAAATAAGGAGAACTTCTGCTTTTTTGCCCCACAATTAATGAAATTTCTGCAATTTTGCCCTAAAATAAGGGAAATTTCTGCAATTTTTCCCCATAATAAGGGAAATTTCTGCAATTTTGCCCCAAAATAAGGGGAATTTCTGTTTTTTGCCCCACAATTAGGGAAATATCTGCAATTTTACCCCAAAATAAGGGGAATTTCTGCCTTTTGCCCCAAAATATGGGGAATTTCTGCGTTTTTGTCTGAAAATAAGAAGAATGCATACCTTTTTGTCATAAAAAAGGGAAATTTCGTCATTTTTGCTCCAAAATAAGGGGAACTTTTGCCTTTTTGCCTCTAAATAAGTGGAATTTCTGTCTTTTTCCCCCAAAACAAAGGAAATTTCTGTCTTTTTTGCCCCAAAATAAGAAAAATTTCTGACTTATTACCCTGAAATAAGTGAAATTTCTGCAAATTTGCCCCAAAATAAAGGAAATTTCTGCTTTTTCCCCCAAATAAGGGGAATTTCAGCCTTTTTACCTCAAATTAAAAAAAAAGTTCTGCAATTTTGCAACAAAATATTAGGAATTTCTGCATTTTTGCAACAAAATATTAGGAATTTCTGCCTTTTTACCCCAAAATAAGGAAAATTTCTGCCTTTTTCCCTGAAATAATTGGAATTTCTGCAATTTTGCCCCAAAATATGTGAAATTTCTGCAATTTTGCCCCAAAATAAGGGAAATTTCTGGAATTTTGCCCCAAAATAAGTGGAATTTCTGAGTTTTGCCCAAAAATAAGTAGAATTTCTGCTTTTCTGCCCCACAATTAGGGGAATTTCTGCAATTTTGCTCCAAAATACGGGAAATTTCTGCCTTTTTGCCCGAAAATAAAGGGAATGCATACCTTTTTGCCATAAAAAGGTTAATTTCTAAATTTTTGCCCCAAATTAAGGGAAATTTCTGATTTTTTGCCCTGAAATATGTGAAATTTCTGCAATTTTAGCCCAAAATAAGGTGAATTTCTGCCTTTTTGCCCCAAAATAATGGGAATTTCTGCCTTTTTGCCCCAAAATAAGAAAAATTTTTGCTTTTTTTTCTGAAATAAGTGAAATATCTGCAATTTTGCCCTAAAATAAGGGAAATTTCTACAATTTTTCTCTATAATAAGAGAAATTTCTTGAATTTTGCCCTAAAATAAGGGGAATTTCTGTTTTTTTGCCCCCAAATAAAAGAAATTTCTGCAATTTTGCCCTAAAATAACGGAATTTCTTTCTTTTTGCCCCAAAATAAAGAGAATTTCTGCCTTTTTGCCCCAAAATAAAGAAAATTACTGTATTTTTACCCCAAAATTAGGTGAATTTCTGCAATTTTGCTCCAAAATATGGGGAATTTCTGCCTTTTTGCTCAAATAAGGAAAAATTCTGCCTTTTTTCCCTGAAATAAGTGAAATTACTGCAATTTTGCCCCAAAATAAGTAAAATTTTTGCAATTTTGCCCCAAAATAAGAGAAATTTCTGTAATTTTGCCCCAAAATAAGTGGAATTTCTGAGTTTTGCCCTAAAATAAGGAGAATTTCTGCCTTTTTGCGCCACAATTAGTGAAATTTCTGCAATTTTGCCTTAAATAAGGGAAATTTCTGCAATTTTTCCTCATAATAAGGGAAATTTCTGCAATTTTGCCCCAAAATAAGGGGAATTTCTGCCTTTTGCCCTAAAATATGGGGAATTTATGCCTTTTTGTCTGAAAATAAGAAGAATGCATACATTTTTGCCATAAAAAAAGAAATTTCTTCATTTTTGCTACAAAATAAGGGGAACTTTTGCCTTTTTGCCTCTAAATAAGTGGAATTTCTGTCTTTTTCCCCCAAAACAAAGGGAATTTTTGTCTTTTTTGCCCCAAAATAAAGAAAATTTCTGACTTATAACCCTGAAATAAGTGAAATTTCTGCAAATATGCCCCAAAATAAGAAAAATTTCTGCCTTTTTGCCTCCAAATAAGGGGAATTTCAGCCTTTTTACCTCAAAATAAGGGAAATTTCTGCATTTTTGCAACAAAATATTAGGAATTTCTGCATTTTTGCCACAAAATATTAGGAATTTCTGCCCTTTTGCCAAAAAATAAGGAAAATTTCTGCCTTTTTTTCCCTGAAATAAGTGAAATTTCTGCAAATTTGCCCCAAAAAAAAAGAAATTTCGGCCTTTTGCCCCAAAATAAGGGGAATTTCAGGATTTTACCTCAAAATAAGGGAAATTTCTGATTTTTGCACCAAAATATGGAGAATTTCTGCCTTTTTGCTCCAAAATAAAGAAAATTACTGCCTTTTATCCCTGAAATAAGTGAAATTTCTGAAATTTTGCCCCAAAATAAGTGAAATTTCTGCAATTTTTCCCCAAAATAAGAAAATTTTCATGAATTTTGCCCCAAAAAGAGGGAATTTCTGTTTTTTTGCCCCCAAATAATGGAAATTTCTGCAATTTTGTCCTAAAATAAGGGGAATTTCTGCATTTTTGCCTCTAAATAAGTGGAATTTCTGTCTTTTTCCCCCAAAACAAAGGAATTTCTGTCATTTTTGCCCCAAAATACGAAAAATTTCTGACTTATTACCCTGAAATTAGTAAAATTTCTGCAATTTTGCCCTAATATAAGGGAAATTTCTGCCTTTTTGCCCCCAAATAAGGGGAATTTCAGCCTTTTTACCTCAAAATAAAAAGAATTTCTGAATTTTGGAACAAAATATTAGGAATTTCTGCCTTTTTGCCCCAAAATAAAAAAAATTTCTGCCTTTTTTTACTGAAATAAGTAAAATTTCTGCAATTTTGCCCCAAAATAAGTAAAATTTCTGCAATTTTGCCCCTAAATAAGGGAAATTTCTGGAATTTAGCCCCAAAATAAGTGGAATTTCTGAGTTTTGCCCCAAAATTAGGAGAATTTCTGCCTCTTTGCCCAACGATTAGTGAAATTTCTGCAATTTTGCCCTAAAATAAGGGAAATTTCTGCAATTTTGCCCCATAATAAGGAAAATTTCTGCAATTTTGACCCAAAATAAAGGGAATTTCTGTTTTTTGCCCTACAATTAGGGAAATTTTGGCAATTTTGCCCCAAAATAAGGGGAATTTCTGCCTTTTGCCCCAAAATATGGGGAATGTCTGCCTTTTTGTCTGAAAATAAGAAGAATGCATAACTTTTTGCCATAAAAAAGGGAAATTTCCTCATTTTTGCTCCAAAATAAGGGGAACTTTTGCCTTTTTGCCTCTAAATAAGTGGAATTTCTGTCTTTTTCCCCCAAAACAAAGGAAATTTCTGTCTTTTTTGCCCCAAAATAAGAAAAATTTCTGACTTATTACCCTGAAATAAGTGAAGTTTCTGCAAATTTGCCCCAAAATATACGAAATTTCTGCCTTTTTGCCCTCAAATAAGGGGAATTTCAGCCTTTTTACCTCAAATTAAGGAAAAGTTCTGCATTTTTGCAACAAAATATTAGGAATTTCTGCATTTTTGCAACAAAATATTAGGAATTTCTGCCTTTTTGCCCCAAAAGAAGGAAAATTTCTGCCTTTTTTCCCTGAAATAATTGAAATTTCTGCAATTTTGCCCCAAAATATGTGAAATTTCTGCAATTTTGCCCCAAAATTAGGGAAATTTCTGGAATTTTGCCCCAAAATAAGTGGAATTTCTGAGTGATGCCCCAAAATAAGGAGAATTTCTGCTTTTCTGCCTCACAATTAGGGGAATTTCTGCAATTTTGCTCCAAAATACGGGAAATTTCTGCCTTTTTGCCCGAAAATAAAGGGAATGCATACCTTTTTGCCATAAAAAGGGAAATTTCTTCATTTTTGCCCCAAATTAAGGGAAATTTCTGCCTTTTTGCCCTGAAATATGTGAAATTTCTGCAATTTTAGCATAAAATAAGGTGAATTTCTGCCTTTTTACCCCAAAATAATGGGAATTTCTGCCTTTTTGCCCCAAAATAAAAAAAAATTTTGCTTTTTTTTCTGAAATAAGTGAAATATCTGCAATTTTGCACTAAAATAAGGGAAATTTCTACAATTTTTCCCCATAATAAGAAAAATTTCTTGAATTTTGCCCCAAAATAAGGGGAATTTCTGTTTTTTGCCCCCAAATAAGAGAAATTTCTGCAATTTTGCCCTAAAATAAAGGGAATTTCCTTCTTTTTGCCCCAAAATAAAGAGAATTTCTGCCTTTTTGCCCCAAAATAAAGAAAATTACTGTATTTTTTACCCCAAAATTAGGTGAATTTCTGCAATTTTGCTCCAAAATATGGGGAATTTCTGCCTTTTTGCTCAAATAAGAAAAATTTCTGCCTTTTTTACCTGAAATAAGTGAAATATCTGCAATTTTGCCCCAAAATAAGTAAAACTTTTGCAATTTTGCCCCAAAATAAGGGAAATTTCTGGAATTTTGCCCCAAAATAAGTGAAATTTCTAAGTTTTGCCCTAAAATAAGGAGAATTTCTGCCTTTTTGCGCCACAATTAGTGAAATTCTGCAATTTTGCCTTAAATAAGGGAAATTTCTGCAATTTTTCACCATAATAAAGGAAATTTCTGCAATTTTGCCCCAAAATAAGTGGAATTTCTGTTTTTTGCCCCAAAATTAGGGAAATTTCTGCAATTTTGCCCCAAAATAAGGGGAATTTCTGCCTTTTGCCCCAAAATATGGGGAATTTCTGCCTTTTTGTCTGAAAATAAGAAGAATGCATACATTTTTGCTATAAAAAAGGGAAATTTCTTTATTTTTGCTCCAAAATAAGGGGAACTTTTGCCTTTTTGCCTCTAAATAAGTGGAATTTCTGTCTTTTTCCCCCAAAACAAAGAGAATTTCTGTCTTTTTTGCCCCAAAAAAAGGAAAATTTCTGACTTATAACCCTGAAATAAGTGAAATTTCTGAAAATTTGCCCCAAAATAAGAAAAATTTCTGCATTTTTGCCCCCAAATATGGGGAATTTCAGCATTTTAACCTCAAAATAAGGGAAATTTCTGCATTTTTGCAACAAAATATTAGGAATTTCTGCATTTTTGCCAAAAAATATTAGGAATTTCTGCCCTTTTGCAAAAAAATAAGGAAAATTTCTGCCTTTTTTTCTCTGAAATAAGTGAAATTTCTGCAAATTTGCCCCAAAAAAAGGGTATTTCGGCCTTTTGCCCCAAAATAAGGGGAATTTCAGCATTTTACCTCAAAATAAGGGAAATTTCTTATTTTTGCACCAAAACATAGAGAATTTCTTCCTTTTTGCCACAAAATAAAGAAAATTTCTGCCTTTTTCCCTGAAATAAGTGAAATTTCTGCAATTTTGCCCCAAAATAAGTGAAATTTCTGCAATTTTTCCCCAAAATAAGAAAATTTTCAGGAATTTTGCCCCAAAATAAGGGGAATTTCTGTTTTTTTTGCCCCCAAATAAGGGAAATTTCTTCAAGTTTGTCCTAAAATAAGGGCAATTTCTGCATTTTTGCCTCTAAATAAGTGGAATTTCTGTCTTTTTCCCCCAAAACAAAGAAAATTTCTGTCATTTTTGCCCCAAAATAAGGAAAATTTCTGACTTATTACCCTGAAATTAGTGAAATTTCTGCAATTTTGCCTCAATATAAGGGAAATTTCTGCCTTTTTGCCCCCAAATAAAGGGAATTTCATCCTTTTTACCTCAAAATAAAAAGACTTTCTGAATTTTGGCAAAACATATTAGGAATTTCTGCATTTTTGCCCCAAAATAAGGAAAATTTCTGCCTTTTTTCTCTGAAATAAGTGAAATTTCTGCAATTTTGCCCAAAAATAAGTAAAATTTCTGCAATTTTGCCCCTAAATAAGGGAAATTTCTGCAATTTTTCCCCATAATAAGGAAAATTTCTGCAATTTTGACCCAAAATTAGGGGAATTTCTGTTTTTTGCCCTACAATTAGGGAAATTTTGACAATTTTGCCCCAAAATAAGGGGAATTTCTGCCTTTTGCCCCAAAATATGTGGAATTTCTGCCTTTTTGTCTGAAAATAAGAAGAATGCATAACTTTTTGCCATAAAAAAGAGAAATTTCCTCATTTTTGCTCCAAAATAAGGGGAACTTTTGCCTTTTTGCTGCTAAATAAGTGGAATTTCTGTCTTTTTCCCCCAAAACAAAGGAAATTTCTGTCTTTTTTGCCCCAAAATAAGAAAAAATTCTGACTTATTACCCTGAAATAAGTGAAGTTTCTGCAAACTTGCCCCAAAATATAGAAAATTTCTGCCTTTTTGCCCCCAACTAAGGGGAATTTCAGCCTTTTTACCTCAAATTAAGGAAAAGTTCTGCATTTTTGCAACAAAATATTAGAAATTTCTGCATTTTTGCAACAAAATATTAGGAATTTCTGCCTTTTTGCCCCAAAAGAAGGAAAATTTCTGCCTTTTTTCCCTGAAATAATTGAAATTTCTGCAATTTTGCCCCAAAATATGTGAAATTTCTGCAATTTTGGCCCAAAATAAGTGGAATTTCTGAGTGTTGCCCCAAAATAAGGAGAATTTCTGCTTTTCTGCCCCACAATTAGGGGAATTTCTGCAATTTTGCTACAAAATACGGAAAATTTCTGCCTTTTTGCCCGAAAATAAAGGGAATGCATAACTTTTTGCCATAAAAAGGGAAATTTCTTCATTTTTGCCCCAAATTAAGGGAAATTTCTGCCTTTTTGCCCTGAAATATGTGAAATTTCTGCAATTTTAGCCCAAAATAAGGTGAATTTCTGTCTTTTTGTCCCAAAATAATGGGAATTTCTGCCTTTTTGCCCCCAATTAAGAAAAATTTTTGCTTTTTTTTCTGAAATAAGTGAAATATCTGCAATTTTGCCCTAAAATAAGGGAAATTTCTACAATTTTTCCCCATAATAAGGGAAATTGCTTGAATTTTGCCCCAAAATACGGGGAATTTCTGTTTTTTTGCCCCCAAATAAGAGAAATTTCTGCAATTTTGCCCTAATATAAAGGGAATTTCTTTCTTTTTGCCCCAAAATAAAGAGAATTTCTGCATTTTTGCCCCAAAATAAAGAAAATTCCTGTATTTTTTGCCCCAAAATTAGGTGAATTTCTGCAATTTTGCTCCAAAATATGGGGAATTTCTGCCTTTTTGCTCAAATAAGGAAAATTTCTGCCTTTTTTCCATGAAATAAGTAAAATTTCTGCAATTTTGCCCCAAAATAAGTTAAATTTTTGCAATTTTGCCCCAAAATAAGGGAAATTTCTGGAATTTTGCCCCAAAATAAGTGGAATTTCTGAGTTTTGCCCTAAAATAAGGAGAATTTCTGCCTTTTTGCACCACAATTAGTGAAATTTCTGCAATTTTGCCTTAAATAAAGGAAATTTCGGCAATTTTTCCCCATAATAAGGGAAATTTCTGCAATTTTGCCCCAAAATAAGGGGAATTTCTGGTTTTTGCCACACAATTAGGGAAATTTCTGCAATTTTGCCCCAAAATAAGGGGAATTTCTGCCTTTTGCCCCAAAATATAGGGAATTTCTGCCTTTTTGTCTGAAAATAAGAAGAATGCATACATTTTTGCCATAAAAAGGGAAATTTCTTCATTTTTGCTCCAAAATAAGGCTAACTTTTGCCTTTTTGCCTCTAAATAAGTGGAATTTCTGTCTTTTTCCCCCAAAACAAAGTGAATTTCTGTCTTTTTTGCCCCAAAATAAGGAAAATTTCTGACTTATAACCCTGAAATAAGTGAAATTTCTGCAAATTTGCCCCAAAATAAGAAAAATTTCTGCCTTTTTGCCCCCAAATAAGGGGAATTTCAACCTTTTTACCTCAAAATAAGGGAAATTTCTGAATTTTTGCAACAAAATATTAGGAATTTCTGCATTTTTGCCACAAAATATTAGGAATTTCTGCCCTTTTGCCAAAAAATAAAAAAAATTTCTGCCTTTTTTTCCCTGAAATAAGTGAAATTTCTGCAAATTTGCCCCCAAAAAAGGGAAATTTCGGCCTTTTGCCCCAAAATAAGGGGAATTTCAGCATTTTACCTCAAAATAAGGGAAATTTCTGATTTTTGCACCAAATTATGGAGAATTACTGCTTTTTGCCCCAAAATAAAGAAAATTACTGCCTTTTTCCCTGAAATAAGTGAAATTTCTGCAATTTTGCCCCAAAATAAGTGAAATTTCTGCAATTTTTCCCCAAAATAAGAAAATTTTCAGGAATTTTGCCCAAAAATAAGGGGAATTTCTGTTTTTTTGCCCCCTAATAAGGGAAATTTCTGCAATTTTGTCCTAAAATAAAGGGAATTTCTGCATTTTTGCCTCTAAATAAGTGGAATTTCTGTTATTTTCCCCCAAAACAAAGGGAATTTCTGTCATTTTTGCCCCAAAATACGGAAAATTTCTGACTTATTACCCTGAAATTAGTGAAATTTCTGCAATTTTGCCCCAATATAAGGGAAATTTCTGCCTTTTTGCCCCCAAATAAGGGGAATTTCAGCCTTTTTACCTCAAAATAAAAAGAATTTCTGAATTTTGGCACATAATATTAGGAATTTCTGCCTTTTTGCCCCAAAATAAGAAAAATTTCTGCTTTTTTTCCCTGAAATAAGTGAAATTTCTGCAATATTGCCCCAAAATAAGTAAAATTTCTGCAATTTTGCCCCTAAATAAGGGAAATTTCTGGAATTTTGCCCCAAAATAAGTGGAATTTCTGAGTTTTGCCCCAAAATTAGAAGAATTTCTGCCTCTTTGCCCCACGATTAGTGAAATTTCTGCAATTTTGCCTTAAATAAGGGAAATTTCTGCAATTTTTCCCCATAATAAGGAAAATTTCTGCAATTTTTACACAAAATAAGGGAATTTCTGTTTTTTGCCCTACAATTAGGGAAATTTCGGCAATTTTGCCCCAAAATAAGGGAAATTTCTGGAATTTTGCCCCAAAATAAGTGGAATTTCTGAGTTTTGCCCTAAAATAAGGAGAATTTCTGCCTTTTTGCGCCACAATTAGTGAAATTTCTGCAATTTTGCTTTAAGTAAGGGAAATTTCTGCAATTTTTCACCATAATAAGGGAAATTTCTGCAATTTTGCCCCAAAATAAGGGGAATTTCTGGTTTTTGCCACACAATTAGGGAAATTTCTGCAATTTTGCCCCAAAATAAGAGGAATTTCTGCCTTTTGCCCCAAAATATAGGGAATTTCTGCCTTTTTGCCTGAAAATAAGAAGAATGCATACATTTTTGCCATAAAAAGGGAAATTTCTTCATTTTTGCTCCAAAATAAGGGGAACTTTTGCATTTTTGCCTCTAAATAAGTTGAATTTCTGTCTTTTTCCCCCAAAACAAAGGGAATTTCTGTCTTTTTTGCCCCAAAATAAGGAAAATTTCTGACTTATAACCCTGAAATAAGTGAAATTTCTGCAAATTTGCCCCAAAATAAGAAAAATTTCTGCCTTTTTGCCCCCAAATAAGGGGAATTTCAGCCTTTTTACCTCAAAATAAGAGAAATTTATGCATTTTTGCAACAAAATATTAGGAATTTCTGCCTTTTTGCCCCAAAATAAGAAAAATTTCTGCTTTTTTTCCCTGAAATAAGTGAAATTTCTGCAATATTGCCCCAAAATAAGTAAAATTTCTGCAATTTTGCCCCTAAATAAGGGAAATTTCTGGAATTTTGCCCCAAAATAAGTGGAATTTCTGAGTTTTGCCCCAAAATTAGAAGAATTTCTGCCTCTTTGCCCCACGATTAGTGAAATTTCTGCAATTTTGCCTTAAATAAGGGAAATTTCTGCAATTTTTCCCCATAATAAGGAAAATTTCTGCAATTTTTACACAAAATAAGGGAATTTCTGTTTTTTGCCCTACAATTAGGGAAATTTCGGCAATTTTGCCCCAAAATAAGGGAAATTTCTGGAATTTTGCCCCAAAATAAGTGGAATTTCTGAGTTTTGCCCTAAAATAAGGAGAATTTCTGCCTTTTTGCGCCACAATTAGTGAAATTTCTGCAATTTTGCTTTAAGTAAGGGAAATTTCTGCAATTTTTCACCATAATAAGGGAAATTTCTGCAATTTTGCCCCAAAATAAGGGGAATTTCTGGTTTTTGCCACACAATTAGGGAAATTTCTGCAATTTTGCTTCAAAATAAGAGGAATTTCTGCCTTTTGCCCCAAAATATAGGGAATTTCTGCCTTTTTGCCTGAAAATAAGAAGAATGCATACATTTTTGCCATAAAAAGGGAAATTTCTTCATTTTTGCTCCAAAATAAGGGGAACTTTTGCATTTTTGCCTCTAAATAAGTTGAATTTCTGTCTTTTTCCCCCAAAACAAAGGGAATTTCTGTCTTTTTTGCCCCAAAATAAGGAAAATTTCTGACTTATAACCCTGAAATAAGTGAAATTTCTGCAAATTTGCCCCAAAATAAGAAAAATTTCTGCCTTTTTGCCCCCAAATAAGGGGAATTTCAGCCTTTTTACCTCAAAATAAGAGAAATTTATGCATTTTTGCAACAAAATATTAGGAATTTCTGCATTTTTGCCACAAAATATTAGGAATTTCTGCCCTTTTGCCAAAAAGTAAGGAAAATTTCTTCCTTTTTTTCCTTGAAATAAGTGAAATTTCTGCAAATTTGCCCCCAAAAAAGGGAAATTTCGGCCTTTTGCCCCAAAATAAGGGGAATTTCAGCATTTTACCTCAAAATAAGGGAAATTTCTAATTTTTGCACCAAAATATGGAGAATTTCTGCATTTTTGCCTCAAAATAAAGAAAATTACTGCCTTTTTTTCCCTGAAATAAGTGAAATTTCTGCAATTTTGCCCCAAAATAAGTGAAATTTCTGCAATTTTTCCCCAAAATAAGAAAATTTTCAGGAATTTTGCCCCAAAATAAGGGGAATTTCTGTTTTTTTGCCCCCAAATAATGGAAATTTCTGCAATTTTGTCCTAAAATAAGGGGAATTTCTGCATTTTTGCCTCTAAATAAGTGAAATTTCTGTCTTTTTCCCCCAAAACAAAGGGAATTTCTGTTATTTTTGCCCCAAAATACAGAAAATTTCTGACTTATTACCCTGAAATTAGTGAAATTTCTGCAATATTAGCCCAAAATAAGGTGAATTTCTGCCTCTTTGCCCCAAAATAATGGGAATTTCTGCCTTTTTGCCCCAAAATAAAAAAAAATTTTTGCCTTTTTCTCTGAAATAAGTGAAATTTCTGCAATTTTGCCCTAAAATAAGGGAAATTTCTGCAATTTTTCCCCATAATTAGGGAAATTTCAGGAATTTTGCCCCACAATAAGCTGAATTTCTTTATTTTTGCCCCAAATAAGGGAAATTTCTGCAATTTTGCCCTAAAATAAGGGGAATTTTATGCTTTTTTGCCTCTAAATAAGTGGAATTTCTGTCTTTTTCCCCCAAAACAAAAAGAATTTCTGTCATTTTTGCCCCAAAATAAGAAAAATTTCTGACTTATTACCCTTAAATTAGTGAAATTTCTGAAATCTTGCCCCAATATAAGGGAAATTTCTGCCTTTTTGCCCTCAAAAAAGGGGAATTTCAGCCTTTTACCTCAAAATAAGGAGAATTTCTGAATTTTGACACAAAATATTAGAAATTTCTGCATTTTTGCCCCAAAAGAAGGAAAATTTCTGCATTTTTTCCCTGAAATAAGTGAAATTTCTGAAATTTTGCCCCAAAATAAGTAAAATTTCTGCAATTTTGCCCCAAAATAAGGGAAATTTCTGGAATTTTGCCCCAAAATAAGTGGAATTTCTGAGTTTTGCCCCAAAATAAGCAGAATTTCGGCCTTTTTGCCCCACGATTAGTGAAATTTCTGCAATTTTGCCCTAAAATAAGGGAAATTTCTGCAATTTTTCCCCATAATAAGGAAAATTTCTGCAATTTTGACCCAAAATAAGGGAAATTTCTGTTTTTTGCCCCACAATTAGGTAAATTTCTGCAATTTTGACCCAAAATAAGGGGAATTTCTGCCTATTGCCCCAAAATATGGGGAATTTCTGCCTTTATACCTCAAAATAAGAAAAATGCATACCTTTTTGCCATAAAAAAAAGAAATTTCCTCATTTTTGCTCCAAAATAAGGGGAACTTTTGCCTTTTTGCCTCTAAATAAGTGGAATTTCTTTTTCCCCCAAAACAAAGGGAATTTCTGTCTTTTTTGCCCCAAAATAAGAAAAATTTCTGACTTATTACCCTGAAATAAGTAAAATTTCTGCAAATTTGCCCCAAAATAAAGGAAATTTCTGCCTTTTTGCCTCAAAATAAGGAGCATTACAGCCTTTTTACCTCAAAATAAAGGAAATTTCTGAATTTTTCCAACAAAATATTAGGAATTTCTGCATTTTTGCAACAAAATATTAGGAATTTCTGATATTTTGGCCCAAAATAAGGAAAATTTCTGCCTTTTTTTCCCTGAAATAAGTGAAATTTCTGCAATTTTGCCCCAAAATAAGTAAAATTTCTGCAATTTTGCCCCAAAATAAGGGAAATTTCTGGAATTTTGCCCCAAAATAAGTGGAATTTCTGAGTTTTGCCCAAAATTAAGGAGAATTTCTGCATTTCTGCCCCACAATTAGGGGAATTTCTGAAATTTTGCTTCAAAATACGGGGAATTTTTGCCTTTTTGCCGGAAAATAAGGGGAATGCATACCTTTTTGCCATAAAAAAGGAAAATTTCTTCATTTTTGCCCCAAATTAAGGGAAATTCCTGCCTTTTTGCCGTGAAATATGTGAAATTTCTGCAATTTTAGCCCAAAATAAGTTGAATTTCTGCCTTTTTGCCCCAAAATAATGGGAATTTCTGCCTCTTTGCCCCAAAATAAGAAAAATTTTTGCCCTTTTTCTCTGAAATAAGTGAAATTTCTGCAATTTTGCCCTAAAATAAAGGAAATTTCTGCAATTTTTCCCCATAATTATGGAAATTTCAGGAATTTTGCCCCAAAAAGGGGGAATTTCTTTATTTTTCCCCCAAATAATGAAAATTTCTGCAATTTTGCCCTAAAATAAGGGGAATTTTATGCTTTTTTGCCTCTAAATACGTGGAATTTCTGTCTTTTTCCCCCCCAAAAAAAGAATTTCTGTCATTTTTGCCCCAAAAGAAGGAAAATTTCTGACTTATTACCCTTAAATTAGTGAAATTTCTGAAATTTTGCCCCAATATAAGGAAAATTTCTGCCTTTTTGCCCCCCCAAAAAAGGAATTTCAGCCTTTTTACCTCAAAATAAGGAGAATTTCTGAATTTTGGCACAAAATATTAGGAATTTCTGCATTTTTGCCCCAAAATAAGGAAAATTTCTGCCTTTTTTCCATGAAATAAGTGAAATTTCTGAAATTTTTCCCCAAAATAAGTAAAATTTCTGCAATTTTGCAGCCAAATAAGGGAAATTTCTGGAATTTTGCCCCAAAATAAGTGGAATTTCTGAGTTTTGCCCCAAAATAAGGAGAATTTCTGCCTTTTTGCCCCACGATTAGTGAAATTTCTGCAATTTTGCCCTAAAATAAGGGAAATTTCTGCAATTTTTCCCCATAATAAGGGAAATTTCTGCAATTTTGACCCAAAATAAGAGGAATTTCTGTTTTTTGCCCCACAATTAGGGAAATTTCTGCAATTTTGCCCCAAAATAAAGGGAATTTCTGCCTATTGCCCCAAAATATGGGGAATTTCTGCCTTTTTTTCTGAAAATATGAAAAATGCATAATTTTTTTGCCATAAAAAGGGAAATTTCCTCATTTTTGCTCCAAAATAAGGGGAACTTTTGCCTTTTTGCCTCTAAATAAGTGGAATTTCTGTCTTTTTCCCCCAAAACAAAGGGAATTTCTGTCTTTTTTGCCCCAAAATAAGAAAAATTCCTGACTTATTACCCTGAAATAAGTAAAATTTCTGCAAATTTGCCCCAACATAAAGGAAATTTCTGCCTTTTTGCCCTCAAATAAGGAGAATTTCAGCCTTTTTACCTCAAAATAAGGAAAATTTCTACATTTTTGCAACAAAATATTAGTAATTTCTGCATTTTTGCCACAAAATATTAGGAATTTCATCTCTTTTGCAAAAAAATTAGGAAAATTTCTGCCTTTTTTTCCCTGAAATAAGTGAAATTTCTGCAAATTTGCCCCCCAAAAAAAGAAATTTCTGCCTTTTCCCCAAAATAAGGGGAATTTCAGCATTTTACCTCAAAATAAGGGAAATTTTTGATTTTTGCACCAAAATATGGAGAATTTCTGCCTTTTTGCCCCAAAATAAGGAAAATTTCTGCTTTTTTTCCCTGAAATAAGTGAAATTTCTGCAATTTTGCCACAAAATAATTGAAATTTCTGCAATTTTTCCCCAAAATAAGGGAAATTTCTGGAATTTTGCCCCAAAATAAGTAGAATTTCTGAGTTTTGCCCCAAAATAAGAAGAATTTCTGCCTTTTTGCCCCACAATTAGGGTAATTTCTGCAATTTTGCTCCAAAATACGGGGAATTTCTGCCTTTTTGCCCGAAAATAAGGGTAATGGATACCTTTTTGCCATAAAAAAGGGAAATTTCTTCATTTTTGCCCCAAATTAAGGGAAATTTCTGCCTTTTTGTTCTGAAATATGTGAAATTTCTGCAATTTTAGCCCAAAATAAGGTGAATTTCTGCCTTTTTGCCCCAAAATAATGGGAATTTCTGCATTTTTGCCCCAAAATAAAAAAAATTTTTGCCTTTTTTCTCTGAAATAATTGAAATTTCAGCAATTTTGCCCTAAAATAAGGGAAATTTCTGCAATTTTTCCCCATAATTAGTGAAATTTCAGGAATTTTGCCGCAAAATAAGGGGAATGTCTTTATTTTTGCCCCCAAATAAGAAAAATTTCTGCAATTTTGCCCTAAAATAAAAGGAATTTTATGCTTTTTTGCCTCTAAATAAGTGGAATTTCTGTCTTTTTCCCCCAAAACAAAAAGAATTTCTGTCATTTTTGCCCCAAAATAAGGAAAATTTCTGACTTATTACCCTTAAATTAGTAAAATTTCTGAAATTTTGCCCCAATATAAGGGAAATTTCTGCCTTTTTGCCCCCAAAAAGGGTAATTTCAGCCTTTTTACCTCAAAATAAGGAGAATTTCTGAATTTTGGCACAAAATATTAGGAATTTCTGCCTTTTTGCCCCAAAATAAGGAAAATTTCTGCCTTTTTTCCCTGAAATAAGTGAAATTTCTGAAATTTTGCCCCAAAATAAGTAAAATTTCTGCAATTTTGCACCAAAATAAGGGAAATTTCTGGAATTTTGCCCCAAAATAAGTGGAATTTCTGAGTTTTGCCCCAAAATAAGGAGAATTTCTGCCTTTTAGCCCCACGATTAGTGAAATTTCTGCAATTTTGCCCTAAAATAAGGGAAATTTCTGCAATTTTTCCCCATAATAAGGGAAATTTCTGCAATTTTGACCCAAAATAAGGGGAATTTCTGTTTTTTGCCCCACAATTAGGGAAATTTCTGCAATTTTGCCCCAAAATAAAGGGAATTTCTGCCTATTGCCACAAAATATGGGGAATTTCTGCCTTTTTGTCTGAAAATAAGAAAAATGCATACTTTTTGCCATAAAAAGGGAAATTTCCTCATTTTTGCTCCAAAATAAGGGGAACTTTTGCCTTCTTACCTCTAAATAAGTGGAATTTCTGTCTTTTTCCCCCAAAACAAAGGAAATTTCTGTCTTTTTTGCCCCAAAATAAGAAAAATTTCTGACTTATTACCCTGAAATAAGTAAAATTTCTGCAAATTTGCCCCAAAATAAAGGGAATTTCTGCATTTTTGCCCCCTAAAAAGGAGAATTTCAGCCTTTTTACCTCAAAATAAGAAAAATTTCTGCATTTATGCAACAAAATATTAAGAATTTCTGCATTTTTGAAACAAAATATTAGGAATTTCTGATATTTTGCCCCAAAATAAGGAAAATTTCTGCCTTTTTTTCCCTGAAATAAGTGAAATTTCTGCAATTTTGCCCCAAAATAAGTTAAATTTCTGCAATTTTGCCCCAAAATATGGAAATTTCTAGAATTTTGCCCCAAAATAAGTGGAATTTCTGAGTTTTGCCCAAAAATAAGGAGAATTTCTGCATTTCTGCCCCACAATTAGGGGAATTTCTGCAATTTTGCTCCAAAATACGGGGAATTTCTGCCTTTTTGCCCGAAAATAAGGGGAATGCATACCTTTTTGCCATAAAAAGGAAAATTTCTTCATTTTTGCCCCAAATTAATAGAAATTTCTGCCTTTTTGCCCTGAAATATGTGAAATTTCTGCAATTTTAGCCCAAAATAAGGTGAATTTCTGCTTTTTTGCCCCAAAATAATGGGAATTTCTGCCTTTTTGCCCCAAAATAAGAAAAATTTTTGCCTTTTTTCTCTGAAATAAGTGAAATTTCTGCAATTTTGCCCTAAAATAAGGGAAATTTCTGCAATTTTTCCCCATAATTAGTGAAATTTCAGGAATTTTGCCGCAAAATAAGGGGAATGTCTTTATTTTTGCCCCCAAATAAGAAAAATTTCTGCAATTTTGCCCTAAAATAAAAGGAATTTTATGCTTTTTTGCCTCTAAATAAGTGGAATTTCTGTCTTTTTCCCCCAAAACAAAAAGAATTTCTGTCATTTTTGCCCCAAAATAAGGAAAATTTCTGACTTATTACCCTTAAATTAGTAAAATTTCTGAAATTTTGCCCCAATATAAGGGAAATTTCTGCCTTTTTGCCCCCAAAAAGGGTAATTTCAGCCTTTTTACCTCAAAATAAGGAGAATTTCTGAATTTTGGCACAAAATATTAGGAATTTCTGCCTTTTTGCCCCAAAATAAGGAAAATTTCTGCCTTTTTTCCCTGAAATAAGTGAAATTTCTGAAATTTTGCCCCAAAATAAGTAAAATTTCTGCAATTTTGCACCAAAATAAGGGAAATTTCTGGAATTTTGCCCCAAAATAAGTGGAATTTCTGAGTTTTGCCCCAAAATAAGGAGAATTTCTGCCTTTTAGCCCCACGATTAGTGAAATTTCTGCAATTTTGCCCTAAAATAAGGGAAATTTCTGCAATTTTTCCCCATAATAAGGGAAATTTCTGCAATTTTGACCCAAAATAAGGGGAATTTCTGTTTTTTGCCCCACAATTAGGGAAATTTCTGCAATTTTGCCCCAAAATAAAGGGAATTTCTGCCTATTGCCCCAAAATATGGGGAATTTCTGCCTTTTTGTCTGAAAATAAGAAAAATGCATACTTTTTGCCATAAAAAGGGAAATTTCCTCATTTTTGCTCCAAAATAAGGGGAACTTTTGCCTTTTTACCTCTAAATAAGTGGAATTTCTGTCTTTTTCCCCCAAAACAAAGGAAATTTCTGTCTTTTTTGCCCCAAAATAAGAAAAATTTTGACTTATTACCCTGAAATAAGTAAAATTTCTGCAAATTTGCACCAAAATAAAGGGAATTTCTGCATTTTTGCCCCCAAATAAGGAGAATTTCAGCCTTTTTACCTCAAAATAAGGAAAAATTCTGACTTATTACCCTTAAATTAGTAAAATTTCTGAAATTTTGCCCCAATATAAGGGAAATTTCTGCCTTTTTGCCCCCAAAAAGGGTAATTTCAGCCTTTTTACCTCAAAATAAGGAGAATTTCTGAATTTTGGCACAAAATATTAGGAATTTCTGCCTTTTTGCCCCAAAATAAGGAAAATTTCTGCCTTTTTTCCCTGAAATAAGTGAAATTTCTGAAATTTTGCCCCAAAATAAGTAAAATTTCTGCAATTTTGCATCAAAATAAGGGAAATTTCTGGAATTTTGCCCCAAAATAAGTGGAATTTCTGAGTTTTGCCCCAAAATAAGGAGAATTTCTGCCTTTTAGCCCCACGATTAGTGAAATTTCTGCAATTTTGCCCTAAAATAAGGGAAATTTCTGCAATTTTTCCCCATAATAAGGGAAATTTCTGCAATTTTGACCCAAAATAAGGGGAATTTCTGTTTTTTGCCCCACAATTAGGGAAATTTCTGCAATTTTGCCCCAAAATAAAGGGAATTTCTGCCTATTGCCACAAAATATGGGGAATTTCTGCCTTTTTGTCTGAAAATAAGAAAAATGCATACTTTTTGCCATAAAAAGGGAAATTTCCTCATTTTTGCTCCAAAATAAGGGGAACTTTTGCCTTCTTACCTCTAAATAAGTGGAATTTCTGTCTTTTTCTCCCAAAACAAAGGAAATTTCTGTCTTTTTTGCCCCAAAATAAGAAAAATTTCTGACTTATTACCCTGAAATAAGTAAAATTTCTGCAAATTTGCCCCAAAATAAAGGGAATTTCTGCATTTTTGCCCCCAAATAAGGAGAATTTCAGCCTTTTTACCTCAAAATAAGAAAAATTTCTGCATTTATGCAACAAAATATTAAGAATTTCTGCATTTTTGAAACAAAATATTAGGAATTTCTGATATTTTGCCCCAAAATAAGGAAAATTTCTGCCTTTTTTTCCCTGAAATAAGTGAAATTTCTGCAATTTTGCCCCAAAATAAGTTAAATTTCTGCAATTTTGCCCCAAAATATGGAAATTTCTAGAATTTTGCCCCAAAATAAGTGGAATTTCTGAGTTTTGCCCAAAAATAAGGAGAATTTCTGCATTTCTGCCCCACAATTAGGGGAATTTCTGCAATTTTGCTCCAAAATACGGGGAATTTCTGCCTTTTTGCCCGAAAATAAGGGGAATGCATACCTTTTTGCCATAAAAAGGAAAATTTCTTCATTTTTGCCCCAAATTAATAGAAATTTCTGCCTTTTTGCCCTGAAATATGTGAAATTTCTGCAATTTTAGCCCAAAATAAGGTGAATTTCTGCTTTTTTGCCCCAAAATAATGGGAATTTCTGCCTTTTTGCCCCAAAATAAGAAAAATTTTTGCCTTTTTTCTCTGAAATAAGTGAAATTTCTGCAATTTTGCCCTAAAATAAGGGAAATTTCTGCAATTTTTCCCCATAATTAGTGAAATTTCAGGAATTTTGCCGCAAAATAAGGGGAATGTCTTTATTTTTGCCCCCAAATAAGAAAAATTTCTGCAATTTTGCCCTAAAATAAAAGGAATTTTATGCTTTTTTGCCTCTAAATAAGTGGAATTTCTGTCTTTTTCCCCAAAAACAAAAAGAATTTCTATCATTTTTGCCCCAAAATAAGGAAAAATTCTGACTTATTACCCTTAAATTAGTAAAATTTCTGAAATTTTGCCCCAATATAAGGGAAATTTCTGCCTTTTTGCCCCCAAAAAGGGTAATTTCAGCCTTTTTACCTCAAAATAAGGAGAATTTCTGAATTTTGGCACAAAATATTAGGAATTTCTGCCTTTTTGCCCCAAAATAAGGAAAATTTCTGCCTTTTTTCCCTGAAATAAGTGAAATTTCTGAAATTTTGCCCCAAAATAAGTAAAATTTCTGCAATTTTGCACCAAAATAAGGGAAATTTCTGGAATTTTGCCCCAAAATAAGTGGAATTTCTGAGTTTTGCCCCAAAATAAGGAGAATTTCTGTCTTTTAGCCCCACGATTAGTGAAATTTCTGCAATTTTGCCCTAAAATAAGGGAAATTTCTGCAATTTTTCCCCATAATAAGGGAAATTTCTGCAATTTTGACCCAAAATAAGGGGAATTTCTGTTTTTTGCCCCACAATTAGGGAAATTTCTGCAATTTTGCCCCAAAATAAAGGGAATTTCTGCCTATTGCCACAAAATATGGGGAATTTCTGCCTTTTTGTCTGAAAATAAGAAAAATGCATACTTTTTGCCATAAAAAGGGAAATTTCCTCATTTTTGCTCCAAAATAAGGGGAACTTTTGCCTTTTTACCTCTAAATAAGTGGAATTTCTGTCTTTTTCCCCCAAAACAAAGGAAATTTCTGTCTTTTTTGCCCCAAAATAAGAAAAATTTTGAGTTATTACCCTGAAATAAGTAAAATTTCTGCAAATTTGCACCAAAATAAAGGGAATTTCTGCATTTTTGCCCCCAAATAAGGAGAATTTCAGCCTTTTTACCTCAAAATAAGGAAAATTTCTGCATTTTTGCAACAAAATATTAAGAATTTCTGCATTTTTGCAACAAAATATTAGGAATTTCTGATATTTTGCCCCAAAATAAGGAAAATTTCTGCATTTTTTTCCCTGAAATAAGTGAAATTTCTACAAATTTGCCCAAAATATGTGAAATTTCTGCAATTTTGCCCCAAAATAAGGGAAATTTCTAGAATTTTGCCCCAAAATAAGTGGAATTTCTGAGTTTTGCCCAAAAATAAGGAGAATTTCTGCATTTCTGCCCCACAATTAGGGGAATTTCTGCAATTATGCTCCAAAATATGGGGAATTTCTGCCTTTTTGCCCGAAAATAAGGGGAATGCATACCTTTTTGCCATAAAAAGGAAAATTTCTTCATTTTTGCCCCAAATTAATACAAATTTCTGCCTTTTTGCCCTGAAATATGTGAAATTTCTGCAATTTTAGCCCAAAATAAGGTGAATTTCTGCCTTTTTGCCACAAAATAAAGAAAATTACTGTATATTTTACCCCAAAATTAAGTGAATTTCTGCAATTTTGATCCAAAATATCGGGAAGTTCTGCCTTTTTGCCCAAATAAGGAAAATTTCTGCTTTTTTTCCCTGAAATAAGTGAAATTTCTTCAATTTTGCACCAAAATAAGTAAAATTTTTGCAATTTTGATCCAAAATAAGGGAAATTTCAGGAATTTTGCCCCAAAATAAAAGGAATTTCTGTTTATTTGCCCCCAAATAAGGAAAATTTTTGCAATTTTGCCCCAAAATAAGTGAAATTTCTGCAATTTTGCGCCAAAATAAGGGAAATTTCTGGAATTTTGCCCCAAAATAAGTGGAATTTCTGAGTTTTGCCCCAAAATAAGAAGAATTTCTGCCTTTTTGCCCCACAATTAGGGTAATTTCTGCAATTTTGCTCCAAAATACGGGGAATTTCTGCTTTTTTGCCCGAAAATAAGGGGAATGCATACCTTTTTGCCATAAAAAAGGGAAATTTCTTCATTTTTGCCCCAAATTAAGGGAAATTTCTGCCTTTTTGCCCTAAAATATGTGAAATTTCTGCAATTTTAGCCCAAAATAATTTGAATTTCTGCCTTTTTGCCCCAAAATAATGGGAATTTCTGCCTTTTTGCCCCAAAATAAGAATAATTTTTGCCTTTTTTCTCTGAAATAAGTGAAATTTCTGCAGTTTTGCCATAAAATATGAAAAATTTCTGCAATTTTTCCCCATAATTAGGGAAATTTCAGGAATTTTGCCCCAAAATAAAAGGAATTTCTGTTTATTTGCCCCCAAATAAGGAAAATTTTTGCAATTTTGCCCTAAAATAAGGGGAATTTCTGCCTTTTTGCCTTTAAATAAGTGGAATTTTTGTCTTTTTCCCCGAAAACAAAAAGAATTTTTGTCATTTTTGCCCCAAATTAATGAAAATTTCTGACTTATTACCCTGAAATTAGTGAAATTTCTGCAATTTAGCCCCAATATAAGGGAAATTTCTGCTTTTTTGCCCCCAAATAAGGGGAATTTCAGCATTTTTACCTCAAAATAAAAAGAATTTCTGAATTTTGGCACAAAATATTAGGAATTTCTGCCTTTTTGCCCCAAAATAAGGAAAATTTCTGCCCTTTTTCTCTGAAATAAGTGAAATTTCTGCAATTTTGCCCCAAAATAAGTAAAATTTCTGCAATTTTGCCCCAAAATATAAGAAATTTCTGGAATTTTGCCGCAAAATAAGTGGAATTTCTGAGTTTTGCCCCAAAAAAGGAGAATTTCTGCCTCTGTGCCCCACGATTAGTGAAATTTCTGCAATTTTGCCCTAAAATAAGGGAAATTTCTGCAATTTTTCCTCATAATAAGGGAAATTTCTGCAATTTTGCCCCAAAATAAGGGGAATTTCTCTTTATTGCCCCACAATTAGGGAAATTTCTGCAATTTGCCCCAAAATAAGGAGAATTTTTGCTTTTTTGCCCCAAAATAAGGGGAATTTCTGTTTTTTGCCCCACAATTAGGGATATTTCTGCAATTTTGCCCCAAAATAAGGGGAATTTCTGCCTTTTGCCCCAAAATATGGGGAATTTCTGCCTTTTTGTCTGAAAATAAAAAAAATGCATACCTTTTTGCCATAAAAAAGGGAAATTTCCTCATTTTTGCTCCAAAACAAAAAGAACTTTTGCCTTTTTGCCTCTAAATAAGTGGAATTTCTGTCTTTTTCCCCCAAAACAAAAGGAATTTCTGTCTTTTTTGCCCCAAAATAAGAAAAATTTCTGATTTATTACCCTGAAATAAGTGAAATTTCTGCAAATTTGCTCCAAAATAAAGGAAATTTCTGTCTTTTTGCCCCCAAATAAGGGGAATTTCAGCCTTTTTACCTCAAGATAAGGAAAATTTCTGCATTTTTGCAACAAAATATTAAGAATTTCTGCATTTTTGCAACTAAATATTAGGAATTTCTGACTTTTTGCCCCAAAATAATGAAAATTTCTGCCTTTTTTTCACTGAAATAAGTGAAATTTCTGCAATTTTGCCCCAAAATAAGTGAAATTTCTACAATTTTTCCCCAAAATAAGGGAAATTTCTGGAATTTTGCCTTAAAATAAGTGGAATTTCTGAGTTTTGCCCAAAAATAAAGAGAATTTCTACATTTCTGCCCCACAATTAGGGGAATTTCTGCAATTTTGCTCTAAAATATGGGGAATTTCTTCCTTTTTGCCCGAAAATAATGGGAATGCATACTTTTTTGCCATAAAAAAGGGAAGTTTCTTCATTTTTGCCCCAAATTAAGGGAAATTTCTGCCTTTTTGCCCTGAAATATGTGAAATTTCTGCAATTTTAGCCCAAAAGAAGGTGAATTTCTGCGTTTTTGCACCAAAATAATGGGAATTTCTGCCTTTTTGCCCCAAAATAAGAAAAATTTTTGCATTTTTTTTGAAATAAGTGAAATATCTGCAATTGTGCCCTAAAATAAGGGAAATTTCTACAATTTTTCCCCATAATAAGGGAAATTTCTAGAATTTTGCCCCAAAATAAAGGGAATTTCTTTTTTTTGCCCCCAAATAAGGGAAATTTCTGCAATTTTGCCCTAAAATAATGGAAATTTCTGCCTTTTGCGCCAAAATAATGAGAATTTCTGCCTTTTTCCCCAAAATAAAGAAAATTACTGTATTTTTTACCCCAAAATTAGGTGAATTTCTGCAATTTTGCTCCAAAATATGGTGATTTTCTTCCTTTTTCGCCGAAAATAAAGGGAATTTCTTCCATTTTGCTGCGAAATAAGTGAAATTTATGGAGTTTTACCCCAAAATAAAGGGAATTTCTGCCTTTTGCCCCAAAATTAGGGGAATTTTTGCAATTTTGCTCCAAAATATGGGGAATTTCTGCCTTTTTGCCCGAAAATAAAGGGAATGTTTACCTTTTTGCCATAAAAAAGGGAAATTTTTTCATTTTTGCCCCAAAATAATGAGATTTTCCACCTTTTGACTCAAAATAAGTGCAATTTCTGCCTTTTCTACAAAAATAAACGAAATTTCTGCCTTTTTGCACCAAACTAAGGGGAATTTCTGACTTTTTGCCTGAAAATAAGGGGTATTCCGCCTTTTTACCTCAAAATATAGGGAATATCTGCCTTTTTGCCTCAAAATATGGGGATTTTCTGCCTTTTTGACCCAAAATAAGAAAAATTTCTGTAATTTTGTACCAAAATAAAAGAAATTTCTGCCTTTTTGCCCCAAAATAAAAAAATTTCTGCCTTTTTTCTGAAATAAGTGTAATTTCTGCAATTTTGGCCCAAAGAAGGGAAATTTCTGCAATTTTGCCCCAATGTAAAGGAAATTTATGCAATTTTGCCACAAAATAAAGGGAATTTCTGACTTTATGCTCCCAAAAAATGATTTTTTGTATTTTTGCCCAAACATAAGGAGAATTTCTGCCTTTTTGCCCAAAAATTATGAGAATTTCTGCAATTTTGCTTCATAATACAGTTAATTTCTGCCTTTAACCCAAAAATAAAAGAAATTTCTGCATTTTCCCCCAATATTTGGGGAATTTCTGCATTTTACCTCTAATTAAAAGGAATTTCTGCATTTTACATAAAAATAAGAAGAATTTCTGCCTTTTGCCCCAAAATATGGGGAATGTCTGCCTTTTTGCCCGAAAATATAAAGAATGCATACCTTTTTGCCATAAAAAATGAAATTACTTCATTTTTGCTCCAAAATACATTGAATTTCTGCTTTTTTGCCTATAAATAAGTGGAATTTCTGTCTTTTTCCCCCAAAACAAAGGGAATTTCTGTCTTTTTTGCCCCAAAATAAAAAAAAATTTCTGACTTGTTACCCTGAAATAAGTGAAATTTCTGCAATTTTGCCCCAAAATAAGGGAAATTTCTGCCTTTTTGCCCCCAAATAAGGGGAATTTCAGCCTTTTTATCTCAATATAAGGGGAATTTCTGCATTTTTGCCACAAAATATTAGGAATTTCTGCCTTTTTCTCCCAAAATAAGGAAAATTTCTGACTTTTTCCCTGAAATAAGTGAAATTTCTGCAATTTTGCTTCAAAATAAGTGAAATTTCTGAAATTTGGCCCCAAAATAAGGAAAATTTCTGCCTTTTTGCCCTGAAATATGTGAAATTTCTGCAATTTTACCCCACAATAAGGTGAATTTCTGCCTTTTGCCCCAAAATAATGGGAATTTCTGCCTTTTTGCCCCAAAATAAGAAAAATTTTTCCTTTTTTTCTCTGAAATAAGTGAAATTTCTGCAATTTTGCCCTAAATTAAGAGAAATTTCTGCAATTTTTCCCCATAATAAGGGAAATTTCTGAAATTTTGCCCCAAAATAAAAGGAATTTCCCCTTTTTTGCCCCAAAATAAAGAAATTTCAGCCCTTTTACCTAAAAATAAGTGAAATTTCTGCAATTTTGCCCCAAATAAGGGAAATTTCTGGAATTTTGCCCCAAAATAAGGTAAATTCCTGCAATTTTGCCCCAAAATAAAGGAAATTTCTTGAATTTTGCCTCAAAAGAAGGGGAATTTCTGATTTTTGCCCCAAAATAAAGGGAATTTCTGCGTTTTGCCCCCAAATTAGGGGAATTTCTGCAATTTTGCTCCAAAATACGGGGAATTTCTGCCTTTTTGCCCGAAAATAATGGGAATGCATACCTTCTTGCCATAAAAAGGGAAATTTCTTCATTTTTCCTCCAATATAAGGGGAATTTTTGCTTTTTTGCCTCTAAATAAGTGGAATTTCTGTATTTTTCTCCTAAAACAAAAGAATTTTCTGTCTTTTTTGCCCCAAAATAAGAAAAATTTCTGACTTATTACCCTGAAATAAGTGAAATTTCTGCAATTTTGCCCCAAAATAATGGAAATTTCTGCCTTTTTGCCCCCAAATAAAGGAAATTTCAGCCTTTTTACCTCAAAATAAGGGGAATTTCTGCATTTTTGCCACAAAATATGAGGAATTTCTGCCTTTTTGCCCCAAAGTAAGAAAAATTTCTCACTTTTTTCCCTGAAAAAAGTGAAATTTCTGCAATTTCGCCCCAAAATAAATGAAATTTCTGCAATTTTGCACCAAAATAAGGGAAATTTCTGGAATTTTGCCCCAAAATAAGTGGAATTTCTGAGTTTTGCCTTAAAATAAGGAGAATTTCTGTCTTTTTGCCCCAACATATAGTGAATTTCTGCCTTTTTGCACCACAATTAGGGGAATTTCTGCAATTTTGCTCCAAAATACGGGGAATTTCTGCCATTTTTCCCAAAAATACGGGATATACATAACTTTTTTTCCATAAAAAAGGAAAATTTCTTCATCTTTGCTCCAAAATAAGGGGAATTTCTGCCTTTTTGCCTCTAAATAAGTGGAATTTCTGTCTTTTTTCCCCCAAAACAAAGGGAATTTCTGTCTTTTTTGCCCCAAAATAAGGGGAATTTCTGACTTATTACTCTGAAATAAGTGAAATGTCTGCAATTTTGCCCCAAAATAGGGGAAATTTCTGCATTTTTGTTCTGAAATATGTGAAATTTCTGCAATTTTACCCCAAAATACGGTGAATTTCTGACTTTTTGCCCCAAAATAATGAGAATTTCTGCCTTTTTGCCCCAAAATATGAAAAATTTTTGCTTTTTTTCTCTGAAATAAGTTAAATTTCTGTATTTTGCCCCAATGTAAAGGAAATTTCTGCAATTTTGCCCCAATGTAAAAGAAATTTCTGCAATTTTGCCCCAAAATAAGGGGAATTTCTGACTGTTTGCTCCCGAAAAAAGGAGATTTTCTGTCTTTTTGCCCCAAAATAGGAAGAATTTCTGCCTTTTTGCCCGAAAATTATGAGAATTACTGCAATTTTGCTTCAAAATACGGGGAATTTCTGCTTATTATCCCGAAAGTAAGGGGAATGTATATCTTTTGCCACAAAAAAGGGAAATTTCTTCATTTTTGCCCCAAAATAAGAGGAATTTCTGCCTTTTTACCTCAAAAGAAGTGAAATTTCTGCGTTATTACCCAAAAATAAACGGAATTTCTGTATTTTGCCCCAAAATAAGAGGAATTTTTGAATTATGCCCTGAAATAAGTGAAATTTCTGCAATTTTGCCCCAAAATAAAAAAAATTTCTGCCTTTTTGCCACAAAATAAGAGGAATTTCTGTCTTTTTGCCACAATATAGGGGAAATTTCTGTTTTTTTGCACCCATATAAGGGGAATTTCAGCCTTTTTACCTCAAAAGAAGGAGAATTTCTGCATTTTTGCCACCAAATATTAAGAAATTCTGCATTTTTGGCCCAAAATAAGGGAAATTTCTCCATTTTTGCCCCAAAATAAAGGAAATTTCAGCCTTTTTACCTAAAAATAAGTGAAATTTCTGCAATTTTGCACCAAATAAGAGAAATTTCTGAAATTTTGCCCCAAAATAAGGTAAATTCCTGCAATTTTGCCCCAAAATAAAGGAAATTTCTGGAATTTTGCCGCAAAATAAGGGGAATTTTTGATTTTTGCCCCAAAATAATGGGAATTTCTGCCTTTTTTCCTCTAAATAAGTGGAATGTCTGTCCTTTTCCCCCAAAACAAAGGGATTTTCTGTCTTTTTTGCTCCAAAATAAAATTTCTGATTTATTACCCTGAAATAAGTGAAATTTCTGCAATTTTGCCCCAAAATAAGGGAAATTTCTCACTTTTTGCCGTGAAATATGTCAAATTTCTGCAATCTTCCCCCAAAATAAGGTGAATTTCTGCATTTTTGCCGCAAAATAATGGGAATTTCTGCCTTTTTTCCCCAAAATAAGAAAAATTTTTGCTTTTTTCTCTGAAATAAGTGAAATTTCTGCAATTTTGCCCCAAATTAAGGGAAATTTCGGCCTTTTTGCCCCCATATAAGGGGAACTTCAGCCTTTTTACCTCAAAATAAGGGGAATTTCTGCATTTTTGCCACAAAATATTAGAAATTTCTATCTTTTTGTCACAAAATAAGAAAAATTTCTGCCTTTTTTCCCTGAAATAAATGGAATTTCTGCAATTTTGCCCCAAAATAAGTGAAATTTCAGCAATTTTGCCCCAAAATAAGGGAATTTTTTGCAATATTGCCCCAAAATAAGTGGAATTTCTGAGTTTTGCCCCAAAATAAGGAGAATTTCTGTCTTTTTGCCCCAACATATAGGGAATTTCTGCATTTTTTCCCCACAATTAGGGGAATTTCTGCAATTTTGCTCCAAAATACGAGGAATTTCTGCCGTTTTGCCCAAAATTAATGGGGAATGCATAATTTTAGCCATAAAAAAAGGGAAATTTCTTTATTTTTGCTCCAAAATAAGGGGAATTTCTGCCTTTTTGCCTCTAAATAAGTGGAATTTCTGTCTTTTTCCCCCAAAACTAATGGAATTTCTGTTTTTTTCCCCCAAAATAAGGGGAATTTCTGACTTATTACCCTAAAATAAGTGAATTTTCTGTAATTTTGCCCCAAAATAAGGGAAATTTCTGCCTTTTTGCCCTGAAATATGTGAAATTTCTGCAATTTTACCCCAAAATAAGGTGAATTTCTGCCCTTTTTGCCCCAAAATAATGGGAATTTTTGCCGTTTTGTCCCAAAATACGAAAAATTTTTGCTTTTTTTCTCTGAAATAAGTGAAATTTCTGCAATTTTGCCCCAATGTAAAGGAAATTTCTGCAATTTTGCCCCAATGTAAAGGAAATTTCTGCAATTTTGCCCCAAAATATGGGGAATTTCTGACCTTTTGCTCCCGAAAAAAGGAGATTTTCTGCCTTTTTGACCCAAAATAAGTAGAATTTCTGCTTTTTGCCCGAAAATTATGAGAATTTCTGCAATTTTGCTTCAAAATACGGGGAATTTCTGCTTTTTATTCTGAAAGTAAGGGGAATGTATACCTTTTGCCACAAAAAAAGGGAAATTTCTTCATTTTTGCCCCTAAATAAGAGGAATTTCTGCCTTTTTACCTCAATATAAGTGAAATTTCTGCATTTTTACCCAAAAATAAACAAAATTTCTGTCCTTTTGCCCCAAAATAAAAGGAATTTTTGAATTATGCCCTGAAATAAGTGAAATTTCTGCAATTTTGCCTCAAAATAAAAGAAATTTCTGCCTTTTTGCCACAAAATAAAAGGAATTTCTGACTGTTTGCTCCCGAAAAAAGGAGATTTTCTGACTTTTTACCCCAAAATAAGGAGAATTTCTGCCTTTTTGCCCGAAAATTATGAGAATTACTGCAATTTTGCTTCAAAATACAGGGAATTTCTGCTTATTATCCAGAAAGTAAGGGGAATGTATATCTTTTGCCACAAAAAAGGGAAATTTCTTCATTTTTGCCCCAAAATAAAAGGAATTTCTGCCTTTTTACCTCAAAATAAGTGAAATTTCTGACTTTTTACCCAAAAATAAACGGAATTTCTGAATTTTGCCCCAAAATAAAAGGAATTTTTGAAGTATGCCCTGAAATAAGTGAAATTTCTGCAATTTTGCCCCCAAATAAAAGAAATTTCTGCCTTATTGCCAAAAAATAAGGGGAATTTCTGTCCTTTTGCCCCCAAATAAGGGAAATTTCTGTTTTTTTGCCCCCATATAAAGGGAATTTCAGCCTTTTTACCTCAAAAGAAAGAGAATTTCTGCATTTTTGCCACCAAATATTAAGAAATTCTGCATTTTTGCCCCAAAATAAGGGAAATTTCTGCCTTTTTTCCCTGAAATAAGTGAAATTTCTGCAATTTTGCCCCAAAATATGGGAAATTTCTGCAATTTTGCCCAAAAATAAGGGAAATTTCTTAGTTTTGCACCAAAATAAGGAGAATTTCTGTCTTTTTGCCCCAACATTTAGGGAATTTCTGCCTTTTTGCTTCACAATTAGGGGTATTTCTGCAATTTTGCTACAAAATACGGGGAACTTCTGCCTTTTTGCCCGGAAATAAGAGGAATGCATAACTTTTTGCCATAAAAGAGGAAAATTTCTTCATTTTTGCTCCAAAATAAGAAGAATTTCTGCTTTTTTGCCTCTAAATAAGTGGAATTTCTGTCTTTTTCCCCCAAAACAAAGGGAATTTCTGTCTTTTTTGCCCCAAAATAAGAAGAATTTCTGACCTTTTACCCTGAAATACGTGAAATTCTGCAATTTTGGCCCAAAATAAAAGAAATTTCTGCCTTTTTGTTCTGAAATATTTGAAATTTCTGCAATTTTACCCCAAAATAAGGTGAATTTCTGCCTTTTTGCCCCAAAATAATGGGAATTTCTTCCTTTTTGCCCCAAAATAAGAAAAATTTTTGTATTTTTTCTCTGAAATAAGTGAAATTTTTGCAATTTTGCCCTAAAATAAGAAAAATTTCTGCAATTTTTCCCCATAGTAAGGGAAATTTCTGCAATTTTGCCCCAAAATAAAGAGAATTTCTCCTTTTTCCCCTAAAATAAAGGAAATTTCAGCCTTTTTACCTGAAAATAAGTGAAATTTCTGCAATTTTGCCTCAAATAAGTGAAATTTCTGCAATTTTGCCCCAAAATAAGGTAAATTCCTGCAATTTTGCCCCAAAATAAAGGAAATTTCTGGAATTTTGACTTAAAATAAGGCGAATTTCTGATTTTTGCCCCAAAATAAAGGGAATTTCTGCCTTTCGCCCCAAAATTAGGGGATTTCTGCAATTTTGCTCCAAAATACGGAGAATTTCTGCCTTTTTGCCCGAAAATAAAGGGAATGCATACCTTTTTGCCATAAAAAGGGAAATTTCTTCATTTTTGCTCCAAAATAAAGGGAATTTCTGACTATTTGCCTCTAAATAAGTGGAATTTCTGTCTTATTCCCCCAAAACAAAGGGAATTTCTTTATTTTTTGCTCCAAAATAAGTGAAATTTCTGCAATTTTGCCCCCAAATAAAAGAATTTTCTGCATTTTTGCCCCCAAATAAGGAGAATTTCAGCATTTTTACCTCAAAATAAGAAGAATTTCTGCATTTTGGCCACAAAATATTAGAAATTTCTGCCTTTTTGCCCCAAAATAAAGAAAAATTTCTGCCTTTTTTTCCTGAAATAAGTGAAATTTCTGCAATTTCGCCTCAAAATAAGTGAAATTTCTGCAATTTTGCCCCAAAATAAGGGAAATTTCTGGAATTTTGCCCCAAAATAAGTGGAATTTCTGAGTTTTGCCCCAAAATAAGGAGAATTTCTGTCTTTTTGCCCCAACATATAGGGAATTTCTGCATTTTTGCCCCACAATTAGGGGATTTTCTGCAATTTTGCCCCAAAATACGGGGAATTTCTGCCTTTTTGCCCGAAAATAAGAAGAATGCATACATTTTTGCCTTAAAAAAAAAGAAATTTCTTCATTTTTGCTCCAAAATAAGGGGAATTTCTGCTTTTTTGCCTCTAAATAAGTGGAATGTCTGTCTTTTTCCCCCAAAACAAAGGGATTTTCTGACTTTTTTGCTCCAAAATAAGGAAAATTTCTGACTTATTACCCTGAAATAAGTGAAATTTCTGCAATTTTGCCCCAAAATAAGGGAAATTTCTCCATTTTTGCCCTGAAATATGTGAAATTTCTGTAATTTTACCCCAAAATAAGGAGAATTTTTGCATTTTTGCCCTAAAATAATGGGAATTTCTGCCTTTTTGCCCCAAAATAAGAAAATTTTTTGCTTTTTTTCTCTGAAATAATTGAAATTTCTGCAATTTTGCCACAAATTAAGGAAAATTTCGGCCTTTTTGCCCCCATATAAGGGGAACTTCAGCCTTTTTACCTCAAAATAAGGGGAATTTCTGAATTTTTGCCACAAAATATTAGAAATTTCTACCTTTTTGTCACAAAATAACGAAAATTTCTGCCTTTTTTCCCTGAAATAAATGAAATTTCTGCAATTTTGCCCCAAAATATGTGAAATTTCTGCAATTTTGCCCCAAAATAAGGGAAATTTTTGCAATTTTGCCCCAAAATAAGTGGAATTTCTGAGTTTTGCCCCAAAATAAAGAGAATTTCAGTCTTTTTGCCCCAACGTATAGGGAATTTCTGCCTTTTTGCCCCACAATTAGGGGAATTTCTGCAATTTTGCTTCAAAATACGGAGAAATTCTGCGTTTTTGTCCGAAATTAAGGGGAATGCATAATTTTTGTCATAAAAAAAGGGAAATTTCTTTATTTTTGCTCCAAAATAAGGGAAATTTTTGCCTTTTTGCCTCTAAATCAGTGGAATTTCTGTCTTTTTCCCTCAAAACAAAGAAAATTTCTGTTTTTTTTGCCCAAAAATAAGGGGAATTTCTGACTTATTACCCTAAAATAAGTGAATTTTCTGTAATTTTGCCCCAAAATAAGGGAAATTTCTGCCTTTTTGCCCTGAAATATGTGAAATTTCTGCAATTTTACCCCAAAATAAGGTGAATTTCTGCCTTTTTTGCCCCAAAATAATGGGAATTTCTGCCGTTTTGCCCCAAAATATGAAAAATTTTTGCTTTTTTTCTCTGAAATAAGTGAAATTTCTGCAATTTTGCCCCAATGTAAAGGAAATTTCTGCAATTTTGCCCCAATGTAAAGGAAATTTCTGCAATTTTGCCCCGAAATATGGGGAATTTCTGACCTTTTGCTCCCGAAAAAAGGAGATTTTCTGCCTTTTTGCCCCAAAATAAGGAGAATTTCTGCCTTTTTGCCCGAAAATTATGAGAATTTCTGCAATTTTGCTTCAAAATACGGGGAATTTCTGCTTTTTATCCTGAGAGTAAGGGGAATGTATACCTTTTGCCACAAAAAAAGGGAAATTTCTTCATTTTTGCCCCAAAATAAGAGGAATTTCTGCCTTTTTACCTCAATATAAGTGAAATTTCTGCCTTTTTACCCAAAAATAAACAAAATTTCTGTCTTTTTGCCCCAAAATAAAAGGAATTTTTGAATTATGCCCTGAAATAAGTGAAATTTCTGCAATTTTGCCTCAAAATAAAAGAAATTTCTGTCTTTTTGCCACAAAATAAGAGGAATTTCTGACAGTTTGCCCCCAAAAAAAGGAGATTTTCTGTTTTTTTACCCCAAAATATGGAGAATTTCTGCCTTTTTGCCCGAAATTATGAGAATTACTGCAATTTTGCTTCAAAATACGGGGAATTTCTGCTTATTAT
This sequence comes from Micromys minutus, assembly GCF_963924665.1. Lineage (NCBI taxonomy): Eukaryota > Metazoa > Chordata > Mammalia > Rodentia > Muridae > Micromys > Micromys minutus. The sequence goes on from NW_027667971.1 coordinate 141,244, forward strand.
CCAGAAAGTAAGAAGAATGTATATCTTTTGCCACAAAAAAGGGAAATTTCTTCATTTTTGCCCCAAAATAAGAGGAATTTCTGCCTTTTTACCTCAAAATAAGTGAAATTTCTGCCTTTTTACCAAAAAATAAATGGAATTTTTGTATTTTGCCCCAAAATAAAAGGAATTTTTGAATTATGCCCTGAAATAAGTGAAATTTCTGCAATTTTGCCCCAAAATAAAAGAAATTTCTGCCTTTTTGCCACAAAATAAGGGGAATTTCTGTCTTTTTGCTCCAAAATAAGGGAAATTTCTGTTTTTTTGCCCCTATATAAGGGGAATTTCAGCCTTTTTACCTCAAAAGTAAGAGAATTTCTGCATTTTTGCCACCAAATATTAAGAAATTCTGCATTTTTGCCCCAAAATAAGGGAAATTTCTGCCTTTTTTCCCTGAAATAAGTGAAATTTCTGCAATTTTGCTCCAAAATAAGGGAAATTTCTGCAATTTTGCCCCAAAATAAGTGAAATTTCTGGAATTTTGCCCCAAAATAAGAGAAAATTCTGAGTTTTGCACCACAATAAGGAGAATTTCTGTCTTTTTGCCCCAAAATATAGGGAATTTCTGCCTTTTTGCTTCACCATTAGGGGAATTTCTGCAATTTTGCTACAAAATACGGGGAACTTCTGCCTTTTTGCCCGGAAATAAGAGGAATGCATAACTTTTTGCCATAAAAGAGGAAAATTTCTTCATTTTTGCTCCAAAATAAGAAGAATTTCTGCTTTTTTGCCTCTAAATAAGTGGAATTTCTGTCTTTTTCCCCCAAAACAAAGGGAATTTCTGTCTTTTTTGCCCCAAAATAAGAAGAATTTCTGACTTATTACCCTGAAATACGTGAAATTCTGCAATTTTGCCCCAAAATGAGGGAAATTTCCGGCTTTTTTCCCCTTAAATATGTGAAATTTCTGACATTTTACCCCAAAATAAGGTGAATTTCTGCCTTTTTGCCCCAAAATAATGGGAATTTCTTCCTTTTTGCCACAAAATAAGAAAAATTTTTGTTTTTTTTCTCTGAAATAAGTGAAATTTTTGCAATTTTGCCCTAAAATATGGGAAATTTCTGCGATTTTTCCCCATAATAAGGGAAATTTCTGCAATTTTGCCCCAAAATAAAGAGAATTTCTCCTTTGTTCCCTAAAATAAAGGAAATTTCAGCCTTTTTACCTGAATATAAGTGAAATTTCTGCAATTTTGCCTCAAATAAGTGAAATTTCTGCAATTTTGCCCCAAAATAAGGTGAATTCCTGCAATTTTGCCCCAAAATAAAGGAAATTTCTGGAATTTTGCCCTAAAATAAGTGGAATTTCTGATTTTTGCCCCAAAATAAAGGGAATTTCTGCCTTTCGCCTCAAAATTAGGGGAATTTCTGCAATTTTGCTACAAAATACGGGGAACTTCTGCCTTTTTGCCCGAAAATAAGAGGAATGCATAACTTTTTGCCATAAAAGAGGAAAATTTCTTCATTTTTGCTCCAAAATAAGAAGAATTTCTGCTTTTTTGCCTCTAAATAAGTGGAATTTCTGTCTTTTTCCCCCAAAACAAAGGGAATTTCTGTCTTTTTTGCCCCAAAATAAGAAGAATTTCTGACTTATTACCCTGAAATACGTGAAATTCTGCAATTTTGCCCCAAAATGAGGGAAATTTCCGGCTTTTTTCCCCTTAAATATGTGAAATTTCTGACATTTTACCCCAAAATAAGGTGAATTTCTGCCTTTTTGCCCCAAAATAATGGGAATTTCTTCCTTTTTGCCACAAAATAAGAAAAATTTTTGTTTTTTTTCTCTGAAATAAGTGAAATTTTTGCAATTTTGCCCTAAAATATGGGAAATTTCTGCGATTTTTCCCCATAATAAGGGAAATTTCTGCAATTTTGCCCCAAAATAAAGAGAATTTCTCCTTTGTTCCCTAAAATAAAGGAAATTTCAGCCTTTTTACCTGAATATAAGTGAAATTTCTGCAATTTTGCCTCAAATAAGTGAAATTTCTGCAATTTTGCCCCAAAATAAGGTGAATTCCTGCAATTTTGCCCCAAAATAAAGGAAATTTCTGGAATTTTGCCCTAAAATAAGTGGAATTTCTGATTTTTGCCCCAAAATAAAGGGAATTTCTGCCTTTCGCCTCAAAATTAGGGGAATTTCTGCAATTTTGCTACAAAATACGGGGAACTTCTGCCTTTTTGCCCGAAAATAAGAGGAATGCATAACTTTTTGCCATAAAAGAGGAAAATTTCTTCATTTTTGCTCCAAAATAAGAAGAATTTCTGCTTTTTTGCCTCTAAATAAGTGGAATTTCTGTCTTTTTCCCCCAAAACAAAGGGAATTTCTGTCTTTTTTGCCCCAAAATAAGAAGAATTTCTGACTTATTACCCTGAAATACGTGAAATTCTGCAATTTTGGCCCAAAATAAAAGAAATTTCTGCCTTTTTGTTCTGAAATATTTGAAATTTCTGCAATTTTACCCCAAAATAAGGTGAATTTCTGCCTTTTTGCCCCAAAATAATGGGAATTTCTTCCTTTTTGCCCCAAAATAAGAAAAATTTTTGTTTTTTTTCTCTGAAATAAGTGAAATTTTTGCAATTTTGCCCTAAAATAAGGAAAATTTCTGCAATTTTTCCCCATAGTAAGGGAAATTTCTGCAATTTTGCCCCAAAATAAAGAGAATTTCTCCTTTTTCCCCTAAAATAAAGGAAATTTCAGCCTTTTTACCTGAAAATAAGTGAAATTTCTGCAATTTTGCCTCAAATAAGTGAAATTTCTGCAATTTTGCCCCAAAATAAGGTAAATTCCTGCAATTTTGCCCCAAAATAAAGGAAATTTCTGGAATTTTGACTTAAAATAAGGCATTTCTGCATTTCGCCCCAAAATTAGGGGATTTCTGCAATTTTGCTCCAAAATACGGAGAATTTCTGCCTTTTTGCCCGAAAATAAAGGGAATGCATACCTTTTTGCCATAAAAAGGGAAATTTCTTCATTTTTGCTCCAAAATAAGGGGAATTTCTGACTATTTGCCTCTAAATAAGTGGAATTTCTGTCTTATTCCCCCAAAACAAAGGGAATTTCTGTATTTTTTGCTCCAAAATAAGGGGAATTTCTGACTCATTACCCTAAAATAAGTGAAATTTCTGCAATTTTGCCCCCAAATAAAAGAATTTTCTGCATTTTTGCCCCCAAATAAGGAGAATTTCAGCCTTTTTACCTCAAAATAAGAAGAATTTCTGCATTTTTGCCACAAAATATTAGAAATTTCTGCCTTTTTGCCCAAAAATAAAGAAAAATTTCTGCCTTTTTTTCCTGAAGTAAGTGAAATTTCTGCAATTTCGCCTCAAAATAAGTGAAATTTCTGCAATTTTGCTTCAAAATAAGGGAAATTTCTGGAATTTTGCCCCAAAATAAGTGGAATTTCTGAGTTTTGCCCCAAAATAAGGAGAATTTCTGTCTTTTTGCCCCAACATATAGGGAATTTCTGCATTTTTGCCCCACAATTAGGGGAATTTCTGCAATTTTGCCCCAAAATACGGGGAATTTCTGCCTTTTTGCCCGAAAATAAGAAGAATGCATACATTTTTGCCTTAAAAAAAAGAAATTTCTTCATTTTTGCTCCAAAATAAGGGGAATTTCTGCTTTTTTGCCTCTAAATAAGTGGAATGTCTGTCTTTTTCCCCCAAAACAAAGGGATTTTCTGTCTTTTTTGCTCCAAAATAAGGAAAATTTCTGACTTATTACCCTGAAATAAGTGAAATTTCTGCAATTTTGCCCCAAAATAAAAGAAATTTCTCCATTTTTGCCCTGAAATATGTGAAATTTCTGCAATTTTACCCCAAAATAAGGAGAATTTTTGCATTTTTGCCCTAAAATAATGGGAATTTCTGCCTTTTTGCCCCAAATTAAGAAAATTTTTTGCTTTTTTTCTCTGAAATAAGTGAAATTTCTGCAATTTTGCCACAAATTAAGGAAAATTTCGGCCTTTTTGCCCCCATATAAGGGGAACTTCAGCCTTTTTACCTCAAAATAAGGGGAATTTCTGAATTTTTGCCACAAAATATCAGAAATTTCTACCTTTTTGTCACAAAATAAGGAAAATTTCTGCCCTTTTTCCCTGAAATAAATGAAATTTCTGGAATTTTGCCCCAAAATATGTGAAATTTCTGCAATTTTGCCCCAAAATAAGGGAAATTTTTGCAATTTTGCCCCAAAATAAGTGGAATTTCTGAGTTTTGCCCCAAAATAAAGAGAATTTCAGTCTTTTTGCCCCAACGTATAGGGAATTTCTGCCTTTTTGCCCTACAATTAGGGGAATTTCTGCAATTTTGCTCCAAAATAAGGGAAATTTCTGCCTTTTTGCCTCTAAATCAGTGGAATTTCTGTCTTTTTCCCCCAAAAAAAAGAAAATTTCTGGTTTTTTTGCCCCAAAATAAGAGGAATTTCTGACTTATTACCCTAAAATAAGTGAATTTTCTGTAATTTTGCCCCAAAATAAGGGAAATTTCTGCCTTTTTGCCCTGAAATATGTGAAATTTCTGCAATTTTACCCCAAAATAATGTGAATTTCTGCCTTTTTTGCCCCAAAATAATGGGAATTTCTGCCGTTTTGCCCCAAAATATGAAAAAATTTTGCATTTTTTCTCTGAAATAAGTGAAATTTCTGCAATTTTGCCCCAATGTAAAGGAAATTTCTGCAATTTTGCCCCAATGTAAAGGAAATTTCTGCAATTTTGCCCCAATGTAAAGGAAATTTCTGCAATTTTGCCCCAAAATATGGGGAATTTCTGACCTTTTGCTCCCGAAAAAAGGAGATTTTCTGCCTTTTTGCCCCAAAATAAGAAGAATTTCTGCCTTTTTGTCCGAAAATTATGAGAATTTCTGCAATTTTGCTTCAAAATACGGGGAATTTCTGCTTTTTATCCTGAAAGTAAGGGGAATGTATACCTTTTGCCACAAAAAAAGGGAAATTTCTTCATTTTTGCCCCAAAATAAGAGGAATTTCTGCCTTTTTACCTCAATATAAGTGAAATTTCTGCCTTTTTACCCAAAAATAAACAAAATTTCTGTCTTTTTGCCCCAAAATAAAAGGAATTTTTGAATTATGCCCTGAAATAAGTGAAATTTCTGCAATTTTGCCTCAAAATAAAAGAAATTTCTGTCTTTTTGCCACAAAATAAGAGGAATTTCTGACAGTTTGCCCCCAAAAAAAGGAGATTTTCTGTCTTTTTACCCCAAAATATGGAGAATTTCTGCCTTTTTGACCGAAAATTATGAGAATTACTGCAATTTTGCTTCAAAATACGGGGAATTTCTGCTTATTATCCAGAAAGTAAGAAGAATGTATATCTTTTGCCACAAAAAAGGGAAATTTCTTCATTTTTGCCCCAAAATAAGAGGAATTTCTGCCTTTTTACCTCAAAATAAGTGAAATTTCTGCCTTTTTACCCAAAAATAAATGGAATTTTTGTATTTTGCCCCAAAATAAAAGGAATTTTTGAATTATGCCCTGAAATAAGTGAAATTTCTGCAATTTTGCCTCAAAATAAAAGAAATTTCTGCCTTTTTGCCACAAAATAAGGGGAATTTCTGTCTTTTTGCCCCAAAATAAGGGAAATTTCTGTTTTTTTGCCCCCATATAAGGGGAACTTCAGCATTTTTACCTCAAAAGAAAGAGAATTTCTGCATTTTTGCCACCAAATATTAAGAAATTCTGCATTTTTGCCCCAAAATAAGGGAAATTTCTGCCTTTTTTTCCCTGAAATAAGTGAAATTTCTGCAATTTTGCTCCAAAATAAGGGAAATTTCTGCAATTTTGCCCCAAAATAAGTGAAATTTCTGGAATTTTGCCCCAAAATAAGAGAAAATTCTGAGTTTTGCACCAAAATAAGGAGAATTTCTGTCTTTTTGCCCCAACATATAGGGAATTTCTGCCTTTTTGCTTCACAATTAGGGGAATTTCTGCAATTTTGCTACAAAATACGGGGAACTTCTGCCTTTTTGCCCGGAAATAAGAGGAATGCATAACTTTTTGCCATAAAAGAGGAAAATTTCTTCATTTTTGCTCCAAAATAAGAAGAATTTCTGCTTTTTTGCCTCTAAATAAGTGGAATTTCTGTCTTTTTCCCCCAAAACAAAGGGAATTTCTGTCTTTTTTGCCCCAAAATAAGAAGAATTTCTGACTTATTACCCTGAAATAAGTGAAATTCTGCAATTTTGCCCCAAAATGAGGGAAATTTCCGGCTTTTTTCCCCTGAAATATGTGAAATTTCTGACATTTTACCCCAAAATAAGGTGAATTTCTGCCTTTTTGCCCCAAAATAATGGGAATTTCTTCCTTTTTGCCCCAAAATAAGAAAAATTTTTGTATTTTTTCTCTGAAATAAGTGAAATTTTTGCAATTTTGCCCTAAAATAAGGAAAATTTCTGCAATTTTTCCCCATAGTAAGGGAAATTTCTGCAATTTTGCCCCAAAATAAAGAGAATTTCTCCTTTGTTCCCTAAAATAAAGGAAATTTCATCCTTTTTACCTGAATATAAGTGAAATTTCTGCAATTTTGCCTCAAATAAGTGAAATTTCTGCAATTTTGCCCCAAAATAAGGTAAATTCCTGCAATTTTGCCCCAAAATAAAGGAAATTTCTGGAATTTTGCCCTAAAATAAGGGGAATTTCTGATTTTTGCCCCAAAATAAAGGGAATTTCTGCCTTTCGCCTCAAAATTAGGGGAATTTCTGCATTTTTGCTCCAAAATACGGGGAATTTCTGCCTTTTTGCCCGAAAATAATGGGAATGCATACCTTTTTGCCATAAAAAGGGAAATTTCTTCATTTTTGCTCCAAAATAAAGGGAATTTCTGCCTTTTTGCCTCTAAATAAGTGGAATTTCTGTCTTATTCCCCCAAAACAAAGGGAATTTCTGTATTTTTTGCTCCAAAATAAGGGGAATTTCTGACTCATTACCCTGAAATAAGTGAAATTTCTGCAATTTTGCCCCCAAATAAAAGAATTTTCTGCATTTTTGCCCCCAAATAAGGAGAATTTCAGCCTTTTTACCTCAAAATAAGGGGAATTTCTGCATTTTTGCCACAAAATATTAGAAATTTCTGCCTTTTTGCCCCAAAATAAGGAAAACTTTCTGCCTTTTTTCCCTGAAATAAGTGAAATTTCTGCAATTTCGCCCCAAAATAAGTGAAATTTCTCCAATTTTGCCCCAAAATAAGGGAAATTTCTGGAATTTTGCCCCAAAATAAGTGGAATTTCTGAGTTTTGCCTCAAAATAATGAGAATTTCTGTCTTTTTGCCCCAACATATTGGAATTTCTGCATTTTTGCCCCACAATTAGGGGAATTTCTGCAATTCTGCCCCAAAATACGGGGAATTTCTGCCTTTTTGCCCGAAAATAAGAAGAATGCATACATTTTTGCCTTAAAAAAAAGAAATTTCTTCATTTTTGCTCCAAAATAAGGGGAATTTCTGCTTTTTTGCCTCTAAATAAGTGGAATGTCTGTCTTTTTCCCCCAAAACAAAGGGATTTTCTGTCTTTTTTGCTCCAAAATAAGGAAAATTTCTGACTTATTACCCTGAAATAAGTGAAATTTCTGCAATTTTGCCCCAAAATAAGGGAAATTTCTCTATTTTTGCCCTGAAATATGTGAAATTTCTGCAATTTTACCCCAAAATAAGGAGAATTTTTGCCTTTTTGCCCTAAAATAATGGGAATTTCTGCCTTTTTGCCCCAAAATAAGAAAATTTTTTGCTTTTTTTCTCTGAAATAAGTGAAATTTCTGCAATTTTGCCACAAATTAAGGGAAATTTCGGCCTTTTTGCCCCCATATAAGGGGAACTTCAGGCTTTTACCTCAAAATAAGGGGAATTTCTGCATTTTTGCCACAAAATATTAGAAATTTCTACATTTTGTCACAAAATAAGGAAAATTTCTGCCTTTTTTCCCTGAAATAAATGAAATTTCTGCAATTTTGCCCCAAAATAAGTGAAATTTCTGCAATTTTGCCCCAAAATAAGGGAAATTTTTGCAATTTTGCCCCAAAATAAGTGGAATTTCTGAGTTTTGCCCAAAAATAAAGAGAATTTCTGTCTTTTTGCCCCAACATATAGGGAATTTCTGCCTTATTGCTCTACAATTAGGGGAATTTCTGCAATTTTGCTCCAAAATACGGGGAATTTCTGCTTTTTGCCCGAAATTAAGGGGAATGCATAATTTTTGCCATAAAAAAGGGAAATTTCTTTATTTTTGCTCCAAAATAAAAAGAATTTCTGCTTTTTTGCCTCTAAATAAGTGGAATTTCTGTCTTTTTCCCCCAAAACAAAGGGAATTTCTGTCTTTTTTGCCCCAAAATAAGAAGAATTTCTGACTTATTACCCTGAAATACGTGAAATTCTGCAATTTTGGCCCAAAATAAAAGAAATTTCTGCCTTTTTGTTCTGAAATATTTGAAATTTCTGCAATTTTACCCCAAAATAAGGTGAATTTCTGCCTTTTTGCCCCAAAATAATGGGAATTTCTTCCTTTTTGCCCCAAAATAAGAAAAATTTTTGTTTTTTTTCTCTGAAATAAGTGAAATTTTTGCAATTTTGCCCTAAAATAAGGAAAATTTCTGCAATTTTTCCCCATAGTAAGGGAAATTTCTGCAATTTTGCCCCAAAATAAAGAGAATTTCTCCTTTTTTCCCTAAAATAAAGGAAATTTCAGCCTTTTTACCTGAAAATAAGTGAAATTTCTGCAATTTTGCCTCAAATAAGTGAAATTTCTGCAATTTTGCCCCAAAATAAGGTAAATTCCTGCAATTTTGCCCCAAAATAAAGGAAATTTCTGGAATTTTGACTTAAAATAAGGCGAATTTCTGATTTTTGCCCCAAAATAAAGGGAATTTCTGCCTTTCGCCCCAAAATTAGGGGATTTCTGCAATTTTGCTCCAAAATACGGAGAATTTCTGCCTTTTTGCCCGAAAATAAAGGGAATGCATACCTTTTTGCCATAAAAAGGCAAATTTCTTCATTTTTGCTCCAAAATAAAGGGAATTTCTGCCTTTTTGCCTCTAAATAAGTGGAATTTCTGTCTTATTCCCCCAAAACAAAGGAAATTTATGTATTTTTTGCTCCAAAATAAGGGGAATTTCTGACTCATTACCCTAAAATAAGTGAAATTTCTGAAATTTTGCCCCCAAATAAAAGAATTTTCTGCATTTTTGCCCCCAAATAAGGAGAATTTTAGCCTTTTTACCTCAAAATAAGGGGAATTTCTGCATTTTTGCTACAAAATATTAGAAATTTCTGCCTTTTTGCCCCAAAATAAAGAAAAATTTCTGCCTTTTTTTCCTGAAATAAGTGAAATTTCTGCAATTTCGCCTCAAAATAAGTGAAATTTCTGCAATTTTGCCCCAAAATAAGGGAAATTTCTGGAATTTTGCCCCAAAATAAGTGGAATTTCTGAGTTTTGCCCCAAAATAAGGAGAATTTCTGTCTTTTTGCCCCAACATATAGGGAATTTCTGCATTTTTGCCCCACAATTAGGGGAATTTCTGCAATTCTGCCCCAAAATACGGGGAATTTCTGCCTTTTTGCCCGAAAATAAGAAGAATGCATACATTTTTGCCTTAAAAAAAAGAAATTTCTTCATTTTTGCTCCAAAATAAGGGGAATTTCTGCTTTTTTGCCTCTAAATAAGTGGAATGTCTGTCTTTTTCCCCCAAAACAAAGGGATTTTCTGTCTTTTTTGCTCCAAAATAAGGAAAATTTCTGACTTATTACCCTGAAATAAGTGAAATTTCTGCAATTTTGCCCCAAAATAAGGGAAATTTCTCTATTTTTGCCCTGAAATATGTGAAATTTCTGCAATTTTACCCCAAAATAAGGAGAATTTTTGCCTTTTTGCCCTAAAATAATGGGAATTTCTGCCTTTTTGCCCCAAAATAAGAAAATTTTTTGCTTTTTTTCTCTGAAATAAGTGAAATTTCTGCAATTTTGCCACAAATTAAGGAAAATTTCGGCCTTTTTGCCCCCATATAAGGGGAACTTCAGCCTTTTTACCTCAAAATAAGGGGAATTTCTGAATTTTTGCCACAAAATATTAGAAATTTCTACCTTTTTGTCACAAAATAAGGAAAATTTCTGCCTTTTTTCCCTGAAATAAATGAAATTTCTGCAATTTTGCCCCAAAATATGTGAAATTTCTGCAATTTTGCCCCAAAATAAGGGAAATTTTTGCAATTTTGCCCCAAAATAAGTGGAATTTCTGAGTTTTGCCCCAAAATAAAGAGAATTTCTGTCTTTTTGCCCCAACGTATAGGGAATTTCTGCCTTTTTGCCCCACAATTAGGGGAATTTCTGCAATTTTGCTCCAAAATACGGGGAAATTCTGCCTTTTTGCCCGAAATTAAGGGGAATGAATAATTTTTGCCATAAAAAAAGGGAAATTTCTTTATTTTTGCTCCAAAATAAGGGAAATTTCTGCCTTTTTGCCTCTAAATCAGTGGAATTTCTGTCTTTTTCCCTCAAAACAAAGAAAATTTCTGGTTTTTTTGCCCCAAAATAAGGGGAATTTCTGATTTATTACCCTAAAATAAGTGAATTTTCTGTAATTTTGCCCCAAAATAAGGGAAATTTCTGCCTTTTTGCCCTGAAATATGTGAAATTTCTGCAATTTTACCCCAAAATAATGTGAATTTCTGCCTTTTTTGCCCCAAAATAATGGGAATTTCTGCCGTTTTGCCCCAAAATATGAAAAATTTTTGCTTTTTTTCTCTGAAATAAATGAAATTTCTGCAATTTTGCCCCAATGTAAAGGACATTTCTGCAATTTTGCCCCAATGTAAAGGAAATTTCTGCAATTTTGCCCCAAAATATGGGGATTTCTGACCTTTTGCTCCTGAAAAAAGGAGATTTTCTGCCTTTTTGCCCCAAAATAAGGAGAATTTCTGCCTTTTTGCCCGAAAATTATGAGAATTTCTGCAATTTTGCTTCAAAATACGCGGAATTTCTGCTTTTTATCCTGAAAGTAAGGGGAATGTATACCTTTTGCCACAAAAAAAGGGAAATTTCTTCATTTTTGCCCCAAAATAAGAGGAATTTCTGCCTTTTTACCTCAATATAAGTGAAATTTCTGCCTTTTTACCCAAAAATAAACAAAATTTCTGTCTTTTTGCCCCAAAATAAAAGGAATTTTTGAATTATGCCCTGAAATAAGTGAAATTTCTGCAATTTTGCCTCAAAATAAAAGAAATTTCTGTCTTTTTGCCACAAAATAAGAGGAATATCTGACAGTTTGCCCCCCAAAAAAGGAGATTTTCTGTCTTTTTACCCCAAAATATGGAGAATTTCTGCCTTTTTGACCGAAAATTATGAGAATTACTGCAATTTTGCTTCAAAATACAGGGAATTTCTGCTTATTATCCAGAAAGTAAGAAGAATGTATATCTTTTGCCACAAAAAAGGGAAATTTCTTCATTTTTGCTCCAAAATAAGAGGAATTTCTGCCTTTTTACCTAAAAATAAGTGAAATTTCTGCCTTTTTACCCAAAAATAAATGGAATTTCTGTATTTTGCCCCAAAATAAAAGGAATTTTTGAATTATGCCCTGAAATAAGTGAAATTTCTGCAATTTTGCCCCAAAATAAAAGAAATTTCTGCCTTTTTGCCACAAAATAAGGGGAATTTCTGTCTTTTTGCCACAAAATAAGGGAAATTTCTGTTTTTTTGCCCCCATATAAGGGGAACTTCAGCCTTTTTACCTCAAAAGAAAGAGAATTTCTGCATTTTTGCCACCAAATATTAAGAAATTCTGCATTTTTGCCCCAAAATAAGGGAAATTTCTGCCTTTTTTTCCCTGAAATAAGTGAAATTTCTGCAATTTTGCTCCAAAATAAGGGAAATTTCTGCAATTTTGCCCCAAAATAAGTGAAATTTCTGGAATTTTGCCCCAAAATAAGAGAAAATTCTGAGTTTTGCACCAAAATAAGGAGAATTTCTGTCTTTTTGCCCCAACATATAGGGAATTTCTGCCTTTTTGCTTCACAATTAGGGGAATTTCTGCAATTTTGCTACAAAATACGGGGAACTTCTGCCTTTTTGCCCGGAAATAAGAGGAATGCATAACTTTTTGCCATAAAAGAGGAAAATTTCTTCATTTTTGCTCCAAAATAAGAAGAATTTCTGCTTTTTTGCCTCTAAATAAGTGGAATTTCTGTCTTTTTCCCCCAAAACAAAGGGAATTTCTGTCTTTTTTGCCCCAAAATAAGAAGAATTTCTGACTTATTACCCTGAAATAAGTGAAATTCTGCAATTTTGCCCCAAAATGAGGGAAATTTCCGGCTTTTTTCCCCTGAAATATGTGAAATTTCTGACATTTTACCCCAAAATAAGGTGAATTTCTGCCTTTTTGCCCCAAAATAATGGGAATTTCTTCCTTTTTGCCCCAAAATAAGAAAATTTTTTGTTTTTTTTCTCTGAAATAAGTGAAATTTTTGCAATTTTGCCCTAAAATATGGGAAATTTCTGCAATTTTTCCCCATAATAAGGGAAATTTCTGCAATTTTGCCCCAAAATAAAGAGAATTTCTCCTTTGTTCCCTAAAATAAAGGAAATTTCAGCCTTTTTACCTGAATATAAGTGAAATTTCTGCAGTTTTGCCTCAAATAAGTGAAATTTCTGCAATTTTGCCCCAAAATAAGGTAAATTCCTGCAATTTTGCCCCAAAATAAAGGAAATTTTGGAATTTTGCCCTAAAATAAGGGGAATTTCTGATTTTTGCCCCAAAATAAAGGGAATTTCTGCCTTTCGCCTCAAAATTAGGGGAATTTCTGCAATTTTACTCCAAAATACGGGGAAATTCTGCCTTTTTGCCCGAAATTAAGGGGAATGAATAATTTTTGCCATAAAAAAAGGGAAATTTCTTTATTTTTCTCCAAAATAAGGGAAATTTCTGCCTTTTTGCCTCTAAATCAGTGGAATTTCTGTCTTTTTCCCTCAAAACAAAGAAAATTTCTGGTTTTTTTGCCCCAAAATAAGGGGAATTTCTGATTTATTACCCTAAAATAAGTGAATTTTCTGTAATTTTGCCCCAAAATAAGGGAAATTTCTGCCTTTTTGCCCTGAAATATGTGAAATTTCTGCAATTTTACCCCAAAATAAGGTGAATTTCTGCCTTTTTTGCCCCAAAATAATGGGAATTTCTGCCGTTTTGCCCCAAAATATGAAAAATTTTTGCTTTTTTTCTCTGAAATAAGTGAAATTTCTGCAATTTTGCCCCAATGTAAAGGAAATTTCTGCAATTTTGCCCCAATGTAAAGGAAATTTCTGCAATTTTGCCCCAAAATATGGGGAATTTCTGACCTTTTGCTCCTGAAAAAAGGAGATTTTCTGCCTTTTTGCCCCAAAATAAGGAGAATTTCTGCCTTTTTGCCCGAAAATTATTAGAATTTCTGCAATTTTGCTTCAAAATACGCGGAATTTCTGCTTTTTATCCTGAAAGTAAGGGGAATGTATACCTTTTGCCAAAAAAAAAGTGAAATTTCTTCATTTTTGCCCCTAAATAAGAGGAATTTCTGCCTTTTTACCTCAATATAAGTGAAATTTCTGCATTTTTACCCAAAAATAAACAAAATTTCTGTCTTTTTGCCCCAAAATAAAAGGAATTTTTGAATTATGCCCTGAAATAAGTGAAATTTCTGCAATTTTGCCTCAAAATAAAAGAAATTTCTGTCTTTTTGCCACAAAATAAGAGGAATATCTGACAGTTTGCCCCCAAAAAAAAGAGATTTTCTGTCTTTTTACCCCAAAATATGGAGAATTTCTGCCTTTTTGCCCGAAGATTATGAGAATTACTGCAATTTTGCTTCAAAATACAGGGAATTTCTGCTTATTATCCAGAAAGTAAGAAGAATGTATATCTTTTGCCACAAAAAAGGGAAATTTCTTCATTTTTGCCCCAAAATAAGAGGAATTTCTGCCTTTTTACCTCAAAATAAGTGAAATTTCTGCCTTTTTACCCAAAAATAAATGGAATTTCTGTATTTTGCCCCAAAATAAAAGGAATTTTTGAATTATGCCCTGAAATAAGTGAAATTTCTGCAATTTTGCCCCAAAATAAAAGAAATTTCTGCCTTTTTACCACAAAATAAGGGGAATTTCTGTCTTTTTGCCCCAAAATAAGGGAAATTTCTGTTTTTTTGCCCCCATATAAGGGGAACTTCAGCCTTTTTACCTCAAAAGAAAGAGAATTTCTGCATTTTTGCCACCAAATATTAAGAAATTCTGCATTTTTGCCCCAAAATAAGGGAAATATCTGCCTTTTTTCCCTGAAATATGTGAAATTTCTGCAATTTTGCTCCAAAATAAGGGAAATTTCTGCAACTTTGCCCCAAAATAAGTGAAATTTCTGGAATTTTGCCCCAAAATAAGAGAAAATTCTGAGTTTTGCACCAAAATAAGGAGAATTTCTGTCTTTTTGCCCCAACATATAGGGAATTTCTGCCTTTTTGCTTCACCATTAGGGGAATTTCTGCAATTTTGCTACAAAATACGGGGAACTTCTGCCTTTTTGCCCGGAAATAAGAGGAATGCATAACTTTTTGCCATAAAAGAGGAAATTTTCTTCATTTTGCTCCAAAATAAGAAGAATTTCTGCTTTTTTGCCTCTAAATAAGTGGAATTTCTGTCTTTTTCCCCCAAAACAAAGGGAATTTCTGTCTTTTTTGCCCCAAAATAAGAAGAATTTCTGACTTATTACCCTGAAATAAGTGAAATTCTGCAATTTTGCCCCAAAATGAGGGAAATTTCCGGCTTTTTTCCCCTGAAATATGTGAAATTTCTGACATTTTACCCCAAAACAAGGTGAATTTCTGCCTTTTTGCCCCAAAATAATGGGAATTTCTTCCTTTTTGCCCCAAAATAAGAAAAATTTTTGTTTTTTTTCTCTGAAATAAGTGAAATTTTTGCAATTTTGCCCTAAAATAAGGAAAATTTCTGCAATTTTTCCCCATAGTACGGGAAATTTCTGCAATTTTGCCCCAAAATAAAGAGAATTTCTCCTTTTTTCCCTAAAATAAAGGAAATTTCAGCCTTTTTACCTGAAAATAAGTGAAATTTCTGCAATTTTGCCTCAAATAAGTGAAATTTCTGCAATTTTGCCCCAAAATAAGGTAAATTCCTGCAATTTTGCCCCAAAATAAAGGAAATTTCTGGAATTTTGACTTAAAATAAGGCGAATTTCTGATTTTTGCCCCAAAATAAAGGGAATTTCTGCCTTTCGCCCCAAAATTAGGGGATTTCTGCAATTCTGCTCCAAAATACGGAGAATTTCTGCCTTTTTGCCCGAAAATAAAGGGAATGCATACCTTTTTGCCATAAAAAGGCAAATTTCTTCATTTTTGCTCCAAAATAAAGGGAATTTCTGCCTTTTTGCCTCTAAATAAGTGGAATTTCTGTCTTATTCCCCCAAAACAAAGGAAATTTATGTATTTTTTGCTCCAAAATAAGGGGAATTTCTGACTCATTACCCTAAAATAAGTGAAATTTCTGAAATTTTGCCCCCAAATAAAAGAATTTTCTGCATTTTTGCCCCCAAATAAGGAGAATTTTAGCCTTTTTACCTCAAAATAAGGGGAATTTCTGCATTTTTGCCACAAAATATTAGAAATTTCTGCCTTTTTGCCCCAAAATAAAGAAAAATTTCTGCCTTTTTTTCCTGAAATAAGTGAAATTTCTGCAATTTCGCCTCAAAATAAGTGAAATTTCTGCAATTTTGCCCCAAAATAAGGGAAATTTCTGGAATTTTGCCCCAAAATAAGTGGAATTTCTGAGTTTTGCCCCAAAATAAGGAGAATTTCTGTCTTTTTGCCCCAACATATAGGGAATTTCTGCATTTTTGCCACACAATTAGGGGAATTTCTGCAATTCTGCCCCAAAATACGGGGAATTTCTGCCTTTTTGCCCGAAAATAAGAAGAATGCATACATTTTTGCCTTAAAAAAAAGAAATTTCTTCATTTTTGCTCCAAAATAAGGGGAATTTCTGCTTTTTTGCCTCTAAATAAGTGGAATGTCTGTCTTTTTCCCCCAAAACAAAGGGATTTTCTGTCTTTTTTGCTCCAAAATAAGGAAAATTTCTGACTTATTACCCTGAAATAAGTGAAATTTCTGCAATTTTGCCCCAAAATAAGGGAAATTTCTCTATTTTTGCCCTGAAATATGTGAAATTTCTGCAATTTTACCCCAAAATAAGGAGAATTTTTGCCTTTTTGCCCTAAAATAATGGGAATTTCTGCCTTTTTGCCCCAAAATAAGAAAATTTTTTGCTTTTTTTCTCTGAAATAAGTGAAATTTCTGCAATTTTGCCACAAATTAAGGAAAATTTCGGCCTTTTTGCCCCCATATAAGGGGAACTTCAGCCTTTTTACCTCAAAATAAGGGGAATTTCTGAATTTTTGCCACAAAATATTAGAAATTTCTACATTTTTGTCACAAAATAAGGAAAATTTCTGCCTTTTTTCCCTGAAATAAATGAAATTTCTGCAATTTTGCCCCAAAATATGTGAAATTTCTGCAATTTTGCCCCAAAATAAGGGAAATTTTTGCAATTTTGCCCCAAAATAAGTGGAATTTCTGAGTTTTGCCCCAAAATAAAGAGAATTTCTGTCTTTTTGCCCCAACGTATAGGGAATTTCTGCCTTTTTGCCCCACAATTAGGGGAATTTCTGCAATTTTGCTCCAAAATACGGGGAAATTCTGCCTTTTTGCCCGAAATTAAGGGGAATGAATAATTTTTGCCATAAAAAAAGGGAAATTTCTTTATTTTTGCTCCAAAATAAGGGAAATTTCTGCCTTTTTGCCTCTAAATCAGTGGAATTTCTGTCTTTTTCCCTCAAAACAAAGAAAATTTCTGGTTTTTTTGCCCCAAAATAAGGGGAATTTCTGATTTATTACCCTAAAATAAGTGAATTTTCTGTAATTTTGCCCCAAAATAAGGGAAATTTCTGCCTTTTTGCCCTGAAATATGTGAAATTTCTGCAATTTTACCCCAAAATAATGTGAATTTCTGCCTTTTTTGCCCCAAAATAATGGGAATTTCTGCCGTTTTGCCCCAAAATATGAAAAATTTTTGCTTTTTTTCTCTGAAATAAGTGAAATTTCTGCAATTTTGCCCCAATGTAAAGGACATTTCTACAATTTTGCCCCAATGTAAAGGAAATTTCTGCAATTTTGCCCCAAAATATGGGGAATTTCTGACCTTTTGCTCCTGAAAAAAGGAGATTTTCTGCCTTTTTGCCTTAAAATAAGGAGAATTTCTGCCTTTTTGCCCGAAAATTATGAGAATTTCTGCAATTTTGCTTCAAAATACGGGGAATTTCTGCTTTTTATCCTGAAAGTAAGGGGAATGTATACCCTTTGCCACAAAAAAAGGGAAATTTCTTCATTTTTGCCCCAAAATAAGAGGAATTTCTGCCTTTTTACCTCAATATAAGTGAAATTTCTGCCTTTTTACCCAAAAATAAACAAAATTTCTGTCTTTTTGCCCCAAAATAAAAGGAATTTTTGAATTATGCCCTGAAATAAGTGAAATTTCTGCAATTTTGCCTCAAAATAAAAGAAATTTCTGCCTTTTTGCCACAAAATAAAAGGAATTTCTGACTGTTTGCTCCCAAAAAAAGGAGATTTTCTGTCTTTTTACCCCAAAATAAGGAGAATTTCTGCCTTTTTGACCGAAAATTATGAGAATTACTGAAATTTTGCTTCAAAATACGGGGAATTTATGCTTATTATCAAGAAAGTAAGGGGAATGTATATCTTTTGCCACAAAAAAGGGAAATTTCTTCATTTTTGCCGCAAAATAAAAGGAATTTCTGCCTTTTTAGCTCAAAATAAGTGAAATTTCTGCCTTTTTATCCAAAAATAAATAGAATTTCTGTATTTTGCCCCAAAATAAAAGGAATTTTTGAATTATGCCCTGAAATAAGTGAAATTTCTGCAATTTTGCCCCAAAATAAAAGAAATTTCTGCCTTTTTGCCACAAAATAAGGGGAATTTCTTTCCTTTTTCCCCAAAATAAGGGAAATTTCTGGTTTTTTGCCCCCATATAAGGGGAATTTTAGCCTTTGTACCACAATATAAAGAGAATTTCTGCATTTTTGCCACCAAATATTAAGAAATTCTGCATTTTTGCCCCAAAATAAGAAAAATTTCTGCCTTTTTTCCCTGAAATAAGTGAAATTTCTGCAATTTTGCCCCAAAATATGGAAAATTTCTGCAATTTTGCCCCAAAATAAGTGAAATTTCTGGAATTTTGCCCCAAAATAAGAGAAAATTCTGAGTTTTGCACCAAAATAAGGAGAATTTCTGTCTTTTTGCCCCAACATATAGGGAATTTCTGCCTTTTTGCTTCACAATTAGGGGAATTTCTGCAATTTTGCTACAAAATACGGGGAACTTCTGCCTTTTTGCCCGAAAATAAGAGGAATGCATAACTTTTTGCCATAAAAGAGGAAAATTTCTTCATTTTTGCTCCAAAATAAGAAGAATTTCTGCTTTTTTGCCTCTAAATAAGTGGAATTTCTGTCTTTTTCCCCCAAAACAAAGGGAATTTCTGTCTTTTTTGCCCCAAAATAAGAAGAATTTCTGACTTATTACTCTGAAATAAGTGAAATTCTGCAATTTTGCCCCAAAATAAAGGAAATTTCTGCAATTTTGCCCTGAAATATGTGAAATTTCTGTAATTTTACCCCAAAATAAGGTGAATTTCTGCCTTTTTGACCCAAAATAATGGGAATTTCTTCCTTTTTGCCCCAAAATAACAAAAATTTTTGTTTTTTTTCTCTGAAATAAGTTAAATTTTTGCAATTTTGCCTCAAATAAGTGAAATTTCTGCAATTTTGCCCCAAAATAAGTTAAATTCCTGCAATTTTCCCCCAAAATGAAGGAAATTTCTGGAATTTTGCCCTAAAATAAGGGGAATTTCTGATTTTTGCCCCAAAATAAAGGGAATGTCTGCCTTTCGCCCCAAAATTAGGGGAATTTCTGCAATTTTGCTCCAAAATACGGGGAATTTCTGCCTTTTTGCCCGAAAATAATGGGAATGCATACCTTTTTGCCATAAAAAGGGAAATTTTTTTATTTTTGCTCCAAAAAAGGGAATTTCTGCCTTTTTGCCTCTAAATAAGTGGAATTTCTGTCTTATTCCCCCAAAACAAAGGGAATTTCTGTATTTTTTGCTCCAAAATAAGGGGAATTTCTGACTCATTACCCTGAAATAAGTGAAATTTCTGCAATTTTGCCCCCAAATAAAAGAATTTTCTGCATTTTTGCCCCCAAATAAGGAGAATTTTAGCCTTTTTACCTCAAAATAAGGGGAATTTCTGCATTTTTGCCACAAAATATTAGAAATTTCTGCCTTTTTGCCCCAAAATAATGAAAAATTTCTGCCTTTTTTCCCTGAAATAAGTGAAATTTCTGCAATTTCGCCCCAAAATAAGTGAAATTTCTGCAATTTTGCCCCAAATTAAGGGAAATTTCTGGAATTTTGCCCCAAAATAAGGGGAATTTCTGAGTTTTGCCTCAAAATAAGGAGAATTTCTGTCTTTTTGCCCAAACATATAGGGAATTTCTGCATTTTTGCCCAACAATTAGGGGAATTTTTGCAATTTTGCTCCAAAATACGGGGAATTTCTGCTTTTGCCCGAAAATAAGAAGAATGCATACCTTTTTGCCTTAAAAAAAAAGAAATTTCTTTATTTTTGCTCCAAAATAAGGGGAATTTCTGCTTTTTTGCCTCTAAATAAGTGGAATTTCTGTCTTTTTCCCCAAAACAAAGGGAATTTCTGTCATTTTTGCCCCCAAATAAGGAAAATTTCTGACTTATTACTCTGAAATAAGTGAAATTTCTGCAATTTTACCCCAATATAAGGGAAATTTCTGCCTTTTTCCCCCAAATAAGGGGAATTTCAGTCTTTTTACCTCAAAATAAGGGGAATATCTGAATTTTGGCACAAAATATTAGGAATTTCTGCCTTTTTGCCCCAAAATAAGGAAAATTTCTGCTTTTTTCCTTGAAATGAGTGAAATTTCTGCAATTTTGCCCCAAAATAAGTGAAATTTCTGGAATTTTGCCCCAAAATAAGAGAAAATTCTGAGTTTTGTACCAAAATAAGGAGAATTTCTGTCTTTTTGCCCCAACATATAGGGAATTTCTGCCTTTTTGCTTCACCATTTGGGGAATTTCTGCAATTTTGCTACAAAATACGGGGAACTTCTGCCTTTTTGCCCGAAAATAAGAGGAATGCATAACTTTTTGCCATAAAAGAGGAAAATTTCTTCATTTTTGCTCCAAAATAAGAAGAATTTCTGCTTTTTTGCCTCTAAATAAGTGGAATTTCTGTCTTTTTCCCCCAAAACAAAGGGAATTTCTGTCTTTTTTGCCCCAAAATAAGAAGAATTTCTGACTTATTACTCTGAAATAAGTGAAATTCTGCAATTTTGCCCCAAAATAAGGGAAATTTCTGCCTTTTTGCCCTGAAATATGTAAAATTTCTGCAATTTTACCCCAAAATAAGGTGAATATCTGCTTTTTTGACCCAAAATAATGGGAATTTTGTCCTTTTTGCCCCAAAATAAGAAAAATTTTTTTCTCTTAAATAAGTGAAATTTTTGCAATTTTGCCCTAAAATATGGGAAATTTCTCCAATTTTTCCTCATAATAAGGGAAATTTCTGCAATTTTGCCCCAAAATAAAGAGAATTTCTCCTTTTTTCCCCAAAATAAAGGAAATTTCAGCCTTTTTACCTAAAAATAAGTAAAATTTCTGCAATTTTGCCTCAAATAAGTGAAATTTCTGCAATTTTGCCCCAAAATAAGTTAAATTCCTGCAATTTTGCCCCAAAATGAAGGAAATTTCTGGAATTTTGCCCTAAAATAAGGGGAATTTCTGATTTTTGCCCCAAAATAAAGGGAATTTCTGCCTTTCGCCCCAAATTAGGGGAATTTCTGCAATTTTGCTCCAAAATACGGGGAATTTCTGCCTTTTTGCCCGAAAATAATGGGAATGCATACCTTTTTGCCATAAAAAGGGAAATTTCTTCATTTTTGCTCCAAAATAAAGGGAATTTCTGCCTTTTTGCCTCTAAATAAGTGGAATTTCTGTCTTATTCCCCCAAAACAAAGGGAATTTCTGTATTTTTTGCTCCAAAATAAGGGGAATTTCTGACTCATTACCCTGAAATAAGTGAAATTTCTGCAATTTTGCCCCCAAATAAAAGAATTTTCTGCATTTTTGTCCCCAAATAAGAAGAATTTTAGCCTTTTTACCTCAAAATAAGGGGAATTTCTGCATTTTTGCCACAAAATATTAGAAATTTCTGCCTTTTTGCCCCAAAATAAGGAAAAATTTCTGCCTTTTTTCCCAGAAATAAGTGAAATTTCTGCAATTTCGCCCCAAAATAAGTGAAATTTCTGCAATTTTGCCCCAAATTAAGGGAAATTTCTGGAATTTTGCCCCAAAATAAGGGGAATTTCTGAGTTTTGCCTCAAAATAAGGAGAATTTCTGTCTTTTTGCCCAAACATATAGGGAATTTCTGCATTTTTGCCCCACAATTAGGGGAATTTCTGCAATTTTGCTCCAAAATACGGGGAATTTCTGCTTTTGCCCGAAAATAAGAAGAATGCATACTTTTTTGCCTTAAAAAAAAGAAATTTCTTTATTTTTGCTCCAAAATATGGGGAATTTCTGCTTTTTTGCCTCTAAATAAGTGGAATTTCTGTCTTTTTCCCCCAAAACAAAGGGAATTTCTGTCATTTTTGCCCCCAAATAAAGAAAATTTCTGACTTATTACTCTGAAATAAGTGAAATTTCTGCAATTTTACCCCAATATAAGGGAAATTTCTGCCTTTTTGCCCCCAAATAAGGGGAATTTCAGTCTTTTTACCTCAAAATAAGGGGAATTTCTGAATTTTGGCACAAAATATTAGGAATTTCTGCCTTTTGCCCCAAAATAAGGAAAATTTCTGCTTTTTTCCTTGAAATGAGTGAAATTTCTCCAATTTTGCCCCAAAATAAGTGAAATTTCTGGAATTTTGCCCCAAAATAAGAGAAAATTCTGAGTTTTGTACCAAAATAAGGAGAATTTCTGTCTTTTTGCCCCAACATATAGGGAATTTCTGCCTTTTTGCTTCACAATTAGGGGAATTTCTGCAATTTTGCTACAAAATACGGGGAACTTCTGCCTTTTTGCCCGAAAATAAGAGGAATGCATAACTTTTTGCCTTAAAAGAGGAAAATTTCTTCATTTTTGCTCTAAAATAAGAAGAATTTCTGCTTTTTTGCCTCTAAATAAGTGGAATTTCTGTCTTTTTCCCCCAAAACAAAGGGAATTTCTGTCTTTTTTGCCCCAAAATAAGAAGAATTTTTGACTTATTACTCTGAAATAAGTGAAATTCTGCAATTTTGTCCCAAAATAAGGGAAATTTCTGCCTTTTTGCCCTGAAATATGTGAAATTTCTGCAATTTTACCCCAAAATAAGGTGAATATCTGCTTTTTTGACCCAAAATAATGGGAATTTTTTCCTTTTTGCCCCAAAATAAGAAAAATTTTTTTCTCTTAAATAAGTGAAATTTTTGCAATTTTGCCCTAAAATATGGGACATTTCTCCAATTTTTCCCCATAATAAGGGAAATTTCTGCAATTTTGCCCCAAAATAAAGAGAATTTCTCCTTTTTTTCCCAAAATAAAGGAAATTTCAGCCTTTTTACCTAAAAATAAGTAAAATTTCTGCAATTTTGCCTCAAATAAGTGAAATTTCTGCAATTTTGCCCCAAAATAAGTTAAATTCCTGCAATTTTGCCCCAAAATGAAGGAAATTTCTGGAATTTTGCCCTAAAATAAGGGAAATTTCTGATTTTTGCCCCAAAATAAAGGGAATTTCTGCCTTTCGCCCCAAAATTAGGGGAATTTCTGCAATTTTGCTCCAAAATACAAGGAATTTCTGCCTTTTTGCCCGAAAATAATGGGAATGCATACCTTTTTGCCATAAAAAGGGAAATTTCTTCATTTTTGCTCCAAAATAAAGGGAATTTCTGCCTATTTGCCTCTAAATAAGTGGAATTTCTATCTTATTCCCCCCAAACAAAGGGAATTTCTGTATTTTTTGCTCCAAAATAAGGGGAATTTCTGACTCATTACCCTGAAATAAGTGAAATTTCTGCAATTTTGCCCCCAAATAAAAGAATTTTCTGCATTTTTGCCCCCAAATAAGGAGAATTTTAGCCTTTTTACCTCAAAATAAGGGGAATTTCTGCATTTTTGCCACAAAATATTAGAAATTTCTGCCTTTTTGCCCCAAAATAAGGAAAACTTTCTGCCTTTTTTCCCTGAAATAAGTGAAATTGCTGCAATTTCGCCCCAAAATAAGTGAAATTTCTGCAATTTTGCCCAAAAATCAGGGAAATTTCTGCCTTTTTGCCCTGAAATATGTGAAATTTCTGCAATTTTACCCCAAAATAAGGTGAATTTCTGTCTTTTTGACCCAAAATAATGGGAATTTCTTCCTTTTTGCCCCAAAATAAGAAAAATTTTTGTTTTTTTTCTAAGAAATAAGTGAAATTTTTGCAATTTTGCCCTAAAATATGGGAAATTTCTGCAATTTTTTCTCATAATAAGGGAAATTTCTGCAATTTTGCCCCAAAATAAAGAGAATTTCTCCTTTTTCCCCAAAATAAAGGAAATTTCAGCCTTTTTACCTGAAAATATGTAAAATTTCTGCAATTTTGCCTCAAATAAGTGAAATTTCGGCAAGTTTGCTCAAAATAAGATATATTCCTGCAATTTTGCCCCAAAATGAAGGAAATTTCTGGAATTTTGCCCTAAAATAAGGGGAATTTCTGATTTTTGCCCCAAAATAAAGGGAATATCTGCCTTTTGCCCCAAAATTAGGGGAATTTCTGCAATTTTGCTCCAAAATACGGGGAATTTCTGCCATTTTGCCCGAAAATAATGGGAATGCATACCTTTTTGCCATAAAAAGGGAAATTTCTTCATTTTTGCTCCAAAATAAGGGGAATTTCTGCCTTTTTGCCTCTAAATAAGTGGAATTTCTGTATTATTCCCCCAAAACAAAGGGAATTTCTGTATTTTTTGCTCCAGAATAAGGGGAATTTCTGACTCATTACCCTGAAATAAGTGAAATTTCTGCAATTTTGCCCCCAAATTAAAGAATTTTCTGCATTTTTGCCCCCAAATAAGGAGAATTTCAGACTTTTTACCTCAAAATAAAGAGAATTTCTGCATTTTTGCCACAAAATATTAGAATTTTCTGCCTTTTTGCCCCAAAATAAGGAAAAATTTCTGCCTTTTTTCCCTGAAATGAGTGAAATTTCTGCAATTTCGCCCCAAAATAAGTGAAATTTCTGCAATATTTCCCCAAAATAAGTGAAATTTCTGGAATTTTGCCCCAAAATAAGTGGAATTTCTGAGTTTTGCCTCAAAATAAGGAGAATTTCTGTCTTTTTGCCCCAACATATAGGGAATTTCTGCATTTTTGCCCCACAATTAGAGGAAATTCTGCAATTTTGCTCCAAAATACGGGGAATTTCTGCTTTTGCCTGAAAATAAGAAGAATGCATACCTTTTTGCTTTAAAAAAAAGAAATTTCTTTATTTTTGCTCCAAAATAAGAGGAATTTCTGCTTTTTTGCCTCTAAATAATTTTAATGTCTGTCTTTTTCCCCCAAAACAAAGGGATTTGCTGTCTTTTTTCCTCCAAAATAAAGAAAATTTCTGACTTATTACCCTGAAATAAGTGAAATTTCTGCAATTTTGCCCCAAAATAAGGGAAATTTCTCCCTTTTTGCCCTGAATTATGAGAAAATTCTGCCATTTTATCCCACAATAAGGTGAATTTCTGCATTTTTGCCCCAAAATAATGGGAATTTCTGCCTTTTCTCTCCAAAATAAGAAAAATTTTTGCTTTTTTTCTCTGAAATAAGTGAAATTTCTGCAATTTTGCCCCAAATTAAGGGAAATTTCGGCCATTTTGCCCCCATATAAGGGGAACTTCAGCCTTTTTACCTCAAAATAATGGGAATTTCTGCATTTTTGCCACAAAATATTAGAAATTTCTACCTTTTTGTCACAAAATAAGGAAATTTTTTGGCTTTTTTCACTGAAATAAATGAAATTTTTGCAATTTTGCCCTAAAATAAGTGGAATTTCTGAGTTTTGCCCCAAAATAAGGAGAATTTCTGTATTTTTGCCCTAACATATAGGAAATTTCTGCCTTTTTGCCCCACAATTAGGGGAATTTCTGCAATTTTGCTCCAAAATACGGGGAATTTCTGCCTTTTTGCCCGAAATTAAGGGGAATGCATAATTTTCGCCATAAAAAAGGGAAATTTCTTTATTTTTGCTCCAAAATAAGGGGAATTTCTGCCTTTTTGCCTCTAAATCAGTGGAATTTCTGTCTTTTTTCGCCAAAACAAAGAAAATTTCTGGTTTTTTTGCCCCAAAATAAGGGGAATTTCTGACTTATTACCCTAAAATAAGTGAATTTTCTGTAATTTTGCCCAAAAATAAGGGAAATTTCTGCCTTTTGCCCTGAAATATGTGAAATTTCTGCAATTTTACCCCAAAATAAGGTGAATTTCTGCCTTTTTTGCCCCAAAATAATGGGAATTTCTGCCGTTTTGCCCCAAAATACGAGAAATTTTTGCTTTTTTTCTCTGAAATAAGTGAAATTTCTGCAATTTTGCCCCAATGTAAAGGAAATTTCTGCAATTTTGCCCAAAAATATGGGGAATTTCTGACCTTTTGCTCCCGAAAAAAGGAGATTTTCTGCCTTTTTGCCTTAAAATAAGGAGAATTTCTGCCTTTTTGCCCGAAAATTATGAGAATTTCTGCAATTTTGCTTCAAAATACGGGGAATTTCTGCTTTTTATCCTGAAAGTAAGGGGAATGTATACCTTTTGCCACAAAAAAGGGAAATTTCTTCATTTTTGCCCCAAAATAAGAGGAATTTCTGCCTTTTTACCTCAATATAAGTGAAATTTCTGCCTTTTTACCCAAAAATAAACAAAATTTCTGTCTTTTTGCCCCAAAATAAAAGGAATTTTTGAATTATGCCCTGAAATAATTGAAATTTCTGCAATTTTGCCTCAAAATAAAAGAAATTTCTGCCTTTTTGCCACAAAATAAAAGGAATTTCTGACTGTTTGCTCCCAAAAAAAGGAGATTTTCTGTCTTTTTACCCAAAAATAAGGAGAATTTCTGCCTTTTTGCCCGAAAATTATGAGAATTACTGAAATTTTGCTTCAAAATACAGGGAATTTTTGCTTATTATCCAGAAAGTAAGGGGAATGTATATCTTTTGCCACAAAAAAAGGGAAATTTCTTCATTTTTGCCGCAAAATAAGAGGAATTTCTGCCTTTTTACCTCAAAATAAGTGATATTTCTGCCTTTTTACCCAAAAATAAATAGAATTTCTGTATTTTGCCCCAAAATAAAAGGAATTTTTGAATTATGCTCTGAAATAAGTGAAATTTCTGCAATTTTGCCCCAAAATAAAAGAAATTTCTGCCTTTTTGCCACAAAATAAGGGGAATTTCTGTTTTTTTTTCCCCAAAATAAGGGAAATTTCTGGTTTTTTGCCCCCATATAAGGGGAATTTCAGCCTCTTTACCACAAAAGAAAGAGAATTTCTGCATTTTTGCCACCAAATATTAAGAAATTCTGCATGTTTGCCCCAAAATAAGAAAAATTTCTGCCTTTTTTCCCTGAAATAATGAAATTTCTGCAATTTTGCCCCAAAATATGGGAAATTTCTGCAATTTTGCCCCAATATAAGTGAAATTTCTGGAATTTTGCCCCAAAATAAGAGAAAATTCTGAGTTTTGCACCAAAATAAGGAGAATTTCTGTCTTTTTGCCCCAACATATAGGGAATTTCTGCCTTTTTGCTTCACAATTAGGGGAATTTCTGCAATTTTGCTACAAAATACGGGGAACTTCTGCTTTTTGCCCGAAAATAAGAGGAATGCATAACTTTTTGCCATAAAAGAGGAAAATTTCTTCATTTTTGCTCCAAAATAAGAAGAATTTCTGCTTTTTTGCCTCTAAATAAGTGGAATTTCTGTCTTTTCCCCCCAAAACAAAGGGAATTTCTGTCTTTTTTGCCCCAAAATAAGAAGAATTTCTGACTTATTACACTGAAATAAGTGAAATTCTGCAATTTTGTCCCAAAATAAGGGAAATTTCTGCCTTTTTGCCCTGAAATATGTGAAATTTCTGCAATTTTACCCCTAAATAAGGGAAATTTCTGCCTTTTTGCCCTGAAATATGTGAAATTTCTGCAATTTTACCCCAAAATAAGGTCAATATCTGTTTTTTTGCCCCAAAATAATGAGAATTTCTGCCTTTTTGCCCCAAAATAAGAAAAATTTTTGCCTTTTTTTCACTGAAATAAGTGAAAGTTTGGCAATTTTGCCCCAAAATTAGCAAAATTTCTGCCTTTTGTCTCTGAAATAAGTGAAATTTCTGCAATTTTGCCCCAAAATAAGTGAAATTTCTGCAATTTCGCCCCAAAATAAGTGAAATTTCTGCAATTTTGCCCCAAAATAAAGGAAATTTTTGGAATTTTGCCCCAAAATAAGTGGAATTTCTGAGTTTTGCCTCAAAATAAGGAGAATTTCTGTCTTTTTGCCCCAACATATGGGGAATTTCTGCATTTTTGCCCCACAATTAGGGGAATTTCTGCAATTTTGCTCCAAAATACGGGAAATTTCTGCTTTTGCCCGAAAATAAGAAGAATGCATACCTTTTTGCCTTAAAAAAATTTTCTTTATTTTTGCTCCAAAATAAGGGGAATTTCTGCTTTTTTGCCTCTAAATAAGTGGAATTTCTGTCTTTTTCTCCCAAAACAAAGGGGATTTCTGTCTTTTTTGCCCCAAAATAAGGGGAATTTCTGACTTATTACCCTGAAATAAGTGAAATTTCTGCAATTTTGCCCCAAAATAAGGGAAATTTCTCTTTTTTGCCCTGAAATATGAGAAAATTCTGCAATTTTACCCCAAAATAAGGTGAATTTCTGCATTTTTGCCCCAAAATAATGGGAATTTCTGCCTTTTTTCCCCAAAATAAGAAAAATTTTTGGTTTTTTTCTCTGAAATAAGTAAAATTTCTGCAATTTTGCCCCAAATTAAGGGAAATTTCGGCCTTTTTTCCCCCATATAAGGGGAACTTCAGCCTTTTTACCTCAAAATAAGGGGAATTTCTGCATTTTTGCCACAAAATATTAGAAATTTCTACCTTTTTGTCACAAAATAAGGAAAATTTCTGCTTTTTTCCCTGAAATAAATGAAATTTCTGCAATTTTGCCCCAAAATAAGGGAAATTTTTGCAATTTCGCCCCAACATAAGTAGAATTTCTGAGTCTTGCCCCAAAATAATGAGAATTTCTGTCTGTTTGCCCCAACATATAGGGAATTTCTGCCTTTTTGCCCCACAATTAGGGGAATTTCTGCAATTTTGCTCCAAAATACGGGGAATTTCTGCCTTTTTGCCCCAACATATAGGGAATGAATGCTTTTTGCCCCACAAATAAGGGAATTTCTGCAATTTTGCTCCAAAATACGGGAAATTTCTGCATTTTTGCCCGAAAATAAGAAGAATGCATACCTTTTTGCCTTAAAAAAATTTCTTCATTTTTGCTCCAAAATAAGGGGAATTTCTGCTTTTTTGCCTCTAAATAAGTGGAATGTCTGTCTTTTTCTCCCAAAACAAAGAGATTTTCTGTCTTTTTTGCTCCAAAATAAGAAAAATTTCTGACTTATTACCCTGAAATAAGTTAAATTTCTGCAATTTTGCCCCAAAATAAGGGAAATTTCTGCAATTTGCCCCAAAATAAGGGAAATTTCTGCAATTTTGCTCCAAAATAAGGGAAATTTCTGCCTTTTTGCCGTGAAATATGTGACATTTATGTAATTTTACCCCAAAATAAGGTGAATTTCTGCTTTTTTTGCCTCAAAATAATGGGAATTTCTGCTTTTTTGCCCCAAAATAAAAAAAAAAATTTTGGTTTTTTTCTCTGAAATAAGTGAAATTTCTGCAATTCTTCCCTAAAATAAGGGAAATTTCTGCAATTTTTCCCCATAATAAGAGAAATGTCTGCAATTTTGCCCCAAAATAAGGGTAATTTCTCCCTTATTGCCCCAAAATAAAGGAAATTTCAGGCTCTTTACCTGAAAATAAGTGAAATTTCTTCAATTTTGCCCGAAATAAGGGAAATTTCTGGAATTTTGCCCCAAAATAAGGTAACTTCCTGCAATTTTGCCCCAAAATAAAGGAATTTCCTTGAATTTTGCCCCAGAATAAGGGGAATTCCTGATTTTCGCCCCAAAATAAAGGGAATTTCTGCCTTTTGCCCCAAAATTAGAGGAATTTCTGCAATTTTGCTCCAATATACGGGGAATTTCTGCATTTTTGCCTGAAAATAATGGGAATGCATACCTTTTTGCCATAGAAAAGGAAAAATTCTTCATTTTTGCTCCAAAATAAGGGGAATTTCTGTCTTTTTGCCTCTAAATAAGTGGAATTTCTGTCTTTTTCTCCCAAAACATAGGGAATTTCTATCTTTTTTGCCCCAAAATAAGGGGAATTTCTGACTTATTACCCTGAAATAAGTGAAATTTCTGCAAATTTGCCCCAAAATAAGGGAAATGTCTGCAATTATGCCCCAAAATAAGGGGAATTTCTGACTGTTTGGTCCCGAAAAAAGGAGATTTTCTGTTTCTGTGCCCCAATATAAAGAGAATTTCTGCCTTTTTGCCCGAAAGTTATGAGAATTTCTGCAATTTTGCTTCAAAATATGGGGAATTTCTGCTTTTTATCCCGAAAGTAAGGGGAATGTATACCTTTTGCCACAAAAAAAGAAAAATTCTTTATTTTTGCCCCAAAATAAGTGGAATTTCTGCCTTTTTACCTCAAAATAAGTGAAATTTCTTCCTTTTTACCCAAAAATAAACGGAGTTTCTGTTATTTTGCCCCAAAATAAAAGGAATTTTTGAATTATGCCCTGAAACAAGTGAAATTTCTGCAATTTTGCCCCAAATTAAAAAATTTCTGCCTT
This sequence comes from Micromys minutus, assembly GCF_963924665.1. Taxonomy (NCBI): domain Eukaryota; kingdom Metazoa; phylum Chordata; class Mammalia; order Rodentia; family Muridae; genus Micromys; species Micromys minutus. Next base: position 171,375 of record NW_027667971.1, read on the forward strand.
TTTACCACAAAATAAGGGGAATTTCTGTCTTTTGCCCCAGAATAAAAGAAATTTCTGCCTTTTTGCCCCCAAATAAGAAGAATTTCAGCCTTTTTGACTCAAAATAAGGGGAATTTCTGCATTTTGTGACAAAATATTAAGAATTTCTGCATTTTTGCCCCAAAACAATGAAAATTTCTGCTTTTTTCCCTGAAATAAGTGAAATTTCTGCAATTTTGCCCCAAAATAAGTAAAATTTCTGCAATTTTGCCCCAAAATAAGGGAAATTTCTGGAATTTTGCCCCAAAATAAGGGGAAATTCTGAGTTTTGCCCCAAAATAAGGAGAATTTCTGTCTTTTTGCCCTAACATATAGGGAATTTCTGCCTCTTTGCCCTACAATTAGGGGAATTTCTGCAATATTGCTCCAAAATACGGTTAATTTCTGCCTTTTTGCCCGAAAATAAGTGGAATGCATACCTTTTTGCCATAAAAAAGGGAAATTTCTTCATTTTTACTCCAAAATAAAAGGAATTTCTGCTTTTTTGCCTCTAAAAAAGTAGAATTTCTGTCTTTTTCTCCCAAAACAAAGGGAATTTCTGTCTTTTTTGCCCCAAAATAAGGAGAATTTCTGTCTTTCTGCTCCAACATGTAGGGAATTTTTGACTTTTTGCCCGAAAATAAGAGGAATGCATAACTTTTTGCCATAAAAGAGGAGAATTTCTTCATTTTTGCTCCAAAATAAGGGGAATTTCTGCCTTTTTGCCTCTTAATAAGTGGAATTTCTGTCTTTTTTTCTTAAATCAAAGGGAATTTCTGTCTTTTTTGCCCCAAAATAAGGGGAATTTCTGACTTATTACCCTGAAATAAGTGAAATTTCTGCAAATTTGCCCCGAAATAATGGAAATTTCTGCAATTTTGCCCCAAAATAAGGGGAATTTCTGACTGTTTGGTCCCGAAAAAAGGAGATTTTCTGTTTCTGTGCCCCAAAATAAGGAGAATTTCTGCCTTTTTGCCCGAAAATTATGAGAATTTCTGCAATTTTGCTTCAAAATATGGGGAATTTCTGCTTTTTATCCCGAAAGTAAGGGGAATGTATACCTTTTGCCACAAAAAAGAAAATTTCTTCATTTTTGCCCCAAATTAAGAGGAATTTTTGCCTTTTTACCTCTAAATAATTGAAATTTCTTCCTTTTTACCCAAAAATAAACGGAATTTCTGTCTGTTTGCCCCAAAATAAAAGGAATTTTTGAATTATGCCCTGAAATAAGTGAAATTTCTGCAATTTTGCCCCAAAATAAAAAAAATTCTGCCTTTTTGCCACAAAATAAGGGGAATTTGTGTCTTTTGCCCCAGAATAAAAGAAATTTCTGCCTTTTTGCCCCCAAATAAGGGGAATTTCAGCCTTTTTGACTCAAAATAAGGGGAGTTTCTGCATTTTTGCCACAAAATATTAAGAATTTCTGCATTTTTTCTCCAAAATAATGAAAATTTTTGCTTTTTTCCCTGAAATAAGTGAAATTTCTGCAATTTTGCCCCAAAATAAGTGAAATTTCTCCAATTTTGCCGCAAAATAAGGGAAATTTCTGGAATTTTGCCCCAAAATAAGGGGAAATTCTGAGTTTTGCCCCAAAATAAGGAGAATTTCTGTCTTTCTGCCCCAACATATAGAGAATTTCGTTTTTTTTGCTTCACAATTAGGGGAATTTCTGCAATTTTGCTCCAAAATACAGGGAATTTCTGCCTTTTTGCCCGAAAATAAGGGGAATGCATAACTTTTTGCCATAAAAGAGGAAAATTTCTTCATTTTTACTCCAAAATAAGGGGAATTTCTGCCTTTTTGCCTCTAAATAAGTGGAATTTCTGTCTATTTTTCCCAAAACAAAGAGAATTTCTGTCTTTTTTGCCCCAAAATAAGGGGAATATTTGACTTATTACCATGAAATAAGTGAAATTTCTGCAATTTTGCCCCTAAATAAGGGAAATTTCTGCCTTTTTGCCCTGAAATATGTGAAATTTCTGCAATTTTACCCCAAAATAAGGTCAATATCTGCCTTTTTTCCCCAAAATAATGGAAATTTCTGACTTTTTGCCCCAAAATAAGAAAAATTTTTGCATTTTTTCTCTGAAATAAGTGAAATTTTGGAAATTTTGCCCCAAAATTAGCGAAATTTCTGTCTTTTGTCCCTGAAATTAGTGAAATTTCTGCAATTTTGCCCCAAAATAAGTGAAATTTCTGCAATTTTGCCCCAAAATATGGGAAATTTTTGGAATTTTGCCCCAAAATAAGTGGAATTTCTGAGTTTTGCCAAAAAATAAGGAGAATTTCTGTCTTTTTGCCCCAACATATAGATAATTTCTGCCTTTTTGCCCCACAATTAGGGGAATTTCGGCAATTTTGCTTCAAAATACGGGGAATTTCTGCCTTTTTGCCCGAAAATAAGAGGAATGCATAACTTTTTGCCATAATAAGAGAAATTTCTTCATTTTTGGTCCAAAATAAGGGGAATTTCTGCCTTTTTGCCTCTAAATAAGTGGAATTTCTGTCTTTTTCCCCCAAAACAATGGAAATTTCTGTCTTTTTTACCACAAAATAAGGGAAATTTCTTACTTATTACCATAAAATAAGTGAAATTTCTGCAATTTTGCCCCAAAATAAGGAAAATTTCTGCCATTTTGCCCTGAAATATGTGAAATTTCTGCAATTTTACTCCAAAATAAGGTGAATTTCTGCCTATTTGCCTTAAAATTATGGGAATTTCTGCCGTTTTGCCCCAAAATAAGAAAAATTTTTGCTTTTTTTATCTGAAATAAGTGAAATTTCTGCAATTTTGCCCTAAAATAAGGGAAATTTCTGCAATTTTTCCCCATAATAAGAAAAATGTCTGCAACTTTACCCCAAAATAAGGGGAATTTCTTCATTTTTGCCCCAAAATAAAGGAAATTTCAGGCTCTTTATCTGAAAATAAGTGAAATTTCTTCAATTTTGCCCCAAATAAGGGAAATTTCTGAAATTTTGCTCAAAATGAGGTAAATTCCTGCAATTTTGCCCCAAAATAAAGGAATTTTCTTGAATTTTGCCGCAGAATAAGGTGAATTTCTGATTTTTGCCCCAAAATAAAGGGAATTTCTGCTTTTGCCCCAAAATTAGGGGAATTTCTGCAATTTTGCTCCAATATACGGAGAATTTCTGCATTTTTGCCCGAAAATAATGGGAATGCATAACTTTTTGCCATAAAAAAGTGAAATTTCTTAATTTTTGTCCAAAATAAAGAGAATTTCTGCCTTCTTGCCTCTAAATAAGTGGAATTTCTGTCTTTTTCTCCCAAAACAAAGGGGATTTCTGTCTTTTTTGCCCCAAAATAAGGGGAATTTCTGACTTATTACCCTGAAATAAGTGAAATTTCTGCAAATTTGCCCCAAAATAAGGGAAATTTCTGCAATTTTGCCCCAAAATAAGGGAAATTTCTGACTGTTTGCTCCCGAAAAAAAAGGAGATTTTCTGTTTCTGTGCCCCTAAATAAGGAGAATTTATGCCTTTTTGCCCGAAAATTATGAGAATTTCTGCAATTTTGCTTCAAAATATGGGAAATTTCTGTTTTTATCCCGAAAGTAAGGGGAATGTATACCTTTTGCCACAAAAAAAGAAAATTTCTTCATGTTTGCCCCAAAATAAGAGGAATTTCTGCCTTTTTACCTCAAAATAAGTGAAATTTCTTAATTTTTACCCAAAAATAAACGGAATTTCTGTCTTTTTGCCCCAAAATAAAAGGAATTTTTGAATTATGCCCTGAAATAAGTGAAATTTCTGCAATTTTGCCCCAAAATAAAAGAAATTTCTGCCTTTTTGCCACAAAATAAGGGGAATTTCTGTCTTTTTGCCCCAAAATAAGAGAAATATATGCCTTTTTTCCCCCAAATAAAGGGAATTTCAGCCTTTTTCCCTCAAAATAAGGGGAATTTCTGCATTTTTGCCACAAAATATAAAGAATTTCTGCATTTTTGTCCAAAAATAAGGAAAATTTCTGCCTTTTTTCCCTGAAATAAGTGAAATTTCTGCAATTTTGCCCCAAAATAAGGGAAATTTCTGGAATTTTGCCCCAAAATAAAGGGAATTTCTGTCTTTTTGCCCCAACATATAGGGAATTTCTGACTTTTTGCCCGAAAATATGAGGAATGCATAACTTTTTGCCATAAAAGAGGAAAATTTCTTCTTTTTTGCTCCAAAATAAGGGGAATTTCTGCCTTTTTGCTTCTAAATAAGTGTAATTTCTGTCTTTTTTTCCCAAAACAAAGGGAATTTCTGTCTTTTTTGCCCCAAAATAAGAGGAATTTCTGACTTATTACCCTGAAATAAGTGAAATTTCTGCAATTTTGCCCCAAAATAAGGGAAATTTCTGCCTTTTTGCCCCCAAATAAGGGGAATTATAAAACTTTTTACCTCAAAATAAGGGGAATTTCTGCATTTTTGCCACAAAATATTAGAAATTTCTGTATTTTTGCCCCAAAATAATAAAAATTTCTGCCTTTTTTCCATGAAATAAGTGAAATTTCTGCAATTTTGCCATAAAATAAGTGATATTTCTGCAATTTTGCCCCAAAATAAGAGAAAATTCTGGAATTTTGCCCCAAAATAAGGGGAATTTCTGACTTTTGCCCCAAAATAAGGAGAATTTCTGTCTTTCTGCTCCAACATATAGGGAATTTCTGACTTTTTGCCCGAAAATAAGAGGAATGCATAACTTTTTGCCATAAAAGAGGAGAATTTCTTCATTTTTGCTCCAAAATAAGGGGAATTTCTGCCTTTTTGCCTCTTAATAAGTGGAATTTCTGTCTTTTTTTCCCAAAACAAAGGGAATTTCTGTCTTTTTTGCCCCAAAATAAGGGGAATTTCTGACTTATTACCCTGAAATAAGTGAAATTTCTGCAAATTTGCCCCGAAATAATGAAAATTTCTGCAATTTTGCCCCAAAATAAGGGGAATTTCTGACTGTTTGGTCCCGAAAAAAGGAGATTTTCTGTTTCTGTGCCCCAAATAAGGAGAATTTCTGCCTTTTTGCCCGAAAATTATGAGAATTTCTGCAATTTTGCTTCAAAATATGGGGAATTTCTGCTTTTTATCCCGAAAGTAAGGGGAATGTATACCTTTTGCCACAAAAAAGAAAATTTCTTCATTTTTGCCCCAAAATAAGAGGAATTTCTGCCTTTTTACCTCTAAATAATTGAAATTTCTTCCTTTTTACCCAAAAATAAACGGAATTTCTGTCTTTTTGCCCCAAAATAAAAGGAATTTTTGAATTATGCCCTGAAATAAGTGAAATTTCTGCAATTTTGCCCCAAAATAAAAAAAAATTCTGCCTTTTTGCCACAAAATAAGGGGAATTTGTGTCTTTTGCCCCAGAATAAAAGAAATTTCTGCCTTTTTGCCCCCAAATAAGGGGAATTTCAGCCTTTTTGACTCAAAATAAGGGGAGTTTCTGCATTTTTGCCACAAAATATTAAGAATTTCTGCATTTTTTCCCCAAAATAATGAAAATTTTTGCTTTTTTCCCTGAAATAAGTGAAATTTCTGCAATTTTGCCCAAAATAAGTGAAATTTCTCCAATTTTGCCGCAAAATAAGGGAAATTTCTGGAATTTTGCCCCAAAATAAGGGGAAATTCTGAGTTTTGCCCCAAAATAAGGAGAATTTCTGTCTTTCTGCCCCAACATATAGAGAATTTCTTTTTTTTTTGCTTCACAATTAGGGGAATTTCTGCAATTTTGCTCCAAAATACAGGGAATTTCTGCCTTTTTGCCCGAAAATAAGGGGAATGCATAACTTTTTGCCATAAAAGAGGAAAATTTCTTCATTTTTACTCCAAAATAAGGGGAATTTCTGCCTTTTTGCCTCTAAATAAGTGGAATTTCTGTCTATTTTTCCCAAAACAAAGAGAATTTCTGTCTTTTTTGCCCCAAAATAAGGGGAATATTTGACTTATTACCATGAAATAAGTGAAATTTCTGCAATTTTACCCCTAAATAAGGGAAATTTCTGCCTTTTTGCCCTGAAATATGTGACATTTCTGCAATTTTACCCCAAAATAAGGTCAATATCTGCCTTTTTTCCCCAAAATAATGGAAATTTCTGACTTTTTGCCCCAAAATAAGAAAAATTTTTGCATTTTTTCTCTGAAATAAGTGAAATTTTGGAAATTTTGCCCCAAAATTAGCGAAATTTCTGTCTTTTGTCCCTGAAATTAGTGAAATTTCTGCAATTTTGCCCCAAAATAAGTGAAATTTCTGCAATTTTGCCCCAAAATATGGGAAATTTTTGGAATTTTGCCCCAAAATAAGTTGAATTTCTGAGTTTTGCCAAAAAATAAGGAGAATTTCTGTTTTTTTGCCCCAACATATAGATAATTTCTGCCTTTTTGCCCCACAATTAGGGGAATTTCGGCAATTTTGCTTCAAAATACGGGGAATTTCTGCCTTTTTGCCCGAAAATAAGAGGAATGCATAACTTTTTGCCATAATAAGAGAAATTTCTTCATTTTTGGTCCAAAATAAGGGGAATTTCTGCCTTTTTGCCTCTAAATAAGTGGAATTTCTGTCTTTTTCCCCCAAAACAATGGAAATTTCTGTCTTTTTTACCACAAAATAAGGGAAATTTCTTACTTATTACCATAAAATAAGTGAAATTTCTGCAATTTTGCCCCAAAATAAGGAAAATTTCTGCCATTTTGCCCTGAAATATGTGAAATTTCTGTAATTTTACTCCAAAATAAGGTGAATTTCTGCCTTTTTGCCTTAAAATAATGGGAATTTCTGCCGTTTTGCCCCAAAATAAGAAAAATTTTTGCTTTTTTTATCTGAAATAAGTGAAATTTCTGCAATTTTGCCCTAAAATAAGGGAAATTTCTGCAATTTTTCCCCATAATAAGAAAAATGTCTGCAACTTTACCCCAAAATAAGGGGAATTTCTTCTTTTTTGCCCCAAAATAAAGGAAATTTCAGGCTCTTTATCTGAAAATAAGTGAAATTTCTTCAATTTTGCCCCAAATAAGGGAAATTTCTGAAATTTTGCTCAAAATGAGGTAAATTCCTGCAATTTTGCCCCAAAATAAAGGAATTTTCTTGAATTTTGCCGCAGAATAAGGTGAATTTCTGATTTTTGCCCCAAAATAAAGGGAATTTCTGCTTTTGCCCCAAAATTAGGGGAATTTCTGCAATTTTGCTCCAATATACGGAGAATTTCTGCATTTTTGCCCGAAAATAATGGGAATGCATAACTTTTTGCCATAAAAAAGTGAAATTTCTTAATTTTTGTCCAAAATAAAGAGAATTTCTGCCTTCTTGCCTCTAAATAAGTGGAATTTCTGTCTTTTTCTCCCAAAACAAAGGGGATTTCTGTCTTTTTTGCCCCAAAATAAGGGGAATTTCTGACTTATTACCCTGAAATAAGTGAAATTTCTGCAAATTTGCCCCAAAATAAGGGAAATTTCTGCAATTTTGCCCCAAAATAAGGGAAATTTCTGACTGTTTGCTCCCGAAAAAAAAGGAGATTTTCTGTTTCTGTGCCCCTAAATAAGGAGAATTTATGCCTTTTTGCCCGAAAATTATGAGAATTTCTGCAATTTTACTTCAAAATATGAGAAATTTCTTTTTTTATCCCGAAAGTAAGGGGAATGTATACCTTTTGCCACAAAAAAAGAAAATTTCTTCATGTTTGCCTCAAAATAAGAGGAATTTCTTCCTTTTTACCTCAAAATAAGTGAAATTTCTTCCTTTTTACCCAAAAATAAACGGAATTTCTGTCTTTTTGCCCCAAAATAAAGGAATTTTTGAATTATGCCCTGAAATAAGTGAAATTTCTGCAATTTTGCCCCAAAATAAAAGAAATTTCTGCCTTTTTGCCACAAAATAAGGGGAATTTCTGTCTTTTTGCCCCAAAATAAGAGAAATTTCTGCCTTTTTGCCCCCAAATAAAGGGAATTTCAGCCTTTTTCTCTCAAAATAAGGGGAATTTCTGCATTTTTGCCACACAATATAAAGAATTTCTGCATTTTCCCCAAAATAAGGAAAATTTCTGCCTTTTTTCTCTGAAATAAGTGAATTTTCTGCAATTTTGCCCCAAAATAAGGGAAATTTCTGGAATTTTTCCCCAAAATAAGGAGAATTGCTGTCTTTTTGCCCCAACATATAGGGAATTTCTGCGTTTTTGCATCACAATTAGGGGCATTTCTGAAATTTTGCTCCAAAATACGAGGAATTTCTGCCTTTTTGCATAACTTTTTGCCATAAAAGAGAAAAATTTCTTCATTTTTGCTCCAAATAAGAGGAATTTCTGCATTTTTGCCTCTAAATAAGTGGAATTTCTTTCTTTTTCCCCCAAAACAAAGGGAATTTCTGTCTTTTTTGCCACAAAATAAAGGAAATTTCTGACTTATTACCCTGAAATAAGTGAAATTTCTGCAATTTTGCCCCAAAATAAGGGAAATTTCTGCCTTTTCGCCCCCAAATAAGGGGCATTTCAGCCTTTTTACCACAAAATAAGAGGAATTTCTTCATTTTTGCCACAAAATATTAGAAATTTCTGTATTTTTGCCCCAAAATAAGGAAAATTTCTGCATTTTTCCCCTGAAATAAGTGAAATTTTTGCAATTTTGCCTTAAATATGTGAAATTTCTGCAATTTTGCCCAAAATAAGGGAAATTTCTGGAATTTTGCCCCAAAATAAAGGGAATTTCTGAATTTTGCCCCAAAATAAGGAGAATTTCTGTCTTTTTGCCCTAACATATAGGGAATTTCTGACTTTTTGCCCAAAAATATGAGGAATGCATAACTTTTTGCCATAAAAGAGGAAAATTTCTTCATTTTTGCTCCAAAATAAGGAGAATTTCTGCCTTTTTGCTTCTAAATAAGTGTAATTTCTGTCTTTTTTTCCCAAAACAAAGGGAATTTCTGTCTTTTTTGCCCCAAAATAAGGGGAATTTCTGACTTATTACCCTGAAATAAGTGAAATTTCTGCAATTTTGCCCCAAAATAAGGGAAATTTCTGCTTTTTTGCCCCCAAATAAGGGGAATTTCAAACTTTTTACCTCAAAATAAGGGGAATTTCTGCATTTTTGCCACAAAATATTAGAAATTTCTGTATTTTTGCCCCAAAATAATAAAAATTTCTGCCTTTTTTCCATGAAATAAGTGAAATTTCTGCAATTTTGCCCTAAAATAAGTGATATTTCTGCAATTTTGACCCAAAATAAGAGAAAATTCTGGAATTTTGCCCCAAAATAAGGGGAATTTCTGACTTTTGCCCCAAAATAAGGAGAATTTCTGTCTTTTTGCTCCAACATATAGGGAATTTCTGACTTTTTGCCCGAAAATAAGAGGAGTGCATAATTTTTGCCTTAAAAGAGGAAAATTTCTTCATTTTTGCTACAAAATAAGGGGAATTTCTGCTTTTTTGCCTCTAAATAAGTGGAATTTCTGTCTTTTTTTCCCAAAACAAAGGGAATTTCTGTCTTTTTTGCCCCAATATAAGGGGAATTTCTGACTTATTACCCTGAAATAAGTGAAATTTCTGCAATTTTGCACCAAAATAAGTGAAATTTCTACAATTTGCCCCAAAATAAGGGAAATTTCTGAGTTTTGCCTCAAAATAAGAAGAATTTCTGTCTTTTTGCCCCAACATATAGGGAATTTCTGCATTTTTGCCCCACAATTAGATGAATTTCTGCAATTTTTCTCTAAAATACGGGAAATTTCTGCCTTTTTGCCCGAAAATAAGAGGAATGCATAACTTTTTGCCATAAAAGAGGAAAATTTCTTCATTTTTGCTCCAAAATAAGAAGAATTTCTGACTTATTATTCTGAAATAAGTAAAATTTCTGCAATTTTGCTCAAAAATAAGAGAAATTTCTGCCTTTTTGCCCTGAAATATGTGAAATTTCTGAAATTTTACCCCAAAATATGGTGAATTTCTGCATTTTTGCCCCAAAATAATGGGAATTTCTGCCTTTTTGCCCCAAAATAAGAAAAATTTTCGCTTTCTTTCTGTGAAATAAGTGAAATTTCTGCAATTTTGCCCTAAAATAAAGGAAATTTCGGCAATTTTGCCCCATAAAAAGGGAAATTTCTGCAATTTTGCTCCAAAATAAGGGGAATTTTTCCTTTTTGCCCAAAAATAAAGGAAATATCAGCCTTTTTACCTGAACATAAGTGAAATTTCTGTAATTATGCCCCAAATAAGGGAAATTTCTGCAATTTTGCCCCAAAATAAGGTAAATTCCTGCAATTTTGCCCCAAAATAAAGGAAATTTCTTGAATTTACTTACAAAATAAAGGTAATTTCTGATTTTTGCCCCAAAATAAAGGGAATTTCTGCCTTTTGCCCAAAAATTAGAGGAATTTTTGCAATTTTGCTCCAAAATACGGGGAATTTCTGACTTTTGGCCCGAAAATAATGGGAATGCATACTTTTTTGCCATAAAAATAAAATTTCTTCATTTTTGCTCCAAAATAAGGGGAATTTCTGCCTTTTTGCCTCTAAATAAGTGGAATTTCTGTCTTTTTCTCCCAAAACAAAAGGAATTTCTGTTGTTTTTGCCCCAAAATAAAAGGAATTTCTGACTTATTACCCTTATATAAGTGAAATTTCTGCAATTTTGCCCCTAAATAAGAAAAATTTCTGCCTTTTTGCCTCCTAATAGGGTAAATTTCAGACTTTTTACCTTAAAATAAGGGGAATTTCTGCCTTTTCGCCCCAAAATAAGGAAAATTTATGCCTTTTTTCACTGAAATAAGTGAAATTTCTGCAATTATGTCCCAAAATAATTTAAATTTCTGCAATTTTGCCCCAAAATAAGGTAAATTTCTGGAATTTTGCCCCAAAATAAGTGGAATTTCTGAGTTTTGCCCCAAAATAAAGAGGATTTCTGCCTTTTTTCCCCAACATATAGGGAATTTCTGCCTTTTTGCCCCACAATTAGGGGAATTTCTGCAATTTTGCTCCAAAATACGAGGAATTTCTGCCTTTCTGCCCAAAAATAATAAGAATGCATACCTTTTTGTCTTAAAAAAAAAAGAAATTTCTTCATTTTTGCTCCAAAATAAGGGGAATTTCTGGTTTTTTGCCTCTAAATATGTGGAATGTCTGTCTTTTTCCCCCAAAACAAAGGAATTTTCTGTCTTTTTTGCCCCAAATTAAGGGGAATTTCTGACTTATTACCCTGAAATAAGTGAAATTTCTGTAATTTTGTTCCAAAATAATGGAAATTTCTGCCTTTTTGCCCCCAAATAAGGGAAATTTCAGCCTTTTTACCTCAAAATAAGGGGAATTTCTGCATTTTTGCCACAAAATATTAGGAATTTCTGTTTTTGCCCCAAAATAAGGGAAATTTCTGCCTTTTTGCCCTGAAATATGTGAAATTTCTGCAATTTTACCCCAAATAAGGTGAATTTCTGCCTTTTTGCCCCAAAATAATGAAAATTTCTGCAATTTTGCCCCAAAATAAGGGAAATATCTGCAACTTTGCCCCAGAATAAGGGAAATTTCTGTAATTTTGCCCCAAAATAAGTGGAATTTCTGAGTTTTGCCGCAAAATAAGGAGAATTTCCCTCAACATATGGAGAATTTCTGCATTTTTGCTCCACAATTAGGGGAATTTTTGCAATTTTGCTCCAAATACGGGGAATTTCTTCCTTTTTGCCCGAAAATACGAAGAATGCATACCTTTTTGCCTTAAAAAATTGAAATTTCTTCATTTTTGCTCCAAAATAAGGGGAATTTCTGCTTTTTTGCCTCTAAATAAGTGGAATTTCTTACTTTTTCCCCCAAAACAAAAAGATTTTCTGTCTTTTTTGCCCCAAAATTAGAAAAATTTCTGACTTATTACCCTGAAATAAGTGAAATTTCTGCAATTTTGCCCCAAAATATGGGAAATTTCTGCCTTTTTGCCCCTAAATAAGGGGAATTTCAGCCTTTTTACCTTAAAATATAGGGAATTTCTGCATTTTTACCACAAAATATTAGGAATTTCTGCCTTTTTCCCCAAAATAATGGGAATTTCTGCCTTTTTGCTCTAAAATAAGAAAAATTTTTGCATTTTTCTCTGATATAAGTGAAATTTCTGCAATTTTGCCCCAAAATAAGGGGAATTTCTGACTGTTTGCTCCCGAAAAAAGGAGATTTTCTGTTTCTGTGCCCCTAAATAAGGAGAATTTATGCCTTTTTGCCCGAAAATTATGAGAATTTCTGCAATTTTGCTTCAAAATATAGGGAATTTCTGTTTTTATCCCGAAAGTAAGAGGAATGTATACCTTTTGCCACAAAAAAAAGAAAATTTCTTCATTTTTGCCCCAAAATAAGAGGAATTTCTGCCTTTTTACCTCAAAATAAGTGAAATTTCTTCCTTTTTACCCAAAAATAAACGGAATTTCTTTCTTTTTGCCCCAAAATAAAAGGAATTTTTGAATTATGACCTGAAATAAGTGAAATTTCTGCAATTTTGCCCCAAAATAAAAGAAATTTCTGCCTTTTTGCCTCAAAATATAAAGAATTTCTGCATTTTTGCCCCAAAATAAGGAAAATTTCTACCTTTTTGCCCCCAAATAAAGGGAATTTCAGCCTTTTTCCCTCAAAATAAGGGGAGTTTCTGCATTTTTGCCACAAAATATAAAGAATTTCTGCATTTTTGCCCCAAAATAAGGAAAATTTCTGCCTTTTTTCCCTGAAATAAGTGAAATTTCTGCAATTTTGCCCCAAAATAAGTGAAATTTCTACAATTTAGCCCCAAAATAAGGGAAATTTCTGGAATTTTGCCCGAAAATAAGGAGAATTTCTGTCTTTTTGCCCCAATAAATAGGGAATTTCTGCCTTTTTGCATCACAATTAGGGGCATTTCTGAAATTTTGCTCCAAAATACGAGGAATTTCTGCCTTTTTGCATAACTTTTTGCCATAAAAAAGAAAAATTTCTTCATTTTTGCTCCAAATAAGAAGAATTTCTGCTTTTTTGCCTCTAAATAAGTGGAATTTCTGTCCTTTCCCCATAAAATAAAGGAAATTTCTGTCTTTTTTGCCCCAAAATAAAGGGAATTTCTGACTTATTACCCTGAAATAAGTGAAATTTCTGCAATTTTGCCCCAAAATAAGGGAAATTTCTGCTTTTTTGCCCCCAAATAAAGGGCATTTAAGCCTTTTTACCTCAAAATAAGGGGAATTTCTTCATTTTTGCCACAAAATATTAGAAATTTCTGTATTTTTGCCCCAAAATAAGGAAAATTTCTGCCTTTCCCCCCTGAAATAAGTGAAATTTCTGCAATTTTGCCCCAAAATAAGTGAAATTTCTGCAATTTTGCCCCAAAATAAGGGAAATTTCTGGAATTTTGCCCAAAATAAAGGGAATTTCTGAATTTTGCCCCAAAATAAGGAGAATTTCTGTCTTTTTGCCCCAACGTATAGGGAATTTCTGACTTTTTGCCCGAAAATATGAGGAATGCATAACTTTTTGCCATAAAAGAGGAAAATTTCTTCATTTTTGCTCCAAAATAAGGGGAATTTCTGCTTTTTTGCCTCTAAATAAGTGGAATTTCTGTCTTTTTTTCCCAAAACAAAAGCAATTTCTGTCTTTTTTGCCCCAAAATAAGGGGAATTTCTGACTTATTACCCTGAAATAAGTGAAATTTCTGCAATTTTGCCTTAAATAAGGGAAATTTCTGCAATTTTTCTCCATAATAAGAGAAATGTCTGCAATTTTGCCACAAAATAAGGGGAATTTCTCCCTTTTTGCCCCAAAATAAAGGAAATTTGAGGCTCTTTACCTGAAAATAAGTGAAATTTCTTCAATTTTGCCCCAAATAAGGGAAATTTCTGCAAATTTGCCCTAAAATAAGGTAAATTCCTGCAATTTTGCCCCAAAATAAAGGAATTTTCTTGAATTTTGCCCCAGAATAAGGGGAATCTGCATTTTTGCCTGAAAATAATGGGAATGCATACCTTTTGCCATAAAAAAGGGAAATTTCTTCATTTTTGCTCCAAAATAAAGGGAATTTCTGCATTTTTGCCTCTAAATAAGTGGAATTTCTGTCTTTTTCTCCCAAAACAAAGGGAATTTCTGTCTTTTTTGCCCCAAAATAAGGGGAATTTCTGACTTATTACCCTGAAATAAGTGAAATTTCTTCAATTTTGCCCTTAAATAAGAAAAATTTCGGCTTTTTCCCCCCTAGAAGGGGAATTTCAGCCTTTTTACCTAAAAATAAGGGGAATTTCTGCATTTTTGCTACAAAATATAAGGAATTTCTGCCTGTTCGACCCAAAATAAGGAAAATTTCTGCCTTTTTTCTCTAAAATAAGTGAAATTTCTGCAATTTTGCCCCAAAATAAGTGAAATTTCTGCAATTTTGCCCCAAAGTAAGGGAAATTTCTGGAATTTTGCCCCAAAATAAGTGGAATTTCAGAGTTTTGCCTCAAAATAAGGAGAATTTCTGTTATTTGCCCCAACACATAGGGAATTTCTGCATTTTTGCCCCACAATTAGGGGAATTTCTGCAATTTTGCTCCAAAATGCGGGGAATTTCTGCATTTTTGACCGAAAATAAGAAGAATGCATACCTTTTTGCCTTAAAAAAAAGAAATTTCTTCTTTTTTGCTCCAAATTAATGGAAATTTCTGCTTTTTTTGCCTCTAAATATGTGGAATGTCTGTCTATTTCCCCCAAAACAAAGGGATTTTCTGTCTTTTTTGCCCCAAAATAAGGGGAATTTCTGACTTATTACCCTGAAATAAGTGAAATTTCTGTAATTTTGCCCCAAAATAAGGGAAATTTCTGCCTTTTTGCCCCCAAATAAGGGGAATTTCAGCCTTTTTACTTCAAAATAAGGGGAATTTCTGCATTTTTGCCACAAATTATTAGGAATTTCTGCCTTTTGCCCCAAATTAAGAAAAATTTCTGCCTTTTTTCTTTGAAATAAGTGAAATTTCTGCAATTTTGCCCCAAAATAAGTGAAATTTCTGCAATTTTGCCACAAAATAAGGGAAATTTCTTGAATTTTGCCCCAAAATAATTTGAATTTCTGAGTTTTGCCCCAAATTAAGGAAAATTTCTGTCTTTTTGCCCCAACATAACGGGAATTTTTCAGTTTTTGTCCCACAACGAGGGGAATTTCTGCAATTTTGCTCCAAAACACGGGGATTTTTCCGCCCTTTTGCCCAAAAATAAGGGGAATGCATAACTTTTAGCCACAAAAAAGGGAAATTTCTTCATTGTTGCTCCAAAATAAGGGGAATTTCTTTCTTTTTGCCTCTAAATATGTGGAATTTCTGTCTTTCCCCCAAAAACAAAGGGAATTTCTGTCTTTTTTGCCCGAAAATAAGGGGAATTTCTGACTTATTACCCTGAAATAAGTGAAATTTCTGCAAATTTGCCCCAAAATAAGGGAAATTTCTGCCTTTTTACCCCCCAAATATGGGGAATTTCAGCCTTTTTACCTCAAAATAAGGAGAATTTCTGCCTTTTTGTTCCAAAATAAGGAAAATTTCTGCCTTTTTTCCCTGAAATAAGTGAAATTTCTGCAATTTTGCCCCAGAATATAGGAAATTTCTGGAATTTTGCCCCAAAATAAGTGGAATTTTTGAGTTTTGCATCAAAATAAGGAGAATTTCTGTCTTTTTGCCTTAACATATAGGGAATTTCTGCATTTTTGCCCCACAATTAGGGGAATTTCTGCAATTTTGCTCCAATATACGGGGAATTTCTGCCTTTTTGCCCGAAAATAAGAAGAATGCATACCATTTTGCCTTAAAAAAAAGAAATTTCTTCACTTATGCTCTAAAATAAGGGGAATTTCTGCATTTGCCTCTAAATAAGTGGAATTTCTGTCTTTTTCCCCCAAAACAAAAAAATTTTCTGTCTTTTTTGCCCAAAAATAAGAAAAATTTCTGACTTATTACCCTGAAATAAGTGAAATTTCTGCAATTTTGCCCCAAAATATGGGAAATTTCTGCCTTTTTGCCCCCAAATAAGGGGAATTTCAGGCTTTATACCTCAAAATAATGGGAATTTCTGCATTTTTGCCACAAAATATTAGGAATTTCTGCCTTTTTGCCCCAAAATAATGGGAATTTCTGCTTTTTTGCCCAAAAATAACAAAAATTTTTGCTTTTTTTCTCTGAAATAAGTGAAATTTCTGCAATTTTGCCCTAAAATAAGGGAAATTTCTGCAATTTTTCCCCATAATAAGGGAAATTTCTGTAATTTTGCCCCAAAATAAGGGGAATTTCTCCCTTTTTGCCCCAAAATAAAGGAAATTTCAGGCTTTTTACCTGAAAATAAGTGAAATTTCTGCAATTTTGCCCCAAATAAGGGAAATTTCTGCTATTTTCCCCCAAAATAAGGTAAATTCCTGCAATTTTGCCCCTAAATAAAGGAAAATTCTGGAATTTTGCCCCAAAATAAGGGGAATTTCTGATTTTTGCACAAAATAAAGGAAATTTCTGCCTTTTGCCCCAAAATTGGAGAATTTCTGCAAATATGCTCCAAAATACGGGGAATTTCTGCCTTTTTGCCCGAAAATATTGGGAATGCATACCTTTTTGCCATAAAAAGGGAAATTTCTTCATTTTTGCTCCAAAATAAGGGGAATTTCTTCCTTTTTTGCTACAAAATAAAGGGAATTTTTGACTCATTGCCCTGAAATAAGTGAAATTTCTGAAATATTGGCCAAAATAAGTGAAATTTCTGCTTTTTGCCCCCAAATAAGGAGTATTTCAGCATTTTTACCTCAAAATAAGGGGAATTTCTGCATTTTTGCCACAAAACATTAGGAATTTCTGCTTTTTTGCCCCAAAATAAGGAAAATTTCTGCCTTTTTTCCCTGAAATAAGTGAAATATCTGCAATTTTGCCCTAAAATAAGTGAAATTTCTAAAATTTGCCCCAAAATAAGGGAAATTTCTGAGTTTTGCCCCAAAATAAGGAGAATTTCTGTCTTTTTGCCCCAACATATATGGAATTTCTGCATTTTTGCCCCACAATTAGATGAATTTCTTCAATTTTTCTCTAAAATACGGGGAATTTCTGCCTTTTTGCCCGAAAATAAGGGGAATGCATAACTTTTTGCCTTAAAAGGGGAAAATTTCTTCATTTTTGCTCCAAAATAAGAAGAATTTCTGACTTATTACTCTGAAATAAGTAAAATTTCTGCAATTTTGCCCCAAAATAAGGGAAATTTCTGCCTTTTTGCCTTGAAATATGTGAAATTTCTGCAATTTTACCCCAAAATATGGTGAATTTCTGCCTTTTTGCCCCAAAATAATGGGAATTTCTTCCTTTTTGCCCAAAATAAGAAAAATTTTTGCTTTCTTTCTCTGAAATAAGTGAAATTTCTGCAATTTTGCCCTAAAATAAAGGAAATTTCTGCAATTTTTCTCCATAATAAAGGAAATTTCTGCAATTTTGCCCCAAAATAAGGGGAATTTCTCCTTTTTGCCCCAAAATAAAGGAAATATCAGCCTTTTTACCTGAACATAAGTGAAATTTCTGCAATTTTGCCACAAATAAGGGAAATTTCTGCAATTTTACCCCCCAAAAAGGTAAATTCCCGCAATTTTGCCCCAAAATAAAAGAAATTTCTTGAATTTACCCCCCAAAAAAAGGTAATTTCTGATTTTTGGCCCAAAATAAAGGGAATTTCTGCCTTTTGCCCAAAAATTAGAGGAATTTCTGCAATTTTGCTTCAAAATACGGGGAATTTCTGCCTCTTTGCTTGAAAATAATGAGAATGCATACCTTTTTGCCATAAAAAAGAAAGTTTCTTCATTTTTGCTCCAAAATAAAAGAAATTTCTGCCTTTTTGCCTCTAAATAAGTGGAATTTCTGTCTTTTTCTCCCAAAACAAAGGGAATTTCTGTTGTTTTTGCCCCAAAATAAAAGGAATTTCTGACTTATTACCCTGATATAAGTGAAATTTCTGCAATTTTTCCCCTAAATAAGAAAAATTTCTGCCTTTTTGCCCCCTAATAGGGGAAATTTCAGCCTTTTTACCTCAAAATAAGGGGAATTTCTGCATTTTCGCCCCAAAATAATGAAAATTTCTGCCTTTTTTCCCTGAAATAAGTGAAATTTCTGCAATTATGCCCCAAAATAAGTTAATTTTCTGCAATTTTGCCCCAAAATAAGGGAAAATTCTGGAATTTTGCCCCAAAATAAGTGGAATTTCTGAGTTTTGCCCCAAAATAAAGAGGATTTCTGTCTTTTTTCCCCATCATATAGGGAATTTCTGCCTTTTTGCCCCACAATTAGGGGAATTTCTGCAATTTTGCTCCAAAATATGGGGAATTTCTGCCTTTCTGCCCGAAAATAATAAGAATGCATACCCTTTTGCCTTAAAAAAAAGAAATTTCTTCATTTTTGCTCCAAAATAAGGGGAATTTCTGCTTTTTGCCTCTAAATATGTGGAATGTCTGTCTTTTTCCCCCAAAACAAAGGGATTTTCTGTCTTTTTTGCCCCAAATTAAGGGAAATTTCTGACTTATTACCCTGAAATAAGTGAAATTTCTGTAATTTTGTTCCAAAATAAGGGAAATTTCTGCCTTTTTGCCACCAAATAAGGGGAATATCAGCCTTTTTACCTCAAAATAAGGGGAATTTCTGCATTTTTGCCACAAAATATTAGGAATTTCTGTTTTTGCCCCAAAATAATGGAAATTTCTGCCTTTTTGCCCTGAAATATGTGAAATTTCTGCAATTTTACCCCAAAATAAGGTGAATTTCTGCCTTTTTGCCCCAAAATAATGAAAATTTCTGCAATTTTGCCCCAAAATAAGGGAAATTTCTGCAATTTTGCCCCAGAATAAGGGAAATTTCTGTAATTTTGTCCCAAAACAAGTGGAATTTCTGAGTTTTGCCCCAAAATAAGGAGAATTTCCCTTAACATATGAAGAATTTCTGCATTTTTGCTCCACAATTAGGGAAATTTTTGCAATTTTGCTCCAAATACGGGGAATTTCTGCATTTTTGCCCGAAAATAAGAAGAATGCATACCTTTTTGCCTTGAAAAAGTGAAATTTCTTCATTTTTGCTCCAAAATAAGGGGAATTTCTGCTTTTTTGTCTCTAAATAAGTGGAATTTCTGTCTTTTTCCTCCAAAACAAAAAGATTTTCTGTCTTTTTTGCCCCAAAATAATAAAAATTTCTGACTTATTACCCTGAAATAAGTGAAATTTCTGCAATTTTGCCCCAAAATATGGGAAATTTCTGCCTTTTTGCCCCCAAATAAGGGGAATTTCAGCCTTTTTACCTCAAAATAAGAGGAATTTCTGCATTTTTGCCACATAATATTAGGAATTTCTGCCTTTTTGCCCCAAAATAATGGGAATTTCTGCCTTTTTGCTCTAAAATAAGAAAAATTTTTGCTTTTTTTCTCTGAAATAAGTGAAATTTCTGCAATTTTGACCTAAAATAAGGGAAATTTCTGCAATTTTTCCCCATAATAAGGGAAATTTCTGCAATTTTGCCCCCAAATAAGGGGAATTTCTCCCTTTTTGCCCCAAAAAAAGGAAATTTCAGCCTTTTTACCTGAAAATAAGTGAAATTTCTGCAATTTTGCCCCAAATAAGGGAAATTTCTGCAATTTTGCCCCAAAATAAGGTAAATTCCTGCAATTTTTCCCCAAAATAAAGGAAATTTCTGGAATTTTGCCCCAAAATAAGGGGAATTTCTGATTTTTGCCCCAAAATAAAGGGAATTTCTGCCTTTTGCCCCCAAATTAGAAGAATTTCTGCAAATTTGCTCCAAAATACGGGGAATTTCTGCCTTTTTGCTCGAAAATAATGGGAATGCATACCTTTTTGTGATAAAAAGGGAAATTTCGTCATTTTTGCTCCAAAATAATGGGAATTTCTGCCTTTTTTGCTACAAAATAAGGGGAATTTCTGGCTCATTACCCTGAAATAAGTGAAATTTCTGCAATTCTGTTCCAAAATAAGGAAAATTTCTGCCTTTTTGCCCCCAAATAAGGAGGAATTCAGCCTTTTTACCTCAAAATAAGGGGAATTTCTGCATTTTTGTCACAAAATATTAGGAATTTCTGCCTTTTTGCCCAAAAATAAGGAAAATTTCTTCCTTTTTTCCCTGACATAAGTGAAATTTCTGCAATTTTGCCCCATAATAAGTGATATTTCTACAATTTTGCCTCAAAATAAAAGAAATTTCTGGAATTTTGCCTCAAAATAAGTCGAATTTCTTAGTTTTCCCTAAAAATAAAGAAGATTTCTCTCTTTTTGCCCCAACATATAAAGAATTTCTGCATTTTTGCCCCACAATTAGGGGAATTTCTGCAATTTTTTCCAAAATATGGGGAATTTCTGCCTTTTTGCCCGAAAATAAGGGGAATGCATAACTTTTTGCCATAAAAGAGGAAAATTTCTTCATTTTTGCTCCATAATAAGAAGAATTTCTGCTTTTTTCCCTCTAAATAAGTGGAATTTCTGTCTTTTTTCCCAAAACAAAGGGAATTTCTGTCTTTTTTGCCTCAAAATAAGAAGAATTTCTGACCTATTACCCCGAAATAAATAAAATTTCTGCAATTTTGCCCCAAAATAAGAAAAATTTCTGCCTTTTTGCCCTGATATATGTGAAATTTCTGCAATTTTACCCCAAAATAAGGTGAATTTCTGCCTTTTTGCCCACAAAAAAATGGGAAGTTCTGCCTTTTTGACCCAAAATAAAAAAATTTTGCTTTTTTTCTCTGAAATAAGTGAAATTTCTGCAATTTTGCCCTAAAATAAAGGAAATTTCTGCAATTTTTCCCCATAATAAGGGAAATTTCTGCAATTTTGCCCCAAAATAAGGGGAATTTCTCCTTTTTGCCCCAAAATAAAGGAAATTTCAGCCTTTTTACCTGAAAATAAGTGAAATTTCTGCAATTTTGCCCCAAATAAGGGAAATTTCTGCAATTTTGCCCCAAAATAAGGTAAATTCCTGCAGTTTTGCCCAAAAATAATGGAAATTTCTTGAATTTACCCCCAAAATAAGGGTAATTTCTAATTTTTGCGCCAAAATAAAAGGAATTTCTGCCTTTTGCCCAAAAATTACGGGAATTTCTGCAATTTTGCTTCAAAATACGGGGAATTTCTGCCTTTTTGCCGGAAAATAATGGGAATGCATACCTTTTTGCCATAAAAAGAGAAATTTCTTCATTTTTGCTCCAAAATAAGGGGAATTTCTGCCTTTTTGCCTCTAAATAAGTGGAATTTTGGTCTTTTTCTCCCAAAACAAAGTGAATTTCTGTCTTTTTTGCCCCCAAAAAAGGAATTTCTGACTTATTACCCTGAAATAAGTGAAATTTATTCAATTTTGCTTCTAAATAAGAAAAATTTCTGCCTTTTTGCCCCCTAATAAGGGGAATTTCAGCCTTTTTACCTCAAAATAAGGGTAATTTCTGCCTTTTTGTCTCTAAATAAGTGGAAATTCTGTCTTTTCCCCCAAAACAAAGGTAATTTCTGTCTTTTTTGCCCCCAAATAAGGAAAATTTCTGATTTATTACCCTGAAATAAGTGAAATGTCTGCAATTTTGCCCATAATATGGGAAATTTCTGCAATTCTGCCCCAAAATAAGGGGAATTTCTGACTGTTTGCTCCTGAAAATAGGAGATTTTCTGTCATTTTGCCTTAAAATAAGGAGAATTTCTGCCTTTTTGCCCGAAAATTATGAGAATTTTTGCAATTTTGCTTCAAAATACGGGGAATTTCTGCTTTATATCCCGAAAGTAAGGGGAATGTATACCTTTTGCCACAAAAAAGGGAAATTTCTTAATTTTTGCCCCAAAATAAGAGGAATTTCTGCATTTTTACCTCAAAATATGTGAAATTTCTGCCTTTTTATCCAAAAATATACGGAATTTCTGTCTTTTAGCCCCAAAATAAAAGGAATTTTTGAATTATGCCTTTAAATAAGTGAAATTTCTGCAATTTTGCCCCAAAATAAAAGAAATTTCTGCCTTTTTGCCACAAAATAAGGGGAATTTCTGTCTTTTTGCCCCAAAACAAGGGAAATTTCTGCGTTTTTGTCCCCAAATAAAAGGAATTTCAGCATTTTTACCTCAAAATAAGAGGAATTTCTGCATTTTTGCCACAAAATATTAAGAATTTCTGCATTTTTGCCCCAAAATAAGGAAAATTTCTGCCTTTTTTCCCTGAAATAAGTGAAATTTCTGC
Source organism: Micromys minutus (assembly GCF_963924665.1). Taxonomy (NCBI): domain Eukaryota; kingdom Metazoa; phylum Chordata; class Mammalia; order Rodentia; family Muridae; genus Micromys; species Micromys minutus. The sequence continues at coordinate 193,546 of NW_027667971.1, forward strand.
AATATTGCCCCAAAATAAGTGAAATTTCTGTAATTTTGCCCAAAAATAAGGGAAATTTCTGGAATTTTTTCCCCAAAATAAATGGAATTTCTGAGTTTTGCCCCAAAATAAGGAGAATTTCTGTTTTTTTGCCACAACATATAGGGAATTTCTTCCTTTTTGCCCCACAATTAGAAGAATTTCTGCAATTTTTCTCCAAAATACGAGGAATTTCTGCATTTTTGCCCAAAAATAAGGGGAATGCATACCTTTTTGCCATAAAAAAGGAAAATTTCTTCATTTTTGCTCCAAAATAAGGGGAATTTCTGCCTTTTGCCTCTAAATAAGTGGAATTTCTGTCTTTTTCCCACAAAACAAAGGGAATTTCTGTCTTTTTTGTTCCAATATAAGGGGATTTTCTGACTTATTACCCTGAAATAAGTGAAATTTCTGCAATTTTACCACACAATAAGGAAAATTTCTGACTTTTTTTCTGAAATATGTGAAATTTCTGCAATTTTACCCCAAAATTAGGTGATTTTCTGCATTTTTGACCCAAAGTAATGGGAATTTCTGCCTTTTTGCCCCAAAATAAAAAAAATTTTGCTTTTTTTCTCTGAAATAAGTGAAATTTTTGCAATTTTGCCATAAAATAAGGGAAATTTCTGCTATTTTTTCCCATAATAAGAAAAATTTCTGCAATTTTACCCCTAAATAAGGGGAATTTCTCCTTTTTTGCCCCAAAATAAAGGAAATTTCAGCCTTTTTACCTAAAAATAAATGAAATTTCTGCAATTTTGCACCAAATAAGTGAAATTTCTGCAATTTTGCCCCAAAATAAGGGAAATTTCTGCCTTTTTGCCACCAAATAAGGGGAATTTTAGCCTTTCTACCTCAAAATAAGGAGAATTTCTGCATTTTTGCCACAAAATATTAGGAATTTCTCCCTTTTTGCCACAAAATAAGGAAAATTTCTGCCTTTTTCCCTCAAATAAGTGAAATTTCTGAAATTTTGCCCCAAAATAAGTGAAATTTCTGCAATTTTGCCCCAAAATAAATAGAATTTCTGAGTTTTGCCCCAAAATAAGGAGAATTTCTGTTTTTTGCCCCAACATATAGAGAATTTCTGCCTTTTTGCCCCACAATTAGAAAAATTTCTGCAATTTTTCTCCAAAATACGAGGATTTTCTGCATTTTTGCCCGAAAATAAGGAGAATGCATACCTTTTTGCCATTAAAAAGTGAAATTTCTTTATTTTTGCTCCAAAATAAAGGGAATTTCTGCATTTTTACCTCTAAATAAGTGGAATTTCTGTCTTTTCCCCACAAAACAAAGGGAATTTCTGTCTTTTTTGTTCCAATATAAGGGGAATTTCTGACTTATTACCCTGAAATAAGTGAAATTTCTGCAATTTTACCCCAAAATTAGGAAAATTTCTGACTTTTTTTCTGAAATATGTGAAATTTCGGCAATTTTACCCCAAAATAAGGTGAATTTCTGCCTTTTTGCCCCAAAGTAATGGGGATTTCTACCTTTTTGCCCCAAAATAAGAAAAATTTTTGCTTTTTTTCTCTGAAATAAGTGAAATTTCTGCAATTTTGCCCTATAATAAGGGAAATTTCTGCAATTTTTTTTAAATAAGAGAAATTTCTGCAATTTTACCCCAAAATAAGGGGAATTTCTCCCTTTTTGCCCCAAAATAAAGAAAACTTCAGCCTTTTTACCTAAAAATAAGTGAAATTTCTGCAATTTTGCAACAAATAAGTGAAATTTCTTCAATTTTGCCCCCAAATAAGGGGAATTTTAGCCTTTTTACCTCAAAATAAGGGGAATTTCTGCATTTTTGCCACAAAATATTAGGAATTTCTGCCTTTTTGCCCCAAAATAAGGAAAATTTCTGCCTTTTTTCCCCAAAATAAGTGAAACTTCTGCAATTTTGCCCCAAAATAAGTGAAATTTCTGCAATTTTGCCCCAAAATAATGGAAATTTCTGGAATTTTGCCCCAAAATAAGGAGAATTTCTGTATTTTTGCCCCAACATATAGGGAATTTCTGACTTTTTGCATCACAATTAGGGGAATTTCTGAAATTTTGCTCCAAAATACAAGGAATTTCTGCCTTTTTGCCCGAAAATAAGGGGAATGCATAATTTTTGCCATAAAAAAGAAAAATTTCTTCATTTTTGCTCCAAAATAAGAAGAATTTCTGCTTTTTTGCCTCTAAATAAGTGGAATTTCTGTTATTTTCATCCAAAACAAAGAGAATTTCTGTCTCTTTTGCCACAAAATAAGAAAAATTTCTGACTTATTACTCTGAAATAAGTGAAATTTCTGCAATTTTGCCCCAAAATAAGGAAAATTTCTGCCTTTTTGCCCTGAAATATGTGAAATTTCTGCAATTTTACCCCAAAATAAGGTGAATTTCTTCCTTTTGCTCCAAAATTATGGGAATTTCTGACTTTTTGTCCTAAAATAAGAAAAAATTTTGCTTTTTTTCTCTGAAATAAGTGAAATTTCTGCAATTTTAGCCTAAAACAAGGGAAATTTCTGCAATTTTTCCCCATAAGAGAAATTTCTGAAATTTTGCCCCAAAATAATGGGAATTTCTCCCTTTTTGACCCAAAAATAAAGGAAATTTCAGCCTTTTTACCTGAAAATAAGTGAAATTTCTGCAATTTTGCCTTAAATAAGGGAAATTTCTGCAATTTTGCCCCAAAATAAGGTAAATTCCTGCAATTTTGCCCCAAAATAAAGAAAATTTCTGGAATTTTGCCCAAAATAATGGGAATTTCTGATTTTTGCACAAAAATAAAGGGAATTTCTGCCTTTTCCCCAAAATTAGGGGAATTTCTGCAATTTTGCTCTAAAATACGGGGAATTTCTGCCTTTTTGCCCGAAAATAATGGGAATGCATACCTTTTTGCCATGAAAAGGGAAATTTCTTCATTTTTGCTCCAAAATAAGGGGAATTTCTGCCTTTTTTGCCACAAAATAAGGGGAATTTCTGACTCATTATACTGAAATAAGTGAAAATTTTGCAATTTTGCCCCAAAATAAGGAAAATTTCTGCCTTTTTGCCCCCTAATAAGGAGAATTTCAGCCTTTTTACCTCAAATAAGGGGAATTTTTGCATTTGTGCCACAAAATATTAGGAATTTCTGCCTTTTTGCCCCAAAATAAGAAAAATTTCTGCCTTTTTTCCCTGAAATAAGTGACATTCCTGCAATTTTGCCCCAAAATAAGTGTAATTTCTGGATTTTGCCCCAAAATAAGTGGAATTTTTGAGTTTTGCCCCAAAATAAGGAGAATTTCTGTCTTTTTGCCCCAACATATAGGGAATTTCTGCATTTTTGCCCCACAATTAGGGGAATTTCTGCAATTTTTCTCCAAAATACGGGGAATTTCTTCCTTTATGCCCGAAAATAAGAAGAATGCATACCTTTTTGCCTTAAAAAAAAGGAATTTCTTCATTTTTGCTCCAAAATAAGGGGAATTTCTGCTTTTTTGCCTCTAAATATGTGGAATGTCTGTCTTTTTCCCCAAAAACAAAGGGATTTTCTGTCTTTTTTGCCCCAAAATAAGGGGAATTTCTGACTGTTTGCTCCCGAAAAAAGGAGATTTTCTGTGTTTTTGCCTTAAAATAAGGAGAATTTCTGCCTTTTTGCCCAAAAATTATGGGAATTTCTGCCTTTTTGTCTCAAAATAAGAAAAAAATTTGCTTTATTTCTCTGAAATAAGTGAAATTTCTGCAATTTTGCCCTAAAATAAGGGAAATTTCTGCAATTTTTCACCATAATAAGAGAAATTTCTGCAATTTTACCCCAAAATAAGGGGAATTTCTCCCTTTTTGCCTCAAAATAAAGGAAATTTCAGCCTTTTTACCTAAAAATAAGTGAAATTTCTGCAATTTTGCACCAAATAAGTGAAATTTCTTCAATTTTGCCCCCAAATAAGGGGAATTTTAGCTTTTTTACCTCAAAATAAGGGGAATTTCTGCATTTTTGCCACAAAATATTAGGAATTTCTGCCTTTTTGCCCCAAAATAAGGAAAATTTCTGCCTTTTTTCCCCAAAATAAGTGAAACTTCTGCAATTTTGCCCCAAAATAAGTGAAATTTCTGCAATTTTGCCCCAAAATAATGGAAATTTTTGGAATTTTGCCCGAAAATAAGGAGAATTTCTGTATTTTTGCCCCAACATATAGGGAATTTCTGACTTTTTGCATCACAATTAGGGGAATTTCTGAAATTTTGCTCAAAAATACGAGGAATTTCTGCCTTTTTGCCCGAAAATAAGGGGAATGCATAATTTTTGCCATAAAAGAGAAAAATTTCCTCATTTTTGCTCCAAAATGAGAAGAATTTCTGCTTTTTTGCCTCTAATAAGTGGAATTTCTGTTATTTTCATCCAAAACAAAGAGAATTTCTGTCTCTTTTGCCACAAAATAAGAAAAATTTCTGACTTATTACCCTGAAATAAGTGAAATTTCTGCAATTTTGCCCCAAAATAAGGAAAATTTCTGCCTTTTTGCCCTGAAATATGTGAAATTTCTGCAATTTTACCCCAAAATAAGGTGAATTTCTTCCTTTTGCCCCAAAATTATGGGAATTTCTGACTTTTTGTCCTAAAATAAGAAAAAATTTTGCTTTTTTTCTCTGAAATACGTGAAATTTCTGCAATTTTGCCCTAAAACAAGGGAAATTTCTGCAATTTTTCCCCATAAGAGAAATTTCTGAAATTTTGCCCCAAAATAATGGGAATTTTTCCCTTTTTGACCCAAAAATAAAGGAAATTTCAGCATTTTACCTGAAAATAAGTGAAATTTCTGCAATTTTGCCTTAAATAAGGGAAATTTCTGCAATTTTGCACCAAAATAAGGTAAATTCCTGCAATTTTGCCCCAAAATTAAGAAAATTTCTGGAATTTTGCCCAAAATAACAGGAATTTCTGATTTTTGCCCAAAAATAAAGGGAATTTCTGCCTTTTCCCCAAAATTAGGGGAATTTCTGCAATTTTGCTCTAAAATACGGGGAATTTCTGCCTTTTTGCCCGAAAATAATCGGAATGCATACCTTTTTGCCATGAAAAGGGAAATTTCTTCATTTTTGCTCCAAAATAAGGGGAATTTCTGCCTTTTTTGCCACAAAATAAGGGGAATTTCTGACTCATTATCCTGAAATAAGTGAAAATTTTGCAATTTTGCCCCAAAATAAGGAAAATTTCTGCCTTTTTGCCCCCTAATAAGGAGGATTTCAGCCTTTTTACCTCAAATAAGGGGAATTTTTGCATTTGTGCCACAAAATATTAGAAATTTCTGCCTTTTTGCCCCAAAATAAGAAAAATTTCTGCCTTTTTTTCCCGAAATAAGTGACATTCCTTAAATTTTGCCACAAAATAAGTGAAATTTCTGGATTTTGCCCCAAAATAAGTGGAATTTTTGAGTTTTGCCCCAAAATAAGGAGAATTTCTGTCTTTTTGCCCCAACATATAGGGAATTTCTGCATTTTTGCCCCACAATTAGGGGAATTTCTGCAATTTTTCTCCAAAATACGGGGAATTTCTTCCTTTATGCCCAAAAATAAGAAGAATGCATACCTTTTTGCCTTAAAAAAAAGAAATTTCTTCATTTTTGCTCCAAAATAAGGGGAATTTCTGCTTTTTTGCCTCTAAATATGTGGAATGTCTGTCTTTTTCCCCAAAAACAAAGGGATTTTCTGTCTTTTTTGCCCCAAAATAAGAAGAATTTCTGACTGTTTGCTCCCGAAAAAAGGAGATTTTCTGTGTTTTTGCCTTAAAATAAGGAGAATTTCTGCCTTTTTGCCCAAAAATTATGGGAATTTCTGCCTTTTTGTCTCAAAATAAGAAAAAAATTTGCTTTTTTTCTCTGAAATAAGTGAAATTTCTGCAATTTTGCCCTAAAATAAAGGAAATTTCTGCAATTTTTCACCATAATAAGAGAAATTTCTGCAATTTTACCCCAAAATAAGGGGAATTTCTCCCTTTTTGCCCCAAAATAAAGGAAATTTCAGCCTTTTTACCTAAAAATAAGTGAAATTTCTGCAATTTTGCACCAAATAAGTGAAATTTCTTCAATTTTGCCCCCAAATAAGGGGAATTTTAGCCTTTTTACCTCAAAATAAGGGGAATTTCTGCATTTTTGCCACAAAATATTAGGAATTTCTGCCTTTTTGCCCCAAAATAAGGAAAATTTCTGCCTTTTTTCCCCAAAATAAGTGAAACTTCTGCAATTTTGCCCCAAAATAAGTGAAATTTCTGCAATTTTGCCCCAAAATAATGGAAATTTCTGGAATTTTGCCCCAAAATAAGGAGAATTTCTGTATTTTTGCCCCAACATATAGGGAATTTCTGACTTTTTGCATCACAATTAGGGGAATTTCTGAAATTTTGCTCAAAAATACGAGGAATTTCTGCCTTTTTGCCCGAAAATAAGGGGAATGCATAATTTTTGCCATAAAAGAGAAAAATTTCCTCATTTTTGCTCCAAAATAAGAAGAATTTCTGCTTTTTTGCCTCTAAATAAGTGGAATTTCTGTTATTTTCATCCAAAACAAAAAGAATTTCTGTCTCTTTTGCCACAAAATAAGAAAAATTTCTGACTTATTACCCTGAAATAAGTGAAATTTCTGCAATTTTGCCCCAAAATAAGGAAAATTTCTGCCTTTTTGCCCTGAAATTTGTGAAATTACTGCAATTTTACCCCAAAATAAGGTGAATTTCTTCCTTTTGCCCCAAAATTATGGGAATTTCTGACTTTTTGTCCTAAAATAAGAAAAAATTTTGCTTTTTTTCTCTGAAATAAGTGAAATTTCTGCAATTTTGCCCTAAAACAAGGGAAATTTCTGCAATTTTTCCCCATAAGAGAAATTTCTGAAATTTTGCCCCAAAATAATGGGAATTTCTCCCTTTTTGACCCAAAAATAAAGGAAATTTCAGCTTTTTTACCTGAAAATAAGTGAAATTTCTGCAATTTTGCCTTAAATAAGGGAAATTTCTGCAATTTTGCCCCAAAATAAGGTAAATTCCTGCAACTTTGCCCCAAAATAAAGAAAATTTCTGGAATTTTGCCCAAAATAAGGGGAATTTCTGATTTTTGCCCAAAAATAAAGGGAATTTCTGCCTTTCCCCCAAAATTAGGGGAATTTCTGCAATTTTGCTCTAAAATACGGGGAATTTCTGCCTTTTTGCCCGAAAATAATCGGAATGCATACCTTTTTGCCATGAAAAGAGAAATTTCTTCATTTTTGCTCCAAAAGAAGGGGAATTTCTGCCTTTTTTGCCACAAAATAAGGGGAATTTCTGACTCATTATCCTGAAATAAGTGAAAATTTTGCAATTTTGCCCCAAAATAAGGAAAATTTCTGCCTTTTTGCCCCCTAATAAGGAGGATTTCAGCCTTTTTACCTCAAATAAGGGGAATTTTTGCATTTGTGCCACAAAATATTAGGAATTTCTGCCTTTTTGCCCCTAAATAAGAAAAATTTCTGCCTTTTTTCCCTGAAATAAGTGACATTCCTGCAATTTTGCCCCAAAATAAGTGAAATTTCTGGATTTTGCCCCAAAAAAAAGTGGAATTTTTGAGTTTTGCCCCAAAATAAGGAGAATTTCTGTCTTTTTGCCCCAACATATAGGGAATTTCTGCATTTTTGCCCCACAATTAGGGGAATTTCTGCAATTTTTCTCCAAAATACGGGGAATTTCTTCCTTTATGCCCGAAAATAAGAAGAATGCATACCTTTTTGCCTTAAAAAAAGAAATTTCTTCATTTTTGCTCCAAAATAAGGGGAATTTCTGCTTTTTTGCCTCTAAATATGTGGAATGTCTGTCTTTTTCCCCAAAAACAAAGGGATTTTCTGTCTTTTTTGCCCCAGAATAAGGGGAATTTCTGACTGTTTGCTCCCGAAAAAAGGAGATTTTCTGTGTTTTTGCCTTAAAATAAGGAGAATTTCTGCCTTTTTGCCCAAAAATTATGGGAATTTCTGCCTTTTTGTCTCAAAATAAGAAAAAAATTTGCTTTTTTTTCTCTGAAATAAGTGAAATTTCTGCAATTTTGCCCTAAAATAAGGGAAATTTCTGCAATTTTTCACCATAATAAGAGAAATTTCTGCAATTTTACCCCAAAATAAGGGGAATTTCTCCCTTTTTGCCCCAAAATAAAGGAAATTTCAGCCTATTTACCTAAAAATAAGTGAAATTTCTGCAATTTTGCACCAAATAAGTGAAATTTCTTCAATTTTGCCCCAAAATAAGGGAAATTTCTGCCTTTTTGCCTCCAAATAAGGGGAATTTTAGCATTTTTACCTCAAAATGAGAAAAATTTCTGCATTTTGCCACAAAATAAGGGGAATTTTAGCATTTTTACCTCAAAATAAGAAAAATTTCTGCATTTTTGCCACAAAATATTAGTAATTTCTGCCTTTTTGCCCCAAAATAAGGAAAATGTCTGCCTTTTTCCCCTGAAATAAGTGAAATTTCTGCAATATTGCCCCAAAATAAGTGAAATTTCTGCAATTTTGCCCCAAAATAATGGAAATTTCTGGAATATTGCCCCAAGATAAGGAGAATTCCTCTCTTTTTGCCCCAACATATAGGGAATTTCTGCCTTTTTGCATCACAATTAGGGGAATTTCTGAAATTTTGCTCCAAAATACGATGAATTTCTGCCTTTTTGTTTGAAAATAAGGGGAATGCATAACTTTTTGCCATAAAAGAGAAAAATTTCTTCATTTTTGCTCCAAAATAAGAAGAATTTCTACTTTTTTGCCTCTAAATAAGTGGAATTTCTGTCTTTTTCCCCCAAAACAAAGGGAATTTCTGTCTCTTTTGCCCCAAAATAAGTAGAATTTCTGACTTATTAACATGAAATAAGGGAAATTTCTGCAATTTTGCCCCAAAATAAGGGGAATTTCTCACTTTTTGACCCAAAATAAATAAAATTTCAGCCTTTTTACCTGAAAATAAGTGAAATTTCTGCAATTTTGATTTAAATAAGGGAAATTTCTGCAATTTTGCCCCAAAATAACGTAAATTCCTGCAATTTTGCCACAAAATAAAGAAAATTTCTGGAATTGTGCCCCAAAATAAAGGGAATTTCTGCCTTTTCCCCAAAATTAGGGGAATTTCTGCAATTTTGCTCCAAAATACGGGGAATTTCTGCCTTTTTGCCCAAAAATAATGGGAATGCATACCTTTTTGCCATAAAAAGGGAAATTTCTTCATTTTTGCTCTAAAATAAGGGGAATTTCTGCCTTTTTTGCTACAAAATAAGGGGAATTTCTGACTCTTTATCCTGAAATAAGTGAAATTTCTGCAATTTTGCCCCAAAATAAGGAAAATTTCTGCCTTTTTGCCCCCAAATAAGGAGGATTTCAGCCTTTTTACCTCAAAATAAGAGGAATTTCTGCATTTTTGCCACAAAATATTAAGAATTTCTTCATTTTTGCCCAAAAATAAGGAAAATTTCTGCCTTTTTTCCCTGAAATAAGTGAAATTTCTGCAATTTTGCCCCAAAATAAGTGAAATTTCTGCAATTTTGCCCAAAAATAAGGGAAATTTCTGGAATTTTGCCCCAAAATAAAGGGAATTTCTGAGTTTTGCCCCAAAATAAGGAGAATTTCTGTCTTTTTGCCCCAACATATAGGGAATTTCTGACTTATTGCCCCAAAATTAGGGGAATTTCTGCAATTTTGCTCCAAAATACAGGGAATTTCTGCCTTTTTGCCCGAAAATAAGGGGAATGCATAACTTTTTTCCATAAAAGAGGAAAATTTCTTCATTTTTGCTCCAAAATAAGAAGAATTTCTGCTTTTTGCCTTTAAATAAGTGAAATTTCTGTCTTTTTTTCCCAAAACAAAGGGAATTTCTGTTTTTTTTTGCCCCAAAATAAGATAAATATCTGACTTATTACCATGAAATAAGTAAAATTTCTGCAATTTTGCCCCAAAACAAAGAAAATTTCTGCCTTTTTGCCCTGAAATATGTGAAATTACTGCAATTTTACCGCAAAATAAGGTGAATTTCTGCCTTTTTGCCCCAAAATAATGGGAATTTCTGCCTTTTTGCCCCAAAATAACAAAAATTTTTGCTTTTTTTCTCTGAAATAAGTGAAATTTCTGCAATTTTGCCCTAAAGTAAGGGAAATTTCTGAAATTTTTCCCCATAATAAGAAAAATGTCTGCAATTTTGCCCCAAAATAAAGGGAAATTCTCCCTTTTTGACCCAAAATATATAAAATTTCAGCCTTTGTACCTGAAAATAAGTGAAATTTCTGCAATTTTGCCTTAAATAAGAGAAATTTCTGCAATTTTGCCCCAAAATAAGGTAAATTCCTGCAATTTTGCCCCAAAATAAAGGAAATTTCTGGAATTGTGCCCCAAAATAAGGGGAATTTCTGATTTTTGCCTCAAAATAAAGGAAAATTCTGGAATTTTGCCCCAAATTAGGGGAATTTCTGCAATTTTGCTCCAAAATACGGGGAATTTCTGCCTTTTTGCCAGAAAATAATGGGAATGCATACCTTTTTGCCATAAAAAGGGAAATTTCTTCATTTTTGCTCCAAAATAAGGGGAATTTCTGCCGTTTTTGCTACAAAATAAGGTCAATTTCTGACTCATTATCATGAAATAAGTGAAATTTCTGCAATTTTGCCCCAAAATAAAAAAAATTTCTGCCTTTTTGCCCCCAAATAAAGAGGATTTCATCCTTTTTACCTCAAAATAAGAGAAATTTTTGCATTTTTGCCACAAAATATTAAGAATTTCTTCATTTTTCCCCCAAAATAAGGAAAATATCAGCCTTTTTTCCCTAAAATAAGTGAAATTTCTGAAATTTTGCCCCAAAATAAGTGAAATTTCTGGAATTTTGCCCCAAAATATAGGAAATTTCTGGAATTTTGCCCCAAAATAAGGGGAATTTCTGAGTTTTGCCCCAAAATAAGGATAATTTCTGTCTTTTGGCCCCAACATATAGGGAATTTCTGCCTTTTTGCCCCACAATTAGGGGAATTTCTGCAATTTTGCTCCAAAATACAAGGAATTTCTGCCTTTTTGCTCGAAAATAAGGGGAATGCATAACTTTTTGCCATAAAAAAAATTTCTTCATTTTTGCTCCAAAATAAGAAGAATTTCTGCTTTTTTGCCTCTAAATAAGTGGAATTTCTGTCTTTTTTTCCAAAAACAAAGGGAATTTCTGTCTTTTTTGCCCCAAAATAAGAAAAATTTCTGACTTATTACCATAAAATAAGTAAAATTTCTGCAATTTTGCCAGAAAACAAGGGAAATTTCTGCCTTTTTGCCCTGAAATATGTGAAATTTCTGCAATTTTACCCCAAAATAAGGTGAATTTCTGCCTTTTTGCCCCAAAATAATGGGAATTTCTGCCTTTTTGCCCCAAAATAACAAACATTTTATCTTTTTTTCTCTGAAATAAGTGAAATTTCTGCAATTTTGCCTTAATTAAAGGAAATTTCTGCAATTTTGCCCCAAAATAAGGTAAATTCCTGCAATTTTGCCCCAAAATAAAGGAAATTTCTAGAATTGTGCCCCAAAATAAGGGGAATTTCTGATTTTTGCCCTGAAATAAAGGGAATTTCTGCCTTTTGCCCCAAAATTAGGGGAATTTCTGCAAGTTTGCTCCAAAATACGGGGAATTTCTGCCTTTTTGCGAGAAAATAATGGGAATGCATACCTTTTTGCCATAAAACGGGAAATTTCTTCATTTTTGCTCCAAAATAAGGGGAATTTCTGCCTTTTTTGCTACAAAATAAGGGGAATTTCTGACTCATTATCCTGAAATAAGTGAAATTTCTGCAATTTTGCCTTAAAATAAGAAAAATTTCTGCTTTTTTGCCCCCAAATAAGGAGGATTTCAGCCTTTTTACCTCAAAATAAGAAGAATTTCTGCATTTTTGCCACAAAATATTAAGAATTTCTTCATTTTTGCCCCAAAATAAGGAAAATTTCTGCCTTTTTTTCCCTGAAATAAGTGAAATTTCTGCAATTTTGCCCCAAAATAAGTGAAATTTCTGCAATTTTGCCCCAAAATAAGGGAAATTTCTGGAATTTTGCCCCAAAATATAGGGAATTTCTGAGTTTTGCCCCAAAATAAGGAGAATTTCTGTCTTTTTTCCCCAACATATAGGGAATTTCTGCTTTTTTGCCCCACTATTAGGGGAATTTCTGCAATTTTGCTCCAAAATACAGGGAATTTCTGCCTTTTTGCCCGAGAATAAGGGGGATGAATAACTTTTTGCCATAAAAGAGGAAAATTTCTTCATTTTTGCTCCAAAATAAGAAGAATTTCGGTTTTTTGCCTCTAAATAAGTGGAATTTCTGTCTTTTTTTCCAAAAACAAAAAGAATTTATGTCTTTTTTGCCCCAAAATAAGAAAAATTTCTGACTTATTACCATGAAATAAGTAAAATTTCTGCAATTTTGCCCCAAAACAAGGGAAATTTCTGCCTTTTTGCCCTGAAATATGTGAAATTTCTGGTTTTTACACCAAAATAAGGTGAATTTCTGCCTTTTTGCCCCAAAATAATGGGATTTTCTGCCTTTTTGCCCCAAAATAACAAAAATTTTTGCTTTTTTTCTCTGAAATAAGTGAAATTTCTGCAATTTTGCCCCAAATAAAGGAAATTTCTGCAATTTTGCCTTAAAATAAGGTAAATTCCTGCAATTTTGCCCCAAAATAAAGGAAACTTCTTGAATTTAGCCCCAAAATAAGGGTAATTTCTGATTTTTGCCCCAAAATAAAGGGAATTTCTGCCTTTTGCCCCTAAATTAGGAGAATTTCTGCAAATTTGCTCCAAAATACAGGAAATTTCTGCTTTTTTGCTCGAACATAATGGGAATGCATACCTTTTTGCCATAAAAAAGGAAATTTCTTCATTTTTGCTCCTAAATAAGGGAAATTTCTGCCTTTTTGCCTCTAAATAAGTGGATTTTCTGTCTTTTTCCCCCAAAACAAAGGGAATTTCTGTCTTTTTTGCCACAAAATAAAGGGAATTTCTGACTTATTACCCTGAAATAAGTGAAATTTCTGCAATTTTGCCCCTAAATAAGAAAAATTTCTGCCTTTTTGCCCCCTAAAAAGGGGAATTTTAGCCTTTTTACCTCAAAATAATGGGAATTTCTGCATTTTTGCCACAAAATATTAGGAATTTCTGCCTTTTCGCCCCAAAATAAGGAAAATTTCTGCCTTTTTTCCCTAAAATAAGTGAAATTTCTGAAATTTTGCCCCAAAATAAGTGAAATTTCTGCAATTTTGCCCCAAAATAAGGGAAATTTCTGCAATTTTGCCCCAAAATAAGTGGAATTTCTGAGTTTTGCCCCAAAATATAGAGAATTTCTGTCTTTTTGCCCCAACATATAGGGAATTTCTGCATTTTTGCCCAACTATTATGGGAATTTCTGCAATTTTGCCCCAAAATACGGGGAATTTCTGCCTTTTTGCCCGAAAATAATAAGAATGCATACCTTTTTGCCTTACAAAAAAGAAATTTCTTCATTTTTGCTCCAAAATAACGGGAATTTCTGCTTTTTGCCTCTAAATATGTGGAATGTCTGTCTTTTCCCCCAAAACAAAGGGATTTTCTGTCTTTGTTGCCCCAAAATAAGGGGAATTTCTGACTTATTACCCTGAAATAAGTGAAATTTCTGCAATTTTGCCCCAAAATAAGGGAAATTTCTGCCTTTTTGCCCCCAAATAAGGGGAATTTCAGCCTTTTTACCTCAAAATAAGGAGAATTTCTGCATTTTTGCCACAAGATATTAGAAATTTCTGACTTTTTACCCCAAAATAAGGAAAATTTCTGCCTTTTTTCCCTGAAATAAGTGAAATTTCTGCAATTTTGCCCCAAAATAAAAGAAATTTCTGGAATTTTGCCCCAAAATAAGGGGAATTTCTGAGTTTTGCCCCAAAATAAGGAGAATTTCTGTCTTTTTGCCCCAACATATAGGGAATTTCTGCCAATTTGCCCCACAATTAGGGGAATTTCTGCAATTTTGCTCCAAAATACAGGGAATTTCTGCCTTTTTTTCCCGAAAATAAGGGGAATGTATACCTTTTCCCACAAAAAGGGGAAATTTCTTCATTTTTGCCCCAAAATAAGAGGAATTTCTGCCTTTCTACCCAAAAATAAAAGGAATTTCTGTCTTTTTGCCCCAAAATAAAAGGAATTTTTGAATTATGCCCTGAAATAAGTAAAATTTCTGCTATTTTGCCCCAAAATAAGGGAAATTTCTGCCTTCTTGCCACAAAATAAAGGGAATTTCTGCGTTTTTGCCACAAAATATTAGGAATTTCTGCCTTTTTCCCCAAAATAAGAAAAATTTCTGCCTTTTTCCTTGAAATAAGTGAAATTTGTGCAATTTTGCCCCAAAATAATTGAAATTTCTGCAATTTTGCCCCAAAATAAGGGAAATTTCTGGAATTTTGCCCCAAAATAAGTGGAATTTCTGAGTTTTGCCCCAAAATAAGGAGAATTTCTGTCTTTTTGCCACAACATATATGGAATTTCTGCCTTTTTGCCCCACAATTAGGAAAATTTCTGCAATTTTGCTTTAAAATACGGGAAATTTCTGCTTTTTTGCCCGAAAATAAGGGAATGTTTACCTTATGCCACAAAAAAGGGAAATTTCTTCATTTTTGCCCCAAAATAAGAGGAATTTCTTCCTTTTTTCCTAAAAATAATTGAAATTTCTGCCTTTTTACCCAAAAATATAAGGAATTTCTGTATTTTTACCCGAAAATAAAAGGAATTTTTGAATTTTGCCCTGAAATAAGTGAAATTTCTGCAATTTTGCCCCAAAATTAGGGAAATTTCTGCTTTTTTGCCGCAAAATAAGGGGAATTTCTGTCTTTTTGCCCCAAAATAAAGGGAATTTCAGCCTTGTTACCTAATGATAAGGGGAATGTCTGCCTTTTTGCCCTAAAATATGGAGAATTTCTGTATTTTTCTCCCAAAATAAAGAAATTTTCTGCAATTTTGTACCAAAATAAAAGTAATTTCTGCCTTTTTGCCCCAAAATAAGAGAAATTTCTGCGTTTTTTCCCTGAAATAAGTGAAATTTCTGTAATTTTGCCCAAAAATATAGGAGATTTCTGCAATTTTGCCCCAAAATAAAGGACATTTCTTGAATTTTGCCCCAAAATAAGGGGAATATCTGACTTTTTGCCCTGAAATAAGGAGAATTTCTTTGTTTTTGCCCCAAAATAATGTGAATTTCTGCATTTTCCCTCAAAATTAGTGGAATATGTGCAATTTTGCTCCAAAATACGGGGAATTTCTGCCTTATTGCACCAAAATAAAGGGAATTTCTTCATTTTTGCACCAATATAAGTGAAATTTCTGAAATTTTGCTACAAAATACGGAGAATTTCTGCCTTATTGCCCGAAATAAAGTGGAATTTCTGCCTTTTTGCCCTGAAATATTTGAAATTTCTGCAATTTTACACCAAAATAAGGGGAATTTCTTTTTTTGGCCCTAAAATTAGGAGAATTTCTGCTTTTTGCCCCAAAATAAGGCAAATTTCTGACTTTTTGCCATGAAATAAGTGAAATTTCTGAAATTTTGCCCCAAAATAAGGTGAATTTCTTCCATTTTGCCACAAAATATGGGGAATTTCTGCCTTATTGCCTCCAAATAAGGAAAATTTCTGCTTTTCTGCCCCAATTAACAGGAATTTCTGCCTTTTTGCCACAAAGTAAAGGGAATTTCTGCCTTTTTGCCCCAAAATAAGGGGAATTTCAGCATTTTTACCTCAAATAAGGGGAATTTCTGCCTTTTGCCCCACAATATGGGGAATTTCTGCCTTTTTGTTCCAAAACAAGGAAAATTTCTTCAATTTTGTACCAAAATAAAAGAAATTTCTAATTTTGGCCCCAAAATAAAAGGAATTTCTGACTTTTTGTCCTGAAATAAATGAAATTTCTGCAATTTTGCCCAAAAATAAAGAAAAATTTGTGCCTTTTTGCCACAAAATATAAAAAATTTCTGCCTTCTTGCCACAAAATAAAAAAATTTTCTGCAATTCTGTACCAAAATAAAAGAAAATTCTAAAATTTTGCCCCAAAATAAGGGAAATTTCTGATTTTTGCCCCGAAATAAGGAGAATTTCTGTATTTTTGCCCCAAAATAAAGGGAATTTCTGCCTTTTTGCCCAAATTTAGGGGAGTTTCTGCAATTTTGCTTCAAAATACAGGGAATTTCTGCCTCTTTTCCCGAAAATAAGGGGAACTTCTGCTGATTTGCCCCAAATAAAGGGAATTTCTGCATTTTTGCCCCAATATTAGGGGAATTTCTCCAATTTTGCTCCAAAATACGGGGAATTTATGCCTTTTTGCCCGAAATTAAAGGGATTTTCTGCCTTTTTGCCCCCAAACAAGGGAAATTTCTGCAATTTTATCTCAAAATAATGGGAATTTCTGCCTTTATACCCCCAAATAAGGGGAATTTTTGCCTTTTTGCCCTGAAATATGTGAAATGTCTGACATTTTACCCCAAAATAAGGTGAATTTCTGTCTTTTTGCCTCAAAATAATGGGAATTTCTGCCTTTTTGCCCAGAAATAAGAAAAATTTTTGTTTTTTTTTCTGAAATAAGTGAAATTTCTGCAATTTTGCCTTAAAATAAAAGGAATTTCTGCAATTTTTCCCCATAATAAAGAAATTTTCTGCAATTTTGCCCCAAAATAAACGGAATTTCTGTTTTTTGTCCCCAAATAAGGGAAATTTCTGCAATATTGCCCTAAAATAAGGGGAATTTCTGCTTTTTGCCCCAAAATAAAAGGAATTTCTGCCTTTTTGCCCCAAAACAAAGAAAATTACTGCATGTTTTACCCCAAAATTAGGTTAATTTCTGCAATTCTGCTCCAAAATACAAGATTTTTCTGCATTTTTCGCCGAAAATAAGGGGAATTTTTGCCATTTTGCCGTGAAATAAGTGAAATTTTTGCAGTTTTACCCCAAAGTAAGGGGAATTTCTGCCTTTTTGCCCTAAAATTAGAGGAATTTCTGCAATTTTGCTCCAAAATATGGGGAATTTCTGTCTTTTTGCCCCAAAATAAGGGAAATTTCTGCCTTTTTGCCCCCAAATAAGGGGAATTCAGCCTTTTTACCTCAAAATAAAGGGAATTTCTGAATTTTTCCTCCAAAATTAGGAAAATTTCTGCCTTTTTTCCCTGAAATAAGTGAAATTTCTGCAATTTTGTCCCAAAATAATTGAAATTTCTGCAATTTTGCCCCAAAATAAGGGAAATTTCTGGAATTTTGCCCCAAAATAAGTGGAATTTCTGAGTTTTGCCCCAAAATAAGGAGGAATTCTGTATTTGTGCCGCAACAAATAGGGAATTTCTGCCTTTTTGCCCCACAATTAGGGGAATTTCTGCAATTTTGCTCCAAAATACTTAAAATTTCTGCTTTTTTTCTCGAAAATAAATGGAATGTATACCTTTTCCCACAAAAAAGGGAAATTTCTTCATTTTTGCCCCCAAAAAAGAGGAATTCCTGCCTTTTTACCTCAAAATAAGTGAAATTTCTGCCTTTTTACCGAAAATTAAACGGAATTTCTTTCTATTTGCCGCAAAATAAAAGGAATTTTTGAATTATGCCCTGAAATAAGTGAAATTTCTGCAATTTTGCCCCAAAATAAGGGAAATTTCTGCCTTTTTGCCACAAAATAAAAGGAATTTCTGCATTTCTGCCACAAAATATTAGGAATTTCTGCCTTTTTGCCCCAAAATAAGAAAAATTTCTGCCTTTTTTCCCTGAAAAAAGTGAAATTTCTGTAATTTTGCCCCAAAATAATTGAAATTTCTGCAATTTTGCCCCAAAATAAGGGAAATTTCTGGAATTTTGCCCCAAAATAAGTGGAATTTCTGAGTTTTGCCCCAAAATAAGGAGAAATTCTGTCTTTTTGCCCCAACATATAAGGAATTTCTGCCTTTTTTCCACACAATTAGGAAAATTTCTGCAATTTTGCTCCAAAATACGGAGAATTTCTGTTTTTCTGCCCGAAAATAAGGGTAATGTTTACCTTTTCCGACAAAAAAGGGAAATTTCTTCATTTTTGCCCCAAAATAAGAGGAATTTCTGCCTTTTTACCTTAAAATGAGTATATTTTCTGCCTTTTTACCCTAAAATAAATGGAATTTCTGTATTTTGCCCCAAAATAAAAGGAATTTTTGAATTTTGCCCTGAAATAAGTGAAATTTCTGCAATTTTGCCCCAAAATAAAGGAAATTTCTGCCTTTTTGCCACAAAATAAGGGGAATTCTGCCTTTTGCCCCAAAGTATAGGTAATTTCTGCCTATTTGCCCCAAAATAAGAAAAATTTCTGCAATTTTGTACCAAAATAAAAGAAATTTCTGCATTTTGCCCCAAAATAAGAGAAATTTGTGCCTTTTTTCCCTGAAATAAGTGAAATTTCTGTAATTTTGCCCCATAATAAGGGAAATTTCTGCAATTTTTCCTTAAAGTAAAGGAAATTTCTGCAATTTTGTCCCAAATAAGGGGAATATCTGACTTTTTGCCCTTGAAAAACAGAGATTTTCTTTTTTTTTTGCACCAAAATAAGGAGAATTTCAGCCCTTTTGCTTTAAAATTATGAGAATTTCTGCAATTTTGCTTCAAAATACGGGGAATTTCTGCCTTTTAGCCCCAAAATAAAGGGAATTTCTGAATTTTTCCCCAATATTAGGAGAATATCTGCATTTTACCTCTAAATAAGGGGAATTTCTGCATTTTGCCCCAAAATATGGGGAATTTCTGCCTTTTTGTTCCAAAATAAGGGGAATTTCTTCAATTTTGTACCAAAATAAAAGAAATTTCTGCTTTTTACCCCCAAAATAAAAGTAATTTCTGACTTTTTGCCCTGAAATAAATGAAATTTCTGCAATTTTGCCCCAAAATAAGGGAAATTTGTGCCTTTTTGCCCCAAAATGAGGGGAATTTCTGCCTTTTAACCCCAAAATATAGGGAATTTCAGCATTTTACCTCAAAATAAGGGGAATTTCAGCCTTTTTGCACCAAAATATGTGGAATTTCTGCATTTGCCACAAAATAAGAAAAATTTCTGCAATTCTGTACCAAAATAAAAGAAATTTCTAAAATTTTACCCCAAAATAAGGGAAATTTCTGATTTTTGCCCCGAAATAAGGAGAATTTCTGTATTTTTGCCCCAAAATAAAGGGAATTTCTGCTTTTTTGCCCCAAAATTAGGAAAGTTTCTTCAATTTTGCTTCAAAATACAGAGAATTTCTCCCTCTTTTCCCAAAAATAAGAGGAACTTCTGCTGATTTGCCCCAAATAAAGGGAATTTCTGCATTTTTGCCCCAATATTAGGGGAGTTTCTGCAATGTTGCTTCAAAATACAGGGAATTTCTGCCTCTTTTCTCGAAAATAAAAGGAACTTCTGCTGATTTGCCCCAAATAAAGGGAATTTCTTCATTTTTGCCCCAATATTAGGGGAATTTCATCAATTTTGCTCCAAAATACGCGGAATTTTTGCCTTTTTGCCCGAAATTAAGGGGATTTTCTGCCTTTTTGCCACCAAACAAGAAAAATTTCTGCAATTTTATCCCAAAATAAGGGGAATTTCTGCCTTTTTGCCCCCAAATAAGGGGAATTTCTGCCTTTTTGTCCTGAAATATGTGAAATGTCTGCAATTTTACCCCAAAATAAGGTGAATTTCTGCCTTTTTGCCCCAAAATAAAGGAAATTTCTATTTATTGTCCCCAAATAGGGGAAATTTCTGCAATTTTGCTTTAAATTAAAAAAAATTCTGCAATTTTTCCCCATAATAAAGGAATTTTCTGCAATTTTGCCCCAAAATAAAGGAAATTTCTATTTTTTGTCCCCAAATAGGGTAAATTTCTGCAATTTTGCTCTAAATTAAGGGGAATTTCTGCATTTGCCCCAAAATAAGGGGAATTTCTGCCTTTTTGCCTCAAAACAAAGAAAATTACTGCATGTTTTACCCCAAAATTAGGTGAATTTCTGGAATTTTGCTCCAAAATACAGGGATTTTCTGCCTTATTCGCCGAAAATAAGGGGAATTTCTGCCATTTTGCCGCAAAATAAGTGAAATTTCTGCAGTTTTACCCCAAAATAAGGGGAATTTCTGACTTTTGCCCCAAAATAAGGGGAATTTCTCCCTTTTTGCCCCAAAATAAAGGAAATTTCAGCCTTTTTACCTAAAAATAAGTGAAATTTCTGCAATTTTGCACCAAATAAGTGAAATTTCTTCAATTTTGCCCCAAAATAAGGGAAATTTCTGCCTTTTTGCCTCCAAATAAGGGGAATTTTAGCATTTTTACCTCAAAATGAGAAAAATTTCTGCATTTTGCCACAAAATAAGGGGAATTTTAGCATTTTTACCTCAAAATAAGGAAAATTTCTGCATTTTTGCCACAAAATATTAGGATTTTCTGCCTTTTTGCCCCAAAATAAGGAAAATGTCTGCCTTTTTCCCCTGAAATAAGTGAAATTTCTGCAATATTGCCCCAAAATAAGTGAAATTTCTGCAATTTTGCCCCAAAATAATGGAAATTTCTGGAATTTTGCCCCAAGATAAGGAGAATTTCTCTCTTTTTGCCCCAACATATAGGGAATTTCTGCCTTTTTGCATCACAATTAGGGGAATTTCTGAAATTTTGCTCCAAAATACGATGAATTTCTGCCTTTTTGTCCGAAAATAACGGGAATGCATAACTTTTTGCCATAAAAGAGAAAAATTTCTTCATTTTTGCTCCAAAATAAGAAGAATTTCTGCTTTTTTGCCTCTAAATAAGTGGAATTTCTGTCTTTTTCCCCCAAAACAAAGGGAATTTCTGTCTCTTTTGCCCCAAAATAAGTAGAATTTCTGACTTATTACCATGAAATAAGGGAAATTTCTGCAATTTTGCCCCAAAATAAGGGGAATTTCTCACTTTTTGACCCAAAATAAATAAAATTTCAGCCTTTTTACCTGAAAATAAGTGAAATTTCTGCAATTTTGATTTAAATAAGGGAAATTTCTGCAATTTTGCCCCAAAATAACGTAAATTCCTGCAATTTTGCCACAAAATAAAGAAAATTTCTGGAATTGTGCCCCAAAATAAAGGGAATTTCTGCCTTTTCCCCAAAATTAGGGGAATTTCTGCAATTTTGCTCCAAAATACGGGGAATTTCTGCCTTTTTGCCCAAAAATAATGGGAATGCATACCTTTTTGCCATAAAAAGGGAAATTTCTTCATTTTTGCTCCAAAATAAGGGGAATTTCTGCCTTTTTTGCTACAAAATAAGGGGAATTTCTGACTCATTATCCTGAAATAAGTAAAATTTCTGCAATTTTGCCCCAAAATAAGGAAAATTTCTGCCTTTTTGCCCCCAAATAAGGAGGATTTCAGCCTTTTTACCTCAAAATAAGAGAAATTTCTGCATTTTTGCCACAAAATATTAAGAATTTCTTCATTTTTGCCCAAAAATAAGGAAAATTTCTGCCTTTTTTCCCTGAAATAAGTGAAATTTCTGCAATTTTGCCCCAAAATAAGTGAAATTTCTGCAATTTTGCCCAAAAATAAGGGAAATTTCTGGAATTTTGCCCCAAAATAAAGGGAATTTCTGAGTTTTGCCCCAAAATAAGGAGAATTTCTGTCTTTTTGCCCCAACATATAGGGAATTTCTGCCTTATTGCCCCAAAATTAGGGGAATTTCTGCAATTTTGCTCCAAAATACAGGGAATTTCTGCCTTTTTGCCCGAAAATAAGGGGAATGCATAACTTTTTGCCATAAAAGAGGAAAATTTCTTCATTTTTGCTCCAAAATAAGAAGAATTTCTGCTTTTTGCCTTTAAATAAGTAAAATTTCTGTCTTTTTTCCCAAAACAAAGGGAATTTTTGTTTTTTTTGCCCCAAAATAAGATAAATTTCTGACTTATTACCATGAAATAAGTAAAATTTCTGCAATTTTGCCCCAAAACAAAGAAAATTTCTGCCTATTTGCCCTGAAATATGTGAAATTTCTGCAATTTTATCCCAAAATAAGGTGAATTTCTGCCTTTTTGCCCCAAAATAATGTGAATTTCTGCCTTTTTGCCCCAAAATAACAAAAATTTTTGCTTTTTTTCTCTGAAATAAGTGAAATTTCTGCAATTTTGCCCTAAAGTAAGGGAAATTTCTGCAATTTTTCCCCATAATAAGAAAAATGTCTGCAATTTTGCCCCAAAATAAAGGGAAATTCTCCCTTTTTGACCCAAAATATAGGAAATTTCAGCCTTTGTACATGAAAATAAGTGAAATTTCTGCAATTTTGCCTTAAATAAGAGAAATTTCTGCAATTTTGCCCCAAAATAAGGTAAATTCCTGCAATTTTGCCCCAAAATAAAGGAAATTTCTGGAATTGTGCCCCAAAATAAGGGGAATTTCTGATTTTTGCCTCAAAATAAAGGAAAATTCTGGAATTTTGCCCCAAATTAGGGGAATTTCTGCAATTTTGCTCCAAAATACGGGGAATTTCTGCCTTTTTGCCAGAAAATAATGGGAATGCATACCTTTTTGCCATAAAAAGGGAAATTTCTTCATTTTTGCTCCAAAATAAGGGGAATTTCTGCCGTTTTTGCTACAAAATAAGGTCAATTTCTGACTCATTATCCTGAAATAAGTGAAATTTCTGCAATTTTGCCCCAAAATAAAAAAAATTTCTGCCTTTTTGCCCCCAAATAAAGAGGATTTCATCCTTTTTACCTCAAAATAAGAGAAATTTTTGCATTTTTGCCACAAAATATTAAGAATTTCTTCATTTTTCCCCCAAAATAAGGAAAATTTCAGCCTTTTTTCCCTAAAATAAGTGAAATTTCTGAAATTTTGCCCCAAAATAAGTGAAATTTCTGCAATTTTGCACCAAAATATAGGAAATTTCTGGAATTTTGCCCCAAAATAAGGGGAATTTCTGAGTTTTGCCCCAAAATAAGGATAATTTCTGTCTTTTGGCCCCAACATATAGGGAATTTCTGCCTTTTTGCCCCACAATTAGGGGAATTTCTGCAATTTTGCTCCAAAATACAAGGAATTTCTGCCTTTTTGCTCGAAAATAAGGGGAATGCATAACTTTTTGCCATAAAAAAAAATTTCTTCATTTTTGCTCCAAAATAAGAAGAATTTCTGCTTTTTTGCCTCTAAATAAGTGGAATTTCTGTCTTTTTTTCCAAAAACAAAGGGAATTTCTGTCTTTTTTGCCCCAAAATAAGAAAAATTTCTGACTTATTACCATAAAATAAGTAAAATTTCTGCAATTTTGCCAGAAAACAAGGGAAATTTCTTCCTTTTTGCCCTGAAATATGTGAAATTTCTGCAATTTTACCCCAAAATAAGGTGAATTTCTGCCTTTTTGCCCCAAAATAATGGGAATTTCTGCCTTTTTGCCCCAAAATAACAAACATTTTATATTTTTTTCTCTGAAATAAGTGAAATTTCTGCAATTTTGCCTTAATTAAAGGAAATTTCTGCAATTTTGCCCCAAAATAAGGTAAATTCCTGCAATTTTGCCCCAAAATAAAGGAAATTTCTAGAATTGTGCCCCAAAATAAGAAGAATTTCTGATTTTTGCCCTGAAATAATGGGAATTTCTGCCTTTTGCCCCAAAATTAGGGGGATTTCTGCAAGTTTGCTCCAAAATACGGGGAATTTCTGCCTTTTTGCGAGAAAATAATGGGAATGCATACCTTTTTGCCATAAAACGGGAAATTTCTTCATTTTTGCTCCAAAATAAGGGGAATTTCTGCCTTTTTTGCTACAAAATAAGAGGAATTTCTGACTCATTATCCTGAATTAAGTGAAATTTCTGCAATTTTGCCTTAAAATAAAGAAAATTTCTGCTTTTTTGCCCCCAAATAAGGAGGATTTCAGCCTTTTTACCTCAAAATAAGAAGAATTTCTGCATTTTTGCCACAAAATATTAAGAATTTCTTCATTTTTGCCCCAAAATAAGGAAAATTTCTGCCTTTTTTTCCCTGAAATAAGTGAAATTTCTGCAATTTTGCCCCAAAATAAGTGAAATTTCTGCAATTTTGCCCCAAAATAAGGGAAATTTATGGAATTTTGCCCCAAAATATAGGGAATTTCTGAGTTTTGCCCCAAAATAAGGAGAATTTCTGTTTTTTTCCCCAACATATAGGGAATTTCTGCTTTTTTGCCCCACTATTAGGGGAATTTCTGCAATTTTGCTCCAAAATACAGGGAATTTCTGCCTTTTTGCCCGAGAATAAGGGGGATGAATAACTTTTTGCCATAAAAGAGGAAAATTTCTTCATTTTTGCTCCAAAATAAGAAGAATTTCGGTTTTTTGCCTCTAAATAAGTGGAATTTCTGTCTTTTATTCCAAAAACAAAAAGAATTTATGTCTTTTTTGCCCCAAAATAAGAAAAATTTCTGACTTATTACCATGAAATAAGTAAAATTTCTGCAATTTTGCCCCAAAACAAGGGAAATTTCTGCCTTTTTGCCCTGAAATATGTGAAATTTCTGGTTTTTACACCAAAATAAGGTGAATTTCTGCCTTTTTGCCCCAAAATAATGGGATTTTCTGCCTTTTTGCCCCAAAATAACAAAAATTTTTGCTTTTTTTCTCTGAAATAAGTGAAATTTCTGCAATTTTGCCCTGAAATAAGGTTAATTTCTGCAATTTTTCCCCATAATAAGGGAAATTTCTGCAATTTTGCCCCAAAATAAAGGGAATTTCTCATTTTTGCCCCAAAATAAAAGAAATTTCAGCCTTTTTACCTGGAAATAAGTGAAATTTCTGCAATTTTGCCCCAAATAAAGGAAATTTCTGCAATTTTGCCTTAAAATAAGGTAAATTCCTGCAATTTTGCCCCAAAATAAAGGAAACTTCTTGAATTTAGCCCCAAAATAAGGGTAATTTCTGATTTTTGCCCCAAAATAAAGGGAATTTCTGCCTTTTGCCCCAAAATTAGGAGAATTTCTGCAAATTTGCTCCAAAATACAGGAAATTTCTGCTTTTTTGCTCGAACATAATGGGAATGCATACCTTTTTGCCATAAAAAAGGAAATTTCTTCATTTTTGCTCCTAAATAAGGGGAATTTCTGCCTTTTTGCCTCTAAATAAGTGGAATTTCTGTCTTTTTCCCCCAAAAAAAAGGGAATTTCTGTCTTTTTTGCCCCAAAATAAAGGGAATTTCTGACTTATTACCCTGAAATAAGTGAAATTTCTGCAATTTTGCCCCTAAATAAGAAAAATTTCTGCCTTTTTGCCCCCTAAAAAGGGGAATTTTAGCCTTTTTACCTCAATATAATGGGAATTTCTGCATTTTTTGCCACAAAATATTAGGAATTTCTGCCTTTTCGCCCCAAAATAAGGAAAATTTCTGCCTTTTTTCCCTAAAATAAGTGAAATTTCTGAAATTTTGCCCCAAAATAAGTGAAATTTCTGCAATTTTGCCCCAAAATAAGGGAAATTTCTGCAATTTTGCCCCAAAATAAGTGGAATTTCTGAGTTTTGCCCCAAAATATAGAGAATTTCTGTCTTTTTGCCCCAACATATAGGGAATTTCTGCATTTTTGCCCAACTATTATGGGAATTTCTGCAATTTTGCCCCAAAATACGGGGAATTTCTGCCTTTTTGCCCGAAAATAATAAGAATGCATACCTTTTTGCCTTACAAAAAAGAAATTTCTTCATTTTTGCTCCAAAATAACGGGAATTTCTGCTTTTTGCCTCTAAATATGTGGAATGTCTGTCTTTTCCCCCAAAACAAAGGGATTTTCTGTCTTTGTTGCCCCAAAATAAGGGGAATTTCTGACTTATTACCCTGAAATAAGTGAAATTTCTGCAATTTTTCCCCAAAATAAGGGAAATTTCTGCCTTTTTGCCCCCAAATAAGGGGAATTTCAGCCTTTTTACCTCAAAATAAGGAGAATTTCTGCATTTTTGCCACAAGATATTAGAAATTTCTGACTTTTTGCCCCAAAATAAGGAAAATTTCTGCCTTTTTTCCCTGAAATAAGTGAAATTTCTGCAATTTTGCCCCAAAATAAAAGAAATTTCTGGAATTTTGCCCCAAAATAAGGGGAATTTCTGAGTTTTGCCCCAAAATAAGGAGAATTTCTGTCTTTTTGCCCCAACATATAGGGAATTTCTGCCAATTTGCCCCACAATTAGGGGAATTTCTGCAATTTTGCTCCAAAATACAGGGAATTTCTGCCTTTTTTTCCCGAAAATAAGGGGAATGTATACCTTTTCCCACAAAAAGGGGAAATTTCTTCATTTTTGCCCCAAAATAAGAGGAATTTCTGCCTTTTTACCCAAAAATAAAAGGAATTTCTGTCTTTTTGCCCCAAAATAAAAGGAATTTTTGAATTATGCCCTGAAATAAGTAAAATTTCTGCTATTTTGCCCCAAAATAAGGGAAATTTCTGCCTTCTTGCCACAAAATAAAGGGAATTTCTGCGTTTTTGCCACAAAATATTAGGAATTTCTGCCTTTTTCCCCAAAATAAGAAAAATTTCTGCCTTTTTCCTTGAAATAAGTGAAATTTGTGCAATTTTGCCCCAAAATAATTGAAATTTCTGCAATTTTGCCCCAAAATAAGGGAAATTTCTGGAATTTTGCCCCAAAATAAGTGGAATTTCTGAGTTTTGCCCCAAAATAAGGAGAATTTCTGTCTTTTTGTCTCAACATATATGGAATTTCTGCCTTTTTGCCACACAATTAGGAAAATTTTTGCAATTTTGCTTTAAAATACGGGAAGTTTCTGCTTTTTTGCCCGAAAATAAGGGAATGTTTACCTTATGCCACAAAAAAGGGAAATTTCTTCATTTTTGCCCCAAAATAAGAGGAATTTCTGCCTTTTTTCCTAAAAATAATTGAAATTTCTGCCTTTTTACCCAAAAATATAAGGAATTTCTGTATTTTTACCCGAAAATAAAAGGAATTTTTGAATTTTGCCCTGAAATAAGTGAAATTTCTGCAATTTTGCCCCAAAATTAGGGAAATTTCTGCTTTTTTGCTGCAAAATAAGGGGAATTTCTGTCTTTTTGCCCCAAAATAAAGGGAATTTCAGCTTTGTTACCTAATGATAAGGGGAATGTCTGCCTTTTTGCCCTAAAATATGGAGAATTTCTGTATTTTCTCCCAAAATAAAGAAATTTTCTGCAATTTTGTACCAAAATAAAAGTAATTTCTGCCTTTTTGCCCCAAAATAAGAGAAATTTCTGCATTTTTTCCCTGAAATAAGTGAAATTTCTGTAATTTTGCCCAAAAATATAAAAGATTTCTGCAATTTTGCCCCAAAATAAAGGACATTTCTTGAATTTTGCCCCAAAATAAGGGGAATATCTGACTTTTTGCCCTGAAATAAGGAGAATTTCTTTGTTTTTGCCCCAAAATAATGTGAATTTCTGCATTTTCCCTCAAAATGAGTGGAATATGTGAAATTTTGCTCCAAAATACGGGGAATTTCTGCCTTATTGCACCAAAATAAAGGGAATTTCTGCATTTTTGCACCAATATAAGTGAAATTTCTGAAATTTTGCTACAAAATACGGAGAATTTCTGCCTTATTGCCCGAAATAAAGTGGAATATCTGCCTTTTTGCCCTGAAATATTTGAAATTTCTGCAATTTTACACCAAAATAAGGGGAATTTCTTTTTTTGGCCCTAAAATTAGGAGAATTTCTGCTTTTTGCCCCAAAATAAGGCAAATTTCTGACTTTTTGCCATGAAATAAGTGAAATTTCTGAAATTTTGTCCCAAAATAAGGTGAATTTCTTCCATTTTGCCACAAAATATGGGGAATTTCTGCCTTATTGCCTCCAAATAAGGAAAATTTCTGCTTTTCTGCCCCAATTAACAGGAATTTCTGCCTTTTTGCCACAAAGTAAAGGGAATTTCTGCCTTTTTGCCCCAAAATAAGGGGAATTTCAGCATTTTTACCTCAAATAAGGGGAATTTCTGCCTTTTGCCCCACAATATGGGGAATTTCTGCCTTTTTGTTCCAAAACAAGAAAAATTTCTTCAATTTTGTACCAAAATAAAAGAAATTTCTGATTTTTGCCCCAAAATAAAAGGAATTTCTGACTTTTTGTCCTGAAATAAATGAAATTTCTGCAATTTTGCCCAAAAATAAAGAAAAATTTGTGCCTTTTTGCCACAAAATATAAAAAATTTCTGCCTTCTTGCCACAAAATAAAAAAAATTTCTGCAATTCTGTACCAAAATAAAAGAAAATTCTAAAATTTTGCCCCAAAATAAGGGAAATTTCTGATTTTTGCCCCGAAATAAGGAGAATTTCTGTATTTTTGCCCCAAAATAAAGGGAATTTCTGCCTTTTTGCCCAAATTTAGGGGAGTTTCTGCAATTTTGCTTCAAAATACAGGGAATTTCTGCCTCTTTTCCCGAAAATAAGGGGAACTTCTGCTGATTTGCCCCAAATAAAGGGAATTTCTGCATTTTTGCCCCAATATTAGGGGAATTTCTGCAATTTTGCTCCAAAATACGGGGAATTTATGCCTTTTTGCCCGAAATTAAAGGGATTTTCTGCATTTTTGCCCCCAAACAAGGGAAATTTCTGCAATTTTATCTCAAAATAATGGGAATTTCTGCCTTTATACCCCCAAATAAGGGGAATTTTTGCCTTTTTGCCCTGAAATATGTGAAATGTCTGACATTTTACCCCAAAATAAGGTGAATTTCTGTCTTTTTGCCTCAAAATAATGGGAATTTCTGCCTTTTTGCCCAGAAATAAGAAAAATTTTTGTTTTTTTTTTCTGAAATAAGTGAAATTTCCGCAATTTTGCCTTAAAATAAAAGGAATTTCTGCAATTTTTCCCCATAATAAAGAAATTTTCTGCAATTTTGCCCCAAAATAAACGGAATTTCTGTTTTTTGTCCCCAAATAAGGGAAATTTCTGCAATATTGCCCTAAAATAAGGGGAATTTCTGCTTTTTGCCCCAAAATAAAAGGAATTTCTGCCTTTTTGCCCCAAAACAAAGAAAATTACTGCATGTTTTACCCCAAAATTAGGTTAATTTCTGCAATTCTGCTCCAAAATACAAGATTTTTCTGCATTTTTCACCGAAAATAAGGGGAATTTTTGCCATTTTGCCGTGAAATAAGTGAAATTTTTGCAGTTTTACCCCAAAGTAAGGGGAATTTCTGCCTTTTTGCCCTAAAATTAGAGGAATTTCTGCAATTTTGCTCCAAAATATGGGGAATTTCTGTCTTTTTGCCCCAAAACAAGGGAAATTTCTGCATTTTTGCCCCCAAATAAGGGGAATTCAGCCTTTTTACCTCAAAATAAAGGGAATTTCTGAATTTTTCCTCCAAAATTAGGAAAATTTCTGCCTTTTTTCCCTGAAATAAGTGAAATTTCTGCAATTTTGTCCCAAAATAATTGAAATTTCTGCAATTTTGCCCCAAAATAAGGAAAATTTCTGGAATTTTGCCCCAAAATAAGTGGAATTTCTGAGTTTTGCCCCAAAATAAGGAGGAATTCTGTATTTTTGCCCAAACAAATAGGGAATTTCTGCCTTTTTGCCCCACAATTAGGGGAATTTCTGCAATTTTGCTCCAAAATACTTAAAATTTCTGCTTTTTTTCTCGAAAATAAATGGAATGTATACCTTTTCCCACAAAAAAGGGAAATTTCTTCATTTTTGCCCCAAAAAAAGAGGAATTCCTGCCTTTTTACCTCAAAATAAGTGAAATTTCTGCCTTTTTACCGAAAATTAAATGGAATTTCTTTCTATTTGCCGCAAAATAAAAGGAATTTTTGAATTATGCCCTGAAATAAGTGAAATTTCTGCAATTTTGCCCCCAAATAAGGGAAATTTCTGCCTTTTTGCCACAAAATAAAAGGAATTTCTGCATTTCTGCCACAAAATATTAGGAATTTCTGCCTTTTTGCCCCAAAATAAGAAAAATTTCTGCCTTTTTTCCCTGAAAAAAGTGAAATTTCTGCAATTTTGCCCCAAAATAATTGAAATTTCTGCAATTTTGCCCCAAAATATGGGAAATTTCTGGAATTTTGCCCCAAAATAAGTGGAATTTCTGAGTTTTGCCCCAAAATAAGGAGAAATTCTGTCTTTTTGCCCCAACATATAAGGAATTTCTGCCTTTTTGCCACACAATTAGGAAAATTTCTGCAATTTTGCTCCAAAATACGGAGAATTTCTTTTTTTTCTGCCCGAAAATAAGGAGAATGTTTACCTTTTCCGACAAAAAAGGGAAATTTCTTTATTTTTGCCCCAAAATAAGAGGAATTTCTGCCTTTTTACCTTAAAATGAGTATAATTTCTGCCTTTTTACCCTAAAATATATGGAATTTCTGTATTTTGCCCCAAAATAAAAGGAATTTTTGAATTTTGCCCTGAAATAAGTGAAATTTCTGCAATTTTGCCCCAAAATAAAGGAAATTTCTTCCTTTTTGCCACAAAATAAGGGGAATTCTGCCTTTTGCCCCAAAATATAGGTAATTTCTGCCTATTTGCCCCAAAATAAGAAAAATTTCTGCAATTTTGTACCAAAATAAAAGAAATTTCTGCATTTTGCCCCAAAATAAGAGAAATTTGTGCCTTTTTTCCCTGAAATAAGTGAAACTTCTGCAATTTTGCCCCATAATAAGGGAAATTTCTGCAATTTTTCTTTAAAGTAAAGGAAATTTCTGCAATTTTGTCCCAAATAAGGGGAATTTCTGACTTTTGCCCTTGAAAAACAGAGATTTTCTTTTTTTTTGCACCAATATAAGGAGAATTTCAGCCCTTTTGCTTTAAAATTATGAGAATTTTTGCAATTTTGCTTCAAAATACGGGGAATTTCTGCCTTTTAGCCCCAAAATAAAGGGAATTTCTGAATTTTTCCCCAATATTAGGAGAATATCTGCATTTTACCTCTAAATAAGGGGAATTTCTGCATTTTGCCCCAAAATATGGGGAATTTCTGCCTTTTTGTTCCAAAATAAGGGGAATTTCTTCAATTTTGTACCAAAATAAAAGAAATTTCTGCTTTTTACCCCAAAATAAAAGTAATTTCTGACTTTTTGTCCTGAAATAAATGAAATTTCTGCAATTTTGCCCCAAAATAAGGGAAATTTGTGCCTTTTTGCCCCAAAATGAGGGGAATTTCTGCCTTTTAACCCCAAAATATAGGGAATTTCAGCATTTTACCTCAAAATAAGGGGAATTTCAGCCTTTTTGCACCAAAATATGTGGAATTTCTGCATTTGCCACAAAATAAGAAAAATTTCTGCAATTCTGTACCAAAATAAAAGAAATTTCTAAAATTTTACCCTAAAATAAGGGAAATTTCTGATTTTTGCCCCGAAATAAGGAGAATTTCTGTATTTTTGCCCCAAAATAAAGGGTATTTCTGCTTTTTTGCCCCAAAATTAGGAAAGTTTCTTCAATTTTGCTTCAAAATACAGAGAATTTCTCCCTCTTTTCCCAAAAATAAGAGGAACTTCTGCTGATTTGCCCCAAATAAAGGGAATTTCTGCATTTTTGCCCCAATATTAGGGGAGTTTCTGCAATGTTGCTTCAAAATACAGGGAATTTCTGCCTCTTTTCTCGAAAATAAAAGGAACTTCTGCTGATTTGCCCCAAATAAAGGGAATTTCTTCATTTTTGCCCCAATATTAGGGGAATTTCATCAATTTTGCTCCAAAATACGCGGAATTTTTGCATTTTTGCCCGAAATTAAGGGGATTTTCTGCCTTTTTGCCACCAAACAAGAAAAATTTCTGCAATTTTATCCCAAAATAAGGGGAATTTCTGCCTTTTTGCCCCCAAATAAGGGGAATTTCTGCCTTTTTGCCCTGAAATATGTGAAATGTCTGCAATTTTACCCCAAAATAAGGTGAATTTCTGCCTTTTTGCCCCAAAATAAAGGAAATTTCTATTTATTGTCCCCAAATAGGGGAAATTTCTGCAATTTTGCTTTAAATTAAAAAAAATTCTGCAATTTTTCCCCATAATAAAGGAATTTTCTGCAATTTTGCCCCAAAATAAAGGACATTTCTATTTTTTGTCCCCAAATAGGGTAAATTTCTGCAATTTTGCTCTAAATTAAGGGGAATTTCTGCATTTGCCCCAAAATAAGGGGAATTTCTGCCTTTTTGCCTCAAAACAAAGAAAATTACTGCATGTTTTACCCCAAAATTAGGTGAATTTCTGGAATTTTGCTCCAAAATACAGGGATTTTCTGCCTTATTCGCCGAAAATAAGGGGAATTTCTGCCATTTTGCCGCAAAATAAGTGAAATTTCTGCAGTTTTACCCCAAAATAAGGGGAATTTCTGACTTTTGCCCCAAAATAAGGGGAATTTCTGCCTTTTTGCCCCAAAACAATGAAAATTACTGCATGTTTTACCCCAAAATTAGGTGAATTTCTGCAATTCTGTTCCAAAATACAAGGATTATCTGCCTTTTTCGCTGAAAATAAAAGGAAATTCTGTCATTTTGCCGTGAAATAAGTGAAATTTCTGCAGTTTTACCCCAAAATGAAAGGAATTTCTGCCTTTTTGCCCCAAAATTAGGGGAATTTCTGCAATTTTGCTCCAAAATACGGGGAATTTCTGCCTTTTTGCCCGAAAATAAAGAGAATGTATACCTTTTAGCCCTAAAAAGGGAAATTTCTTCATTTTTACACCAAAATAAGGGGATTTTCTGCTTTTTTGACTCAAAATAAGTGCAGTTTCTGACTTTTCCCCAAAAATAAACGGAATTTCTGTCTTTTTGCCCCAAAATAAGGGGAATTTCTGACTTTTTGCCCTGAAATAAGTTAATTTTCTAAAATTTTTCCACAAAATAATTGAAATTTCTGCAATTTTGCCCCAAAATAAGATGAATTTCTGTCTTTTTGCCCAAAAATAAGGGAAATTTTTGCCTTTTTGCCCCCAAATAAGGGGACTTTCAGCCTTTTTACCTCAAAATAAGGGGAATTTTTGCGTTTTTGCCACAAAATATTAGGAATTTCTGCCTTCTTGCTCCAAAATTAGGAAAATTTCTGCCTTTTTTCCCTGAAATAAGTGAAATTTCTGCAATTTTGCCCCAAAATAAGTGAAATTTCTGCAATTTTGCCCCAAAATAAGAGAAATTTCTGGAATTTTGCCCCAAAATAAGTGGAATTTCTGAGTTTTGCCCCAAAATGAAGAGAATTTCTGTCTTTTTGCCCCAACAAATAGGGAATTTCTGACTTTTTGCCCCACAACTAGAAGAATTTCTGCAATTTTGCTCCAAAATTCTGGGAATTTCTGCTTTTTTCCCGAAAATAAGGGGAATGTATACCTTTTGCCACAAAAAAAGGAAATTTCTTCTTTTTTGCCCCAAAATAAAAGGAATTTCTGCCTTTTTACCTCAAAATAAGTGAAATTTCTGCCTTTTTACCCAAAAATAAATGGAAATTTCGTCTTTTTGCCTTAAAATAAAAGGAATTTTTGAATTATACCCTGAAATAGGTGAAATTTCTGCAATTTTGCCCTAAAATAAAAGAAATTTCTGCCTTTTTGCCACAAAATAAGGGGGATTTTTGCGTTTTTGCCACAAAATATTAGGAATTTCTGCTTTTTTCTCTAAAATAAGGTAAATTTCTGCCTTTTTTTCCTGAAATAAGTGAAATTTCTGCAATTTTACCCCAAAATAATTGAAATTTCTGCAATTTTGCCCCAAAATAAGGAAAATTACTGGAATTTTGCCCCAAAATAAGTGGAATTTCTGAGTTTTGCCCCAAAATAAGGAGAATTTCTGTCTTTTTGCCCCAACATATAGGGAATTTCTGCCTTTTTGTCCCACAATTTCGGGAATTTCTGCAATTTTGCTTTAAAATACGGGGAATTTCTGCTTTTTTGCCCGAAAATAAGGGGAATGTTTACCTTTTGCCACAAAAAAGGAAAATTTCTTCATTTTTGCCCCAAAATAAGAGGAATTTCTGCTTTTTCCTCAAAATAAGTGAAATTTCTGCCTTTTTACGCAAAAATATACGGAATTTCTGTATTTTTGCCCGAAAGTAAAAGGAATTTTTGAATTATGCCCTGAAATAAGTGAAATTTCTGCAATTTTGCCCCAAAGTAAGGAAAATTTCTGCATTTTTGCCACAAAATAAGGGGAATTTCTTTCTTTTTGCCCCAAAATAAGGGGAATTTCAGCCTTGTTACCTAATGATAAGGGGAATGTCTGCCTTTTTGCCCTAAATTATGGAGAATTTCTGTATTTTTCTCCCAAAATAAAGAAATTTTCTGCAATTTTGTACCAAAATAAAAGTAATTTCTGCCTTTTTGCCCCAAAATAAGAGAAATTTCTGCGTTGTATCCCTGAAATAAGTGAAATTTCTGAAATTTTGCCCCAAAATAAGGGAGATTTCTGCAATTTTGCCCCTAAATAAAGTACATTTCTGGAATTTTGCCCCAAAATAATGGGAATATCTGACTTTTTGCCCTGAAATAAAGAGAATTTCTGTCTTTTTGCCCCAAAATAATGTGAATTTCTGCATTTTCCCTCAAAATTAGTGGAATATGTGCAATTTTGCTTCAAAATACGGGGAATTTCAGCCTTATTGCACCAAAATAAAGGGAATTTCTGCATTTTTGCACCAATATAAGCCGAATTTCTGAAATTTTGCTGAAAAATACGGAAAATTTCTGCCTTATTGCCCAAAATAAAGTGGAATTTCTGTCTTTTTGCCCTGAAATATTTTAAATTTCCGAAATTTTACACCAAAATAAGGGGAATTTCTCTTTTTGGCTCCAAAATTAGGAGAATTTCTGCTTTTTGCCCCAAAATAAGGCAAATTTCTGACTTATTGCCCTGAAATAAGTGAAATTTCTGCAATTTTCCCCAAAATAATGGGAATTTCTTCTTTTGCCAAAATAAGGAGAATTTCAGCATTTTACCTCCAAATAAGGGGAATTTGTGCCTTTTTGCCACAAAATATGGGGAATTTCTGCCTTATTGCCCCCAAATAAGGAAAATTTTTGCTTTTCTGCCCCAATTAACGGAAATTTCTGCCTTTTTGCCACAAAATAAAGGGAATTTCTGCCTTTTGCCCCAAAATAACGGGAATTTCAGCCTTTTTACCTCAAAATAAGGGGAATTTCTTCCTTTTGCCCAAAATATGGGGAATTTCTGACTTTTTGTTCCAAAATAAGGAAAATTTCTTCAATTTTGTACCAAAATAAAAGAAATTTCTGCTTTTTGCCCAAAAATAAAAGTAATTTCTGACTTTTTGTTCTTAAATAAATGAAATTTCTTCAACTTTGCCCGAAAATAAGGGAAATTTGTGCCTTTTTGCCCCAAAATGAGGGGAATTTTTGCATTTTAACCACAAAATATGGGGAATTTCAGAATTTTACCTCAAAATAAGGGGAATTTCAGCCTTTTTGCACCAAAATATGGAGAATTTCTGCCTTTTTGCCACAAAATAAGAAAAATTTCTGCAATTCTGTACAAAAATAAAAGAAATTTTTAAAATTTTGCCACAAAATAAGGGAAATTTCTGATTTTTGTCCCGAAATAATGAGAATTTCTGTATTTTTGCCCCAAAATAAAAGGAATTTCTGCCTTTTTGCCTCAAAATTAGGAGAGTTTCTGCAATTTTG
This sequence comes from Micromys minutus, assembly GCF_963924665.1. Lineage (NCBI taxonomy): Eukaryota > Metazoa > Chordata > Mammalia > Rodentia > Muridae > Micromys > Micromys minutus. The sequence goes on from NW_027667971.1 coordinate 229,122, forward strand.
CTTCAAAATACAGGGAATTTCTGCATTTTCCCGAAAATAAAGGGAACTTCTGCCGATTTGCCCCAAATAAAGGGAATTTCTGCATTTTTGCCCCAATATTAGGGGAATTTCTGCAATTTTGCTCCAATATACGGGGAATTTCTGCCTTTTTGCCCAAAATTAAGGGGATTTTCTGCCTTTTTGCCCCCAAACAAGGGAAATTTCTGCAATTTTATCTCAAAATAATGGGAATTTCTGCCTTATACCCCCAAATAAGGGAAATTTCTTTCTTTTTGCCCTGAATTATGTGAAATGTCTGCAATTTTACCCCAAAATAAGGTGAATTTCTGCCTTTTTGCCCCAAAATAATGGGAATTTCTGCCTTTTTGTCTCAAATAAGAAAAATTTTTGCTTTTTTTCTCTGAAATAAGTGAAATTTCTGCAATTTTGCCTTAAAATAAAAGAAATTTCTGCAATTTTTCCCCATAATAAAGAAATTTTCTGCAATTTTGCCCCTAAATAAATGAAATTTCTTTTTTTTGTCCCCAAATCAGAGAAATTTCTGCAATATTGCCCTAAAATAAAGGGAATTTCTGCCTTTTGCCCCAAAATAAGGGGAATTTCTGCATTTTGCCCCAAAACAAAGAAAATTACGGCATGTTTTACCCCAAAATTAGGTTAATTTCTGCAATTCTGCTCCAAAATACAAGGATTTTCTGTCTTTTTCGCCGAAAATAAGGGGAATTTCTGCCATTTTGCCCTGAAATAAGTGAAATTTCTGCAGTTTTACCCCAAAATAAGGGGAATTTCTGCCTTTTTGACCCAAAATTAGGGGAATTTCTGCAATTTTGCTCCAAAATACAAGGAATTTCTGCCTTTTTGCCCGAAAATAAAGGGAATGTATACCTTTTTGCCATAAAAAGGGAAATTTCTTCATTTTTACCCCAAAATAAGGGGATTTTCCTCCTTTTTGACTCAAAATAAGTGCAATTTCTAACTTTTCCCCAAAAATAAACAGAATTTCTGTCTTTTTGCCCCAAAATAAGGGGAATTTCTGACTTTTTGCCCTGAAATAATTTAAATTTCTAAAATTTTTCCCTAAAAGAATTGAAATTTCTGCAATTTTGCCCCAAAATAAGGGGAATTTCTGTCTTTTTGCTTCAAAATAAGGGAAATTTCTGCCTTTTTGCCCCCAAATAAGCGGAATTTCAGCATTTTTACCTCAAAATAAGGGGAATTTCTGCATTTTTGCCACAAAATATTATGAAATCTGCTTTTTGCTCCAAAATTAGAAAAATTTCTGCCTTTTTTCCCTGAAATAAGTGAAATTTCTGCAATTTAGCCCCAAAATACATAAAATTTCTGCAATTTTGCCCCAAAATTAGGGCAATTCTTGGTATTTTGCCCCAAAATAAGTGGAATTTCCGAGTTTTACCCCAAAATAAGGAGAAATTCTGACTTTTTGCCCCAACAAATAGAGAATTTCTGACTTTTTGCCCCACAACTAGGGGAATTTCTGCAATTTTGCTCCAAAATACTGGGAATTTCTGCTTTTTTCCCAGAAATAAGGGGAATGTATACCTTTTGCCACAAAAAAGGGAAATTTCTTCATTTTTGCCCCAAAATAAGAGGAATTTCTGCCTTTTTACCTCAAAATAAGTGAAATTTCTACCTTTTTCCGAAAAATAAACGGAATTTCTGGTTTTTGCCCCAAAATAAAAGGAATTTTTGAATTATGCCCTGAATTAAGTGAAATTTCTTCAATTTTGCCCCAAAATAAGGGAAATTTCTGACTTTTTGCCACAAAATAAGGGAAATTTCTGGAATTTTGCCCCAAAATAAGTGGAATTTCTGAGTTTTGCCCCAAAATAAGGAGAAATTCTGTTTTTTTGCCCCAACATATAGAAAATTTCTGCCTTTTTGCCCCACAATTAGGGGAATTTCCGCAATTTTGCTCCAAAATACGAGGAATTTCTGCTTTTTTGCCCGAAAATAAGGGGAATGTTTAACTTTTGCAACAAAAAAAAAAATTCTTCATTTTTGCCTCAAAATAAGAGGAATTTCTGCCTTTTTACCTTAAAATAAGTAAAATTTCTGCCTTTTTACCCAAAAATATACGGAATTTCTGTATTTTTGCCCCAAAATAAAGGAATTTTTGAATTTTGTTCTGAAATAAGTGAAATTTCTGCAATTTTTCCCCAAAATAAAGGAAATTTCTGCCTTTTTGCCACAAAATAAGGGGAATTTCTGTCTTTTTGCCACAAAATAAGGGGAAATTCAGCCTTTTTACCTAATAATGAAAATTTCTGCCTTTTGCCCCAAAGTATAGGTAATTTCTGCCTTTTTGCCCCAAAATAAGAAAAATTTCTGGAATTTTGTACCAAATAAAAGAAATTTCTGCCTTTTTGCCCCAAAATAAGAGAAATTTCTTTCTTTTTTCCCTGAAATAAGTGAAATTTCTGAAATTTTGCCCCATAATAAAAGAAATTTCTGCAATTTTTTATTAAAGTAAAGGAAATTTCTGCAATGTTGTCCCAAATAAGGGGAATCTGACATTTTGCCCTCGAAAAACAGAGATTTTCTTTCTTTTTGCACCAAAATAAGGAGAATTTCAGCCTTTTTGCCTTAAAATTATGAGAATTTCTGCAATTTTGCTACAAAATACGGGGAATTTCTGCCTTTTAGCCCCAAAATAAAGGGAATTACTGCATTTTTCCCCAATATTAGGGGAATATCTGCATTTTACCTCTAAATAAAAGGAATTTCTGCATTTTGCCCCAAAATATGGGGAATTTCTCCCTTTTTGTTCCAAAATAAGGAAAATTTTTTCAATTTTGTACCAAAATAAAAGAAATTTCTGCTTTTTGCCCCAAAATAAAAGTAATTTCTGACTTTTTGCCCTGAAATAAATGAAATTTCGGCAATTTTGCCTGAAAATAAGGGAAATTTGTGCCTTTTTGTCCCAAAATGAGGGGAATTTCTGCCTTTTAACCCCAAAATATGGAAAATTTCAGCATTTTTCCTCAAAATAAGGGGAATTTCAGACTTTTTGCACCAAAATATGGGGAATTTCTGCATTTGCCACAAAATAAGAAAAATTTCTGCAATTCTGTATCAAAATAAAAGAAATTTCTAAAAGTTTGCCCCAAAATAAGAGAAATTTCTGGTTTTTGCCCCGAAATAATGAGAATTTCTGTATTTTTGGCCCAAAATAAAGGGAATTTCTGCCTTTTTGCTCCAAAATTAGGGGAGTTTCTGCAATTTTGCTTCAAAATACAGGGAATTTCTGCCTCTTTTCCCGAAAATAAGAGTAACTTCTGCTGATTTGCCCCAAATAAAGGGAATTTCTGCATTTTTGCCCCAATATTAGGAAAATTTCTGCAATTTTGCTCCAAAGTACGGGGAATTTCTGCCTTTTTGCCCGAAATTAAGGGGATTTTCTGCCTTTTTGCCACCAAACAAGGGAAATTTCTGCAATTTTATCCCAAAATAAAGGGAATTTCTGCCTTTTGCCCCCAAATAAGGGGAATTTCTGCCTTTTTGCCCTGAAATATGTGAAATGTCTGCAATTTTACCCCAAAATAACGTGAATTTCTGCCTTTTTGCCCCAAAATAATGGGAATTTCTGCCTTTTTGCCCGAAAATAAGAAAAATTTTTGCTTTTTTTCTCTGAAAAAAGTGAAATTTCTGCAATTTTGCTTTAAAATAAAAAAAATTTCTGCAATTTTTCCCCATAATAAAAGAATTTTCTGCAATTTTGCCCCAAAATAAAGAAAATTTCTGTTTTTGTCCCCAAATAGGGGAAATTTCTGCAATTTTGCCCTAAAATAAGGGGAATTTCTGCCTTTTGCCCCAAAATAAGAGGAATTTCTGCCTTTTTGCCCCAAAACAAAGAAAATTACTGCATGTTTTACCCCAAAATTAGGTGAATTTTTGCAATTTGCTCCAAAATACAGGGATTTTCTGCCTTTTTTCGCCGAAAATAAGGGGAATTTCTGCCATTTTGCCGCAAAATAAGTGAAATTTCTGCAGTTTTACCCCAAAATAAGGGGAATTTCTGTGTTTTTGCCCCAAAATTATAGGAATTTCTGCAATTTTTCTCCAAAATACTAGAAATATCTGCCTTTTTGCCTGAAAATAAAGGGAATGTATACCTTTTAGCCATAAAAAGGGAAATTTCTTCATTTTTACTTCAAAATAAGGGGATTTTCCGCCTTTTTTACTCAAAATAAGTGCAATTTCTGACTTTTCCCCCAAAATAAACGGAATTTCTGTCTTTTTGCCCCAAAATAAGGGGAATTTCTGACTTTTTGCCCTGAAATAATTTAAATTTCTAAATTTTTTCCCCAAAATAATTGAAATGTCTGCTTTTTGCCCCAAAATAAGAGGAATTTCTATTTTCTTGCACCAAAATAAGGGGAATTTCAGCCTTTTTTCCTCAAAATAAGGGGAATTTCTGCATTTTGCCCCAAAGTATGAGGAATTTCTGCCTTTTTGCCCCAAAATAAGAAAAATTTCTGCAATTTTGTACCAAAATAAAAGAAATTTCTGCCTTTTTGCCCCAAAATAAGAGAAATTTCTGCCTTTTTTCCCTGAAATAAGTGAAATTTCTGCAATTTTGCCCCATAATAAGGAAATACTTCTGCAATTTTTCCCCAAAGTAAAGGAAAATTCTGCAATTTTGCCCTAAATAAGGAGAATTTCAGCCTTTTTGCCCTAAAATTATGAGAATTTCTGCAATTTTGCTTCAAAATACGGGGAATTTCTGCCTTTTAGCCCCAAAATAAAGGGAATTTCTGCATTTTGCCTCAAAATATGGGGAATTTCTTCCTTTTTGTTCCAAAATAAGGAAAATTTCTTCAATTTTGTACCATAATAAAAGAAATTTCTGCTTTTTGCCCCCAAAAAAGGGGAATTTCTGACTTTTTACCCAAAAATAAATGAAATTTCTGCAATTTTGCCCAAAAATAAATGAAATTTGTGCCTTTTTGCCCCAAAATGAGGAGAATTTCTGCCTTTTGCCCCAAAATATGAGGAATTTCAGCATTTTACCTCAAATTAAGGGGAATTTCACCTTTTTGCTCCAAAATACGGGTCATTTCTGCCTTTTTGCCCGAAATTAAGTGGAATTTCTGCCTTTTTGTTTCGAGATAAGTGAAATATCTGCAATTTTAGCCAAAAATTAGGGATTTCATTTTTTTGCCCCAAAATAAGCAGAATTTCTGCCATTTTGCCCTGAAATATTTGAAATTTCTGCAATTTTACCCCAAAATAAAAAGAATTTCGGCCTTTTTGCCCCAAAAGAAGGGGAATTTCAGCCGTTTTACCTCAAAATAAGGGGAATTTCTGCCTTTTGCCCCAAAATATGGGGAATTTCTGCCTTTTTGTTCCAAAATAAGGAAAATTTCTTCAATTTTGTACCAATAAAAAAAAAATTTCTGCTTTTTGCCCAGGGAAATTTCTTCATTTTTGCCCCAAAATAAGGGAAATTTCTGCCTTTTTGCCCTGAAATATGTGAAATTTCTGCAATTTTAGCCCAAAATAAGGTGAATTTCTGCATTTTTGCCCCAAAATAATGGGAATTTCTGCCTTTTTGCCCCAAAATAAGAAAAATTTTTGCTTTTTTTCTCTCAAATAAGTAAAATTTCTGCAAATTTGCCCTAAAATAAGGGAAATTTCTGCAATTTTTTCCCATAATAAGAGAAATTTATGCAATTTTGCCCAAAAATAAGGGGAATTTCTGTTTTTTTGCCCCCAAATAAGGGAAATTTCTGCAATTTTGCTCTAAAATAAGGGGAATTTCTGCCTTTTGCCCCAAAATAATGAGAATTTTTGCCGTTTTGCCTCAAAATAATAAAAATTACTGTATTTTTTACCCCAAAATTAGGTGAATTTCTGCAATTTTGCTCCAAAATACGGGGATTTTCTTCCTTTTTCGCCGAAAATAAGGGGAATTTCTGCCATTTTGCTGCGAAATAAGTGAAATTTCTGCAGTTTTACCCCAAAATAAGAGGAATTTCTGCTTTTTTGCCCCAAAATTAGGGAAATTTCTGCAATTTTGCTCCAAAATATGGGGAATTTTTGCCTTTTTGCCCAAAAATAAAGGGAATGTTTTCCTTTTTGCCATAAACAAGCGAAATTTCTTCATTTTTGCCCCAAAATAAGGGGATTTTCCGCCTTTTTGACTTTTCCCCAAAAATAAATGAAATTTCTGTCTTTTTGCACCAAAATAAGGGGAATTTCTGACTTTTTGCCCGAAATTAAAGAAAATTTCAGCCTTTTTATCTCAAAATAAGGGGAATTTCTGCCATTTTACCCCAAAATATGGGTAATTTCTGCCTTTTTGCCCCAAAATAAGAAAAATTTCTGCAATTTTGTACCAAAATAAAAGAAATTTCTGCCTTTTTGCCCCAAAATAAGAAAATTTCTGCATTTTTTCTGAAATAAGTGAAATTTCTGCAATTTTGCCCCAAAATAAAAGGTATTTCTGACTTTATGCTCCCGAAAAAAAAAGATTTTCTGTCTTTTTGCCCCAAAATAAGGAGAATTTCTGCCTTTTTGCCCGAAAATTATGAGAATTTCTCCAATTTTGCTTCAAAATACTGGGAATTTCTGCCTTTTAGCCCCAAAATAAAGGGAATTTCTGCATTTTCCCCAAATATTTGGTGAATTTCTGCATTTTATCTCTAAATAAGGGGAATTTCTGCATTTTACCTCAAAATAAGAAGAATTTCTGCCTCTTGCCCCAAAATATGGGGAATTTCTGTCTTTTTGTTCCAAAATAAGGAAAATTTCTTCAATTTTGTACCATAATAAAAAAAAAATTCTGCTTTTTGCCCCAAAATAAAGGAAATTTCTGACTTTTTGCCCTACAATAAATGAAATTTCTGCAATTTTGCCCAAAAATAAGGGAAATTTGAGCCTTTTTGCCCCAAAATAAGAGGAATTTCTGCCTTTTGCCCCAAAATATGGGTAATTTCTGCCTATTTGCCTGAAAATAAGAAGAATGCATACGTTTTTGCCATAAAAAAGGAAATTTTTTTTATTTTTGCTCCAAAATAAAGGGAATTTCTGCTTTTTTGCCTCTAGATAAGTGGAATTTCTGTCTTTTTCCCCCAAAACAAAGGGAATTTCCATCTTTTTTGCCCCAAAATAAGGAAAATTTCTGACTTATTACCCTGAAATAAGTGAAATTTCTGCAATTTTGCCCCAATATAAGGGAAATTTCTGCCTTTTTGCCCGCAAATAAGGGGAATTTCAGCCTTTTTACCTCAAAATAAAAGGAATTTCTGAATTTTGGCACAAAATATTAGGAATTTCTGCCTTTTTGCCACAAATAAAGAAAATTTCTGCCTTCTTTCCCTGAAATAAGTGAAATTTCTGCACTTTTGCCCCAAAATAAGTGACATTTCTGCAATTTTGCCCCAAAATAAAAAAAGTTTTCTGAATTTTGCCCCAAAATAAGTGAAAATTCTGACTTTTGCCCCAAAATAAGGAATATTTCTGCCTTTTTGCCCCACAATTAGGGGAATTTCTGCAATTTTGCTCCAAAATACGAGGAATTTCTGCCTTTTTGCCCGAAAATAAAGGGAATGTATAACTTTTTGCCATAAAAAAGGGAAATTTCTTCATTTTGCCCCAAAATAAGGGAAATTTCTGCAATTTGCCCCAAAATAAGGGGAAATTCTGCCTTTTGCCCCAAAATTTGGGGAATTTCTGCCTTTTTGCCCGAAAATAAGAAGAATGCAAACTTTTTTGCCATAAAAAGGGAAATTTCTTCATTTTTGCTCCAAAATAAGGAGAACTTTTGCCTTTTTGCCTCTAAATAAGTGGAATTTCTGTTTTTCCCCCAAAACAAAGGGAATTTCTGTCTCTTTTGCCTAAAAATAAGGAAAATTTCTGACTTATGCTGAAATAAGTGAAATTTCTCCAAATTTGCCCCAAAATAAGGGAAATTTTTGCCTTTTGCCCTAAAATTTGGGGAATTTGAGAATTTTACCTCAAAATAAGGGAAATTTCTGATTTTTGCACCAAAATATGGAGAATTTCTGCCTTTTTGCCCCATAATAAAGGGAATTTCTGCATTTTTGCACCAATATTAGGGGAATTTCTGCAATTTTTCTCCATAATACGGGTCATTTCTGCCTTTTTGCCCAAAATTAATTGGAATTTCTGGCTTTTTGTCCTGAAATAAGTGAAATTTCTTCAATTATCGCCAAAAATTAGGGATTTCATCTTTTTGCCCCAAAATAAGGGGAATTTCTGCCATTTTGACCTGGAATATTTGAAATTTCGGCAATTTTACCTCAAAATAAAAAGAATTTCTGCCTTTTTGCCCCAAAATAAGGAGAATTTCAACCTTATTACCTCAAAATAAGGGAAATTTCTGCCTTTTTGCCACAAAATATAAGGAATTTCTGCCTTTTTGCCCCAAAATAAGGAAATTTTTTGCAGTTTTGCCCCAAAATAAGGAGAAGTTCTTCCTTTTTGCCCAAAATAAAGGAAATTTCAGACTTTTTACCTGAAAATAAGAGAAATTTCTGCAATTTTGCCCCAAATAAAAGAAATTTCTGCAATTTTGCCCCAAAATAAGATAAATTCCTGCAATTTTGCCCCAAAATAAAGAAAATTTCTTGAATTTTGCCCCAAAATAAAAGGAATTTCTGATTTTTGCCCCAAAATAGAGGGAATTTCTGCCTTTTGCCCCAAAATTAGGGGAATTTCTGCAATTTTGCTCCAAAATATGGGGAATTTCTGCCTATTTGCTTGAAAATACAGGGAATGTTTACCTTTTTGCCATAAAAAAGGGAAATTTCTTCATTTTTGCCCCAAAATAAGGGGATTTTCCACCTTTTTGATTCAAAATAAGTGCAATTTGTGCCTTTTCCCTAAAAACAAACAAAATTTCTGTCTTTTTGCACCAAAATAAGGGGAATTTCTGACTTTTTGCCCGAAAATAAGGGGAATTTCAGCCTTTTTACCTCAAAATAAGGGGAATTTCTGCCTTTTTGCCCCAAAGTATGGGGAATTTCTGCCTTTTTGCCCCAAAATAAGAAAACTTTCTGCAATTTTGTACCAAAATAAAAGAAATTTCTGTCTTTATGCCTCAAAATAAAAAAATTTCTGCCTTTTTTCTGAAATAAGTGAAATTTCTGCAATTTTGCCCCAAAATAAGGGAAATTTCTGCAATTTTGCCCCAATGTAAAGGAAATTTCCGCAATTTTGCCCCAAAATAAGAAAAATTTCTGACTTTATGCTCCTGAAAAAAGGAGATTTTCTGTCTTTTTGCCCCAAAATAAGAATTTCTGCCTTTTTGCCTGAAAATTATGAGAATTTTTGCAATTTTGCTTCAAAATACGGTTAATTTCTTCCTTTTAGCCCCAAAATAAAGGGAATTTCTGCATTTTCCACCAATATATGGGGAATTTCTGCATTTTACCTCTAAATAAGGGGAATTTCTGCATTTTACCTCAAAATAAGAAGAATTACTGCCTTTTGCCCCAAAATATGGGGAATTTCTGCCTTTTTGTTCCAAAATAAGAAAAATTTCTTCAATTTTGTACCATAATAATAGAAATTTCTGCTTTTTGCCCCAAAATAAGTGGAATTTCAGACTTTTTGCCCTGAAATAAATAAAATTTCTGCAATTTTGCCCAAAAATAAGTTAAATTTGTGCCCTTTTGCCCCAAAATAATGGGAATTTCTGCCTTTTGCCCCAAAATATGAGGAATTTCTGCCTTTTTGCCTGAAAATAAGAAGAATGCATAACTTTTTGCCATATAAAAGGGAAATTTCTTCATTTTTGCTCCAAAATAAAGAAAATTTCTGCTTCTTTGCCTCTAAATAAGTGGAATTTCTATCTTTTTCCCCCAAAACAAAGGGAATTTCTGTATTTTTTGCCCCAAAATAAGGAAAATTTCTGGCTTATTACCTTGAAATAAGTGAAATTTCTGCAATTTTGCCCCAATATAAGGGAAATTTCTACCTTTTTGCCCCCAAATAAGGGGAATTTCAGCCTTTTTACCTCAAAATATAGGGAATTTCTAAATTTTGTACCAAAATAAAAGAAATTTCTGCCTTTTTGCCCTAAAATAAGAGAAATTTCTGCCTTTTTTCCCTGAAATAAGTGAAATTTCTGCAATTTTGTTTCAAAATAAGTGAAATTTCTGCAATTTTGCCCCAAAATAAGGGAAATTTCTGGAATTTTGCCCCAAAATAAGTGGAATTTCTGAGTTTTGCCCCAAAATATACAGAATTTCTTCTTTTTTGCCCCACAATTAGTGAAATTTCTGCAATTTTGCCTTAAATAAGGGAAATTTCTGCAATTTTTCTCCATAATAAGTGAAATTTCTGCAAATTTGCCCCAAAATAAGAAAAATTTCTGCCTTTTGGCCCAAAATATGGGGAATTTCAGCATTTTACCTCAAAATAAAGGAAATTTCTGATTTTTGCACCAAAATATGGAGAATTTCTGCCTTTTTACCCCAAAATAAAGGGAATTTCTGCATTTTTGCACCAATATTAGGGGAATTTCTGCAATTTTGCTTTAAAATACGGGTCATTTCTTCCTTTTTGCCCGAAATTAATTGGAATTTCTGCCTTTTTGTCCCGAAATAACTGAAATTTCTTAAATTTTAGCCAAAAATTAGGGATTTCATTTTTTTGCCCCAAAATAAGGGGAATTTCTGCCTTTTTGCCTGAAAATAAAGGGAATGCATACCTTTTTGCCATAAAAAATGGACATTTCTTCATTTTTGCTCCAAAATAACGAAATTTCTTCCTTTTTGCCTCTAAATAAGTGGAATTTCTGTCTTTTTTCCCAAAACAATAAGAATTTCTCTCTTTTTTGCCCCAAAATAGAGAAAATTTCTGCATTTTTTTCCCTGAAATAAGTGATATTTCTGCACTTTGGCCCCAACATAAGGGAAATTTTTGCCTTTTTGCCCCCAAATAAGGGGAATTCCAGCCTTTTTACCTCAAAATAAGGGGAATTTCTGCATTTTTGCCACAAAATATTAGGAATTTCTGCCTTTTTGCCCCAAAATAAGAAAAATTTCTGCCTATTTTCCCTGAAAGGATTGAAATTTCTGCAATTTTTCTCCAAAATAAGTGAAATTTCTGCCTTTTTGCCCCCAAATATGGGGAATTTTAGACTTTTTGGCCCAAATAAGGGGAATTTCAAACTTATTACCTCTAAATAAGAAAAATTTCTCCCTTTTTGGAACAAAATATACCGAATTTCTGCCTTTTTGACCTAAAATAAGAAAAATTACTGCAATTTTGCCCCAAATAAGGAGAATTTCTCCCTATTTGCCCCAAAATTAATTAAATATCATCCTTTTTACCTTAAAAGAAGTGAAATTTCTGGAATTTGGCCCCAAATAAGGAAAATTTCTGAAATTTTGCCCCAAAATAAGGTAAATTACTGCAATTTTGCCCCAAAATATAGAAAATTTCTGGAATTTTGCCCCAAAATAAGGGGAATTTCTGACTTTTGCCCCAAAATAAAGGGAATTTCTACCTTTTGCCCCAAAATTAGGGGAATTTCTGCAATTTTGCTTCAAAATACGGGGGATTTCTTCCTTTTTGACCGAAAATAAGGGGAATGCTTACCTTTTTGCCATAAAAAAGTGAAATTTTTTCATTTTTGCTCCAAAATAAGGGGAATTTCTGCCTTTTTGCCTCTAAATAAGTGGAATTTCTTTTTTTCCCCCAAAACAAAAGGAATTTTTGTCTCTTTTGCCCCAAAATAAGGAAAATTTCTGACTTATTACCCTGAAATAAGTGAAATTTCTGCAATTTTGACCAAAAATAAGGGAAATTTCTGCCTTTTTGTAACCAAATAAAGGGAATTTCAGCCTTTTTACCTCAAAATAAGGGGAATTTCTGCTTTTTGCCAGAAAATAAGTAAAATTTCTGCTTTTTTCCCTGAAATAAGTGAAATTTCTGCAATTTTGCCCCCAAATAAGTGGAATTTCTGAGTTTTGCCCTAAAATAAGGATTATTTCTGTCTTTTTGCCCCAACATATAGGAAATTTTTGCTTTTTTGCCCCACAATTAGGGGAATTTCTGCAATTTTGCTCCAAAAAACGGGGAATTTCTGCCTTTTTGCCCCACAATTAGGGGAATTTCTGCAATTTTGCTCCAAAATGCAGGGAATTTCTGCCTTTTTTCCTGAAAATAAGGGAAATGCATACCATTTTGCCACAGAAAAGGGAAATTTCTTCATTTTTGCTCCAAAATAAGGGGAATTTCTGCCTTTTTGCCTCTAAATAAGTGGAATTTCTGTCTTTTTTCACAAAACAAAGAGAATTTCTGTCTTTTTTGCCCCAAAATTAGGAAAATTTCTGACTTATTACCCTGAAATAAGTGAAATTTCTGCAATTTTGCCCCAAAATAAGGTGAATTTCTGCATTTTGCCCCAAAATAATGGGAATTTCTGCCTTTTTGCCCCAAAATAAGAAAAATTTTTGCCTTTTTTCTCTGAAATAAGTGAAATTTCTGAAATTTTGCCCTAAAATAAGGGAAATTTCTGGAATTTTGCCCCAAAATAAGTGGAATTTCTGAGTTTTGCCCCAAAATAAAAAGAATTTCTGCCTTCTTGCCCCACAATTAGGGGAATTTCTGCAATTGTGCTTTAAAATACGGGGAATTTCTGCTTTTTGCCCGAAAATAAGTGGAATGCATAACTTTTTGCCATAAAAAAGGGAAATTTCTTCATTTTTGCCCCAAATTAAGAAAAATTTCTGCCTTTTTGCCCTGAAATATGAAAAATTTCTGCAATTTTAGCCCAAAATAAGGTGAATTTCTGCCTTTTTGCCCCAAAATAATGGTAATTTCTGCCTTTTTGCCCCAAAATAAGAAAAATTTTTGCCTTTTTTCTCTGAAATAAGTGAATTTCTGCAATTTTGCCCTAAAATAAAGAAAATTTCTGCAATTTTTCCTTATAATAAGGAAAATTTCTGAAATTTTTTCCCAAAATAAGGGGAATTTCTGTCTTCTTTGCCCCAAAATGAAGGGAATTTCTTCCCTTTTGCCCCAAAATAAAGGAAATTTCAGCCTTTTTAAATGAAAATAAGTGAAATTTCTGCAATTTTGCCCCAAATAAGAGAAATTTCTGCAATTTAGCCCCAAAATAAGATAAATTCCTGCAATTTTGCCCCCATAAAAAAAGAAATTTCTGGAATTTTGCCTCAAAATAAAGGGAATTTCTGATTTTTACTCCAAAATAAAAGGAATTTCTGCCTTTTGCCCAAAAATTAGGGGAATTACTGCAATTTTGCTCCAAAATACAAGGAATTTCTGCCTTTTTGCCTGAAAATAATGGGAATGCATAGTTTTTTGCCAAAAAAAAGGGAAATTTTTTCATTTTTGCTCCAAAATAAGGGGAATTTCTGCCTTTTTGCCTCTAAATAAGAGGAATTTCTGTCTTTTTCCCCCAAAACAAAGGGAATTTCTGTCTTTTTTGCCCCAAAATAAGGGCAATTTCTGACTTATTACCTTGAAATAAATGAAATTTCTGCAATTTTGCCCCAAAATAAAGGAAAATTCTGCAATTTTTCACCAATGTAAAGGAAATTTCTGCAATTTTGCCCCAAAATAAGGGGAATTTCTGACTGTTTGCTGCCGAAAAAAGGAGATTTTTTGTCTTTTTGTCGCAAAATAAGGAGAATTTCTGCCTTTTTGCCCGAAAATTATGAGAATTTCTGCAATTTTGCTTCATAATACGGGGAATTTCTGCTTTTTATCCCGAAAGTAAGGGGAATGTATACCTTTTGCAACAAAAAAGGGAAATTTCTTCAATTTTGCCCCAAAATAAGAGGAATTTCTGCCTTTTTACCTCTAAATAAGAGAAATTTCTGCCTTTTTACCCAAAAATAAACGGAATTTCTGTCTTTTTGCCCCAAAATAAGGGAAATTTCTGCATTTTTGCCGTCAGATAAAAGGAATTTCAGCCTTTTTACCTCAAAATAAGGGGAATTTCTGCATTTTTGCCCCAAAATAAGGATAATTTCTGCCTTTTTACCCTGAAATAAATGAAATTTCTTCAATTTTGCCCCAAAATAAGTGAAATTTCTGCAATTTTGCTCCAAAATAAGGGAAATTTCTGGAATTTTGCCTCAAAATAAGTGGAATTTTTGAGTTTTGCCCCAAAATAAGGAGAATATCTGTCTTATTTCCCCACCATATAGGGAATTTCTGCCTTTTTGCCCCACAATTAGGGAAATTTCTGCAATTTTGCTCCAAAATACAGGGAATTTCTGCCTTTTTGCCTGAAAATAATGGGAATGCATACCTTTTTGCCATAATAAAAGGGAAATTTCTTCATTTTTGCTCCAAAATAAGGGGAATTTCTGCCTTTTTGCCTCTAAATAAGTGGAATTTCTGTCTTTTCCCCCCAAAAGAGAGGAAATTTCTGTATTTTTGCCACAAAATAAGGGGAATTTTTGACTTATTACCCTGAAATAAGTGAAATTTCTGCAATTTTGCCCCAAAATAAGGGGAATTTCTGATTTTTGCCCCAAAATAAAGGGAATTTCTGCCTTTTGCCCCAAAATTAGGGGAATTTCTGCAATTTTGCTCCAAAATATGGGGAATTTCTGCCTTATTGCCTGAAAATAATGGGAATGCATACCTTTTTACCATAAAAAAAGAAATTTCTTCATTTTTGCTCCAAAATAAGAGGAATTTCTGCCTTTTTGCCTCTAAATAAGTGGAATTTCTGTCTTTTTCCCCCAAAACAAATGGAATTTCTCTCTTTTTTGCCCTAAAATAAGGGGAATTTCTGACTTATTACCCTGAAATAAGTGAAATTTCTGCAATTTTTCACCAAAATAAGGGAAATTTCTGCAATTTTGCCCCAAAATAAGGGGAATTTCTGACTGTTTTCTCCCGAAAAAAGAAGATTTTCTGTCTTTTTGCCCCAAAATAAAGAGAATTTCTGCCTTTTTGCACGAAAATTATGAGAATTTCTGCAATTTTGCTTCAAAAAATGGGGAATTTCTGCTTTTTATCCCGAAAGTAAAAGTAATGTATACCTTTTGCTACAAAAAAGGGAAATTTCTTCATTTTTGCCCTAAAATAAGAGGAATTTCTGCCTTTTATCCTCAAAATAGGAGAAATTTTAGCCTTTTTACCCAAAAATAAACGGAATTTCTGTTTTTTTGCCCCAAAATAAAAGGAATTTTTAAATTATGCCCTGAAATAAGTGAAATTTCTGCAATTTTGCCCCAAAATAAGAGAAATTTCTGCCTTTTTGCACCAAAATAATGGGAATTTCTGCCTTTTTTCCCCAAAATAAGTGAAATTTCTGCAATTTTGCTCCAAAATAAGGAAAATTTCTGAAATTTTGCCCCCAAATAAGTGGAATTTCTGAGTTTTGCCCCAAAATAAGGAGAATTTCTGTTTTTTGCCCCACCATATAGGGAATTTCTGCATTTTTGCCCTACAATTAGGGCAATTTCTGCAATTTTGCTCCAAAATATGGGAATTTCTGCCTTTTTGCCCGAAAATAAGGGGAATGCATAACTTTTTGCCATAAAAAAGGGAAATTTCTTAATTTCTGCTCCTAAATAAGGGGAATTTCTGCCTTTTTTCCTCTAAATAAGTGGAATTTCTTCAATTTTCCCCCAAAACAAAGGGATTTTCTGTCTTTTTTGCCCCAAAATAAAAGGAATTTCTGACTTATTACCCTGAAATAAGTGAAATTTCTGCAATTTTGCCCCCAAAAAAGGGAAATTTCTGCCTTTTTGCCCTGAAATATGTGAAATTTCTGCAATTTTACTCCAAAATAAGGTGAATTTCTGCCTTTTTGCCCCAAAATAATGGGAATTTCTGCATTTTTGCCCCAAAATAAGAAAAATTTTTGCTTTATTTCTCTGAAATAAGTGAAATTTCTGCAATTTTTCCCTAAAATAAAAGAAATTTCTGCAATTTTTTCCCATAATAAAGGAAATTTCTGCAATTTTGCCCCAAAATAAGGGGAATTTCTCACTTTTTGCCCCAAAATAAAAGAAATTTCAGCCTTTTTACCTGAAAATAAGTGAAATTTCTGCAATTTTGCCCCAAATAAGGGAAATTTCTGCAATTTTGCCCCAAAATAAGGTAAATTCCTGCAATTTTGCCCCAAAATAAAGGAAATTTCTTAAATTTTGCCCCAAAATAAGGGGAATTTCTGATATTTGCCCCAAAATAAAGGAATTTCTGCCTTTTGCTGCCAAATTAGGGGAATTTCTGCAATTTTGCTCCAAAATACGGGGAATTTCTGCCTTTTTGCCTGAAAATAATGAGGATGCATACTTTTTTGCCATAAAAAGGGAAATTTTTTCATTTTTGCTCTAAAATAAGGAGAATTTATGACTTTTTGCCTCTAAATAAGTGGAATTTCTGTCTTTTTTCCCCAAAACAAAGAGAATTTCAGTCTTTTTTGCCCCAAAATAAAAGAAATTTTTGCAATTTTGCACCAATGTAAAGGAAATTTCTGAATTTTTTCCCAGAATAAGGGGAATTTCTGACTATTTGCTGCCGAAAAAAGGAGATTTTCTGTCTTTTTGCCCCAAAATAAGGAGAATTTCTGCCTTTTTGCCTGAAAATTATGAGAATTTCTGCAATTTTGCTTCAAAATACGGGGAATTTCTGTTTTTTATCCCGAAAGTAAGGTGAATGTATACCTTTTGCCACAAAAAAGGGAAATTTCTTCATTTTTGCCCCAGAATAAGAGAATTTTGCGTTTTTACTTAAAAATAAGTGAAATTTCTTCCTTTTTACCCAAAAATAAATGGAATTTCTGTCTTTTTGCCCCAAAATAAAAGGAATTTTTGAATTATGCCCTGAAATAATTGATATTTCTGCAATTTTGCCCCAAAATAAAAGAAATTTTTTACTTTTTGCCACAAAATAAGGGGAATTTCTATCTTTTTGCCCCAAAATAATGGAAATTTATGCTTTTTTGCCCTTAAATAAGGGGAATTTCAGCGTTTTTACCTAAAAATAAGGAGAATTTCAGCATTTTTGCCACAAAATATTAAGAATTTCTGCATTTTTGCCCTAAAATAAGGAAAATTTCTCCCCTTTTTCCCTGAAATAAGTGAAATTTCTGCAATTTTGCCACAAAATAAGGGAAATTTCTGCAATTTTGCCCCAAAATAAGGGAAATTTCTGCCTTTTTGCCCTGAAATATATGAAATTTTTTCAATTTTACACCAAAATAAGATGAATTTCTGCCTTTTTGCCCCAAAATAATCGGAATTTCTGCCTTTTTGCCCCAAAATAAGAAAAATTTTTGTTTTTTTTCATGAAATAAGTGAAATTTCTGTAATTTTGCCACAAAATAAGGGAAATTTCTGCAATTTTGCCCCAAAATAAGGGAAATTTCTGGAATTTTGCCCCAAAATAAGTGGAATTTCTGAGTTTTGCCCCAAAATAAGGAGAATTTCTCTCTTTTTGCCCCAACATATAGGGAATTTCTGCCTTTTTGCCCCACAATTAGGGGAATTTCTGCAATTTTGCTATAAAATACAGGGAATTTCTGTCTTTATGCCCAAAAATAATTGGAATGCATAACTTTTTGCCATAAAAAAAATTTCTTCATTTGTGCTCCAAAGTAAGGGGAATTTCTGCCTTTTTGCCCCTAAATAAGTGGAATTTGTGTCTTTTTCCCACAAAACAAAGAGAATTTCTGTCTTTTTGCCCCAAAATAAAGGGAATTTCTCCTTTTTGCCCCAAAATAAATGAAATTTCAGCCTTTTTACCTGAAAATAAGTGAAATTTCTGCAATTTTGCCCCAAATAAGGGGAATTTCTGATTTTTGCCCCAAATTAAAGGGAATTTCTGCCTTTTGCTCCAAAATTAGGGGAATTTCTGCAATTTTGCTCCTAAATACGGGGAATTTCTGCCTTTTTGCCTGAAAATAATGGGAATGCATACCTTTTTGCCATAAAAAGGGAAATTTCTTCATTTTTGCTCCAAAATAAGGGGAATTTCTGCATTTTGCCTCTAAATAAGTGGAATTTTTGTCTTTTTTCCCCAAAACAAAGGGAATTTTTGTCTTTTTTGCCCCAAAATTAGGGGAATTTCTGACTTATTACCTTGAAATAAGTGAAATTTCTGCAATTTTTCCCAAAAATAAGGGGAATTTCAGACTGTTTGCTCCAGAAAAAAGAAGATTTTCTTTCTTTTTGCCCCAAAATAAGGGGAATTTCTGCCTTTTTGCCCAAAAATTATGAGAATTTCTGCAATTTTGCTTCAAAATACGGGGAATTTTTGCTTTTTATCCCGAAAGTAAAAGGAATGTATACCTTTGCCACAAAAAAGGGAAATTTCTTCATTTTTGCCCTAAAATAAGAGGAATTTTTGCCTTTTTACCTCAAAATAAGAGAAATTTTAGCCTTTTTACCCAAAAATAAACGGAATTTCTGCAATTTTGCCCCAAAATAAGGGAAATTTCTGCCTTTTTGCCCTGAAATATATGAAATTTTTTCAATTTTACCCCAAAATAAGGCGAATTTCTGCATTTTTGCACCAAAATAATGGGAATTTCTGCCTTTTTGCCCCAAAATAAGAAAAATTTTTGCTTTTTTTTTCTCTGAAATAAGTGAAATTTCTGCAATTTTGCCCCAAAATAAGGGAAATTTCTGGAATTTTGCCCCAAAATAAGTGGAATTTCTGAGTTTTGTCACAAAATAAGGAGAATTTCTCTCTTTTTGCCCCAACATATAGGGATTTTCTGCCTTATTGCCCCACAATTGGGGGAATTTCTGCAATTTTGCTCCAAAATACGGGGAAATTCTGTCTTTTTGCCCGAAAATAAGGAAAATGCATAACTTTTTGCCATAAAAAAGGGAAATTTCTTCATTTGTGCTCCAAAATAAGGGGAATTTCTGCCTTTTTGCCTCTAAATAAGTGGAATTTAAGTCTTTTTCCGCCAAAACAAAGGGAATTTCTATCTTTTTGCCCCAAAATAAGAACATTTTCTGATTTATTACCCTAAAATAATTAAAATTTCTGCAATTTTGCCCCAAAATAAGGGAAATTTCTGCCTTTTTGCCCTGAAATATGTGAAATTTCTTCAATTTTACCCCAAAATAAGGTGAATTTCTGCCTTTTTGCCCCAAAATAATGGGAATTTCTGCCTTTTTGCCCCAAAATAAGAAACATTTTTGCTTTTTTTCTCTGAAATAAGTGAAATTTCTGCAATTTTGCCCTAAAATAAAAGAAATTTCTGCAATTTTTCCCCATAATAAGGGAAATGTCTGCACTTTTGCCCCAAAATATGGAAAATTTCTGCCTTTTTTCCCTGAAATAAGTGAAATTTCTGCAATTTTGCCCCAAAATAAGTGAAATTTCTGCAATTTTGCTCCAAAATAAGGGAATTTCTGATATTTTGCCCCCAAATAAGTGTAATTTCTGAGTTTTGCCCCAAAATAAGGAGAATTTCTGTTATTTGCCCCACCATATAGGGAATTTCTGAATTTTTGCCCCACAATTAGGGCAATTTCTGCAATTTTGCTCCAAAATACGGGGAATTTCTGCCTTTTTGCCCGAAAATAAGGGGAATGCATAACTTTTTGCCATAAAAAAGGGAAATTTCTTAATTTTTGCTCCTAAATAAGGGGAATTTCTGCATTTTTTCCTCTAAATAATTGGAATTTCTGCAATTTCCCCCCAAAACAAAGGTATTTTCTGTCTTTTTTGCCCCAAAATAAAAGGAATTTCTGACTTATTACCCTGAAATAAGTGAAATTTCTGCAATTTTGCCCTAAAATAAGGGAAATTTCTGCA
Organism: Micromys minutus; assembly: GCF_963924665.1. NCBI lineage: Eukaryota > Metazoa > Chordata > Mammalia > Rodentia > Muridae > Micromys > Micromys minutus. Next base: position 248,880 of record NW_027667971.1, read on the forward strand.
ATTTTTTCTCATAATAAAGGAAATTTCTGCAATTTTGCCCCAAAATAAGGGGAATTTCTCACTTTTTGCCCCAAAATAAAGGAAATTTCAGCCTTTTTAACTGAATAAGTGAAATTTCTGCAATTTTGCCCCAAATAAGGGAAATTTCTGAAATTTTGCGCCAAAATAAGGTAAATTCCTGCAATTTTGCCCCAAAATAAAGGAAATTTCTTGAATTTTGCCCCAAAATAAGGGGAATATCTGATATTTGCCCCAAAATAAAGGAATTTCTGCCTTTTGCCACAAAATTAGGGGAATTTCTGCAATTTTGCTCCAAAATATGGGGAATTTCTGCCTTTTTGCCTGAAAATAATGGGGATGCATACCTTTTTGCCATAAAAAGGAAAATTTTTTCATTTTTGCTCTAAAATAAGAATTTCTGCCTTTTTGCCTCTAAATAAGTGGAATTTCTGTCTTTTTCCCCCAAAACAAAGAAAATTTCTGTCTTTTTTGCCCCAAAATAAAGGAAATTTCTGCAATTTTGAACCAATGTAAAGGAAATTTCTGAATTTTGTCCCAGAATAAGGGGAATTTCTGACTGTTTGCTGCCGAAAAAAGGAGATTTTCTGTCTTTTTGCCCCAAAATAAGGAGAATTTCTGCCTTTTTGCCCGAAAATTATGAGAATTTCTGCAATTTTGCTTCAAAATACGGGGAATTTCTGCTTTTTAACCCGAAAGTAAGGGGAATGTATACCTTTTGCCACAAAAAAGGGAAATTTCTTCATTTTTGCCCCAGAATAAGAGGAATTTCTGCCTTTTTACCTAAAAATAAGTGAAATTTCTTCCTTTTTATCCAAAAATAAATGGAATTTCTGTCTTTTTGCCCCAAAATAAAAGGAATTTTTGAATTATGCCCTGAAATAAGTGATATTTCTGCAATTTTGCCCCAAAATAAAAGAAATTTCTTCTTTTTTTCCACAAAATAAGGGGAATTTCTATATTTTTGCCCCAAAATAATGGAAATTTATGCCTTTTTGCCCTCAAATAAGGGGAATTTCAGCCTTTTTACCTCAAAATTAGGGGAATTCCTGCATTTTTGCCACAAAATATTAAGAATTTCTGCATTTTTGCCCTAAAAGAAGGAAAATTTCTTCCTTTTTTCCCTGAAATAAGTGAAATTTCTGCAATTTTGCCCCAAAATAAAGAAAATTTCTGCAATTTTGCCCCAAAATAAGGGAAATTTCTGCCTTTTTGCCCTGAAATATATGAAATTTTTTCAATTTTACCCCAAAATAAGGTGATTTTTTGCCTTTTTGCCCCAAAATAATGGAAATTTCTGCCTTTGTGCCCAAAAATAAGAAAAATTTTTGCTTTTTTCTCTGAAATAAGTGAAATTTTTGTAATTTTGCCCCAAAATAAAGGAAATTTCTGCAATTTTGCCCCAAAATAAGGGAAATTTCTGGAATTTTGCCCCAAAATAAGTGAAATTTCTGCAATTTTGCTCCAAAATAAAGGAAATTTCTGAAATTTTGCCCCCAAATAAGTGGAATTTCTGAGTTTTGCCCCAAAATAAGAAGAATTTCTGTTTTTTGCCCCACCATATAGGGAATTTCTGCATTTTTGCCCCACAATTAGGGCAATTTCTCCAATTTTGCTCCAAAATACGGGGAATTTCTGCCTTTTTGCCCGAAAATAAGGGGAATGCATAACTTTTTGCCATAAAAAAGGGAAATTTCTTAATTTTTGCTCCTAAATAAGGGGAATTTCTGCCTTTTTTCCTCTAAATAAGTGGAATTTCTGCAATTTTCCCCCAAAACAAAGGGATTTTCTGTCTTTTTTGCCCCAAAATAAAAGGAATTTCTGACTTATTACCCTGAAATAAGTGAAATTTCTGCAATTTTGCCCTAAAATAAGGGAAATTTCTGCAATTTTTTCCCATAATAAAAAAAAATTTCTGCAATTTTGCCCCAAAATAAGGAGAATTTCTCATTTTTTGCCCCAAAATAAAGGAAATTTCAGCATTTTTACCTGAAAATAAGTGAAATTTCTGCAAATTTGCCCCAAATAAGAGAAATTTCTGCAATTTTGCCCCAAAATAAGGTAAATTCCTGCAATTTTGCCCCAAAATAAAGGAAATTTCTTGAATTTTGCCACAAAATAAGGGGAATTTCTGATATTTGCTTCAATATAAAGGAATTTCTGCCTTTGCCACAAAAATAGGGGAATTTCTGCAATTTTGCTCCAAAATACGGGGAATTTCTGCCTTTTTGCCTGAAAATAATGGGGATGCATACCTTTTTGCCATAAAAAGGGAAATTTTTTTATTTTTGCTCTAAAATAAGAATTTCTGCCTTTTTGCCTCTAAATAAGTGGAATTTCTGTCTTTTTCCCGCAAAACAAAGAGAATTTCTGTTTTTTTTGCCCCAAAATAAAAGAAATTTCAGCAATTTTGCACCAATGTAAAGGAAATTTCTGCAATTTTGCCTCAATGTAAAGGAATTTCTGACTGTTTGCTGCCCAAAAAAGGAGATTTTCTGTCTTTTTGCCCCAAAATAAGGAGAATTTCTGCCTTTTTGCCTGAAAATTATGAGAATTTCTGCAATTTTGCTTCAAAATACGGGGAATTTCTGCTTTTTATCCCGAAAGTAAGGGGAATGTATACCTTTTGCCACAAAAAAAAGGGAAATTTCTTCATTTTTGCCCCAGAATAAGAGGAATTTCTGCCTTTTTACCTAAAAATAAGTGAAATTTCTTCCTTTTTACCCAAAAATAAATGGAATTTCTGTCTTTTTGCCCCAAAATAAAAGGAATTTTTGAATTATGCCCTGAAATAAGTGATATTTCTGAAATTTTGCCCCAAAATAAAAGAAATTTCTGCTTTTTTGCCACAAAATAAGGGGAATTTCTATATTTTTGCCCCAAAATAATGGAAATTTATGGCTTTTTGCCCTCAAATAAGGGGAATTTCAGCCTTTTTACCTCAAAATAAGGAGAATTTCTGCATTTTTGCCACAAAATATTAAGAATTTCTGCATTTTTGCCCTAAAATAAGGAAAATTTCTGCCTTTTTCCCTGAAATAAGTGAAATTTCTTCAATTTTGCCCCAAAATAAGTGGAATTTCTGAGTTTTGCCCCAAAATAAGGAGAATTTCTGTCTTTTTGCCCCAACATATAGGGAATTTTAGCCTTTTTTCCCCACAATTAGGGGAATTTCTGCAATTTTGCTCCAAAATACGGGGAATTTCTGCTTTTTGCCCCACAATTAGGGGAATTTCTGCAATTTTGCTCCAAAATGCAGGGAATTTCTACCTTATTTCCTGAAAATAAGGGGAATGCATACCTTTTTGCCATAGAAAAGGGAAATTTCTTCATTTTTGCTCCAAAATAAGGGGAATTTCTGCCTTTTTGCCTCTAAATAAGTGGAATTTCTGTCTTTTTTCCCAAAACAAAGAGAATTTCTGTATTTTTTGCCCCAAAATAAGAAAAATTTCTGACTTATTACCCTGAAATAAGTGAAATTTCTGCAATTTTGCCCCAAAATAAAGAAAATTTCTGCCTTTTTGCCCTGAAATATGTGAAATTTCTGCAATATTACCCCAAAATAAGGTGAATTTCTGCATTTTGCCCCAAAATAATGGGAATTTCTGCCTTTTTGCCCCAAAATAAGAAAAAACTTTTGCTTTTTTAATCTGAAATAAGTGAAATTTCTGCAATTTTGCCCCAAATAAGGGAAATTTCTGCAATTTAGCCCCAAAATAAGGTAAATTCCTGCAATTTTGCCCCCAAAAAAAGAAATTTCTGGAATTTTGCCTCAAAATAAAGGGAATTTCTGATTTTTACCCCAAAATAAAGGGAATTTCTGCCTTTTGTCCAAAAATTAGGGGAATTTCTGCAATTTTGCTCCAAAATACAAGGAATTCATGCCTTTTTGCCTGAAAATAATGGAAATGCATAGTTTTTTACCATATAAAGGGAAATTTTTTCATTTTTGCTCCAAAATAAGGGGGAATTTCTGCATTTTTGCCTCTAAATAAGTGGAATTTCTGTCTTTTTCCCCCAAAACAAAGGGTATTTCTGTCTTTTTGCCCCAAAATAAGGGGACTTTCTGACTTATTACCCTAAAATAATTAAAATTTCTGCAATTTTGCCCCAAAATAAGGGAAATTTCTGTCTTTTTGCCCTGAAATATGTGAAATTTATTCAATTTTACCCAAAAATAAGGTGAATTTCTCCCTTTTTGCCCCAAAATAATAATAATTTCTGCCTTTTTGCCCCAAAATAAGAAAAATTTTTGCTTTTTTTTCTGAAATAAGTGAAATTTTTGCAATTTTGTCCTAAAATAAAGGAAATTTCTGCAATTTTTCCACATAATAAGAGAAATGTCTGCAATTTTGCCCCAAAATAAAGGGAATTTCTCCCTTTTTGCCCCAAAATAAATGAAATTTCAGCCTTTTTACCTGAAAATAAGTGAAATTTCTGCAATTTTGCCCCAAATAAGGGGAATTTCTGATTTTTGCCCCAAATTAAAGGGAATTTCTGCCTTTTGCTCCAAAATTAGGGGAATTTCTGCAATTTTGCTCGAAAATATGGGGAATTTCTGCCTTTTTGCCTGAAAATAATGGGAATGCATAACTTTTTGCCATAAAAAGGGAAATTTCTTCATTTTTGCTTCAAAATAAGGGGAATTTCTGCCTTTTTGCCTCTAAATAAGTGGAATTTCTGTCTTTTTCCCCCAAAATAAAGGGAATTTCTGTCTTTTTTGCACCAAAATAAGGGAAATTTCTGACGTATTACCCTGAAAAAAGTGAAATTTCTGAAATTTTTACCCAAAATGAGGGGCATTTCTGACTGTTTGCTCCCGAAAAAAGAAGATTTTCTTTCTTTTTGCCCCAAAATAAGGAGAATTTCTGCCTTTTTGCCCGAAAATTATGAGAATTTCTGCAATTTTGCTTCAAAATACGGGGAATTTCTGCTTTTTGTCCCGAAAGTAAGGGGAATGTATACCTTTTGCCACAAAAAAGGAAAATTTCTTCATTTTTGCCCCAAAATAAAAGGAATTTCTGCTTTTTTACCTCAAAATAAGTGAAATTTCTGCCTTTTTACACAAAAATAAATGGAATTTCTGTCTTTTTGCCCCAAAATAAAAGGAATTTTTGAATTATGCCCTGAAATAAGTGAAATTTCTGCAATTTTGCCCCAAAATAAAAGAAATTTCTGCCTTTTTGCCAAAAATTAAGAAAAATTTCTGCCTTTTTGCTTCCAAATAAAAAAAATTTCAGCCTTTTTACCTCAAAATAAGGAGAATTTCTGCATTTTTGCCACAAAATATTAAGAATTTCTGCATGTTTGCCCCAAAATAAGGAAAATTTCTCCCTTCTTTCCCTGAAATAAGTGAAATTTCTGCAATTTTGCCCCAAAATAAGTGGAATTTCTGCAATTTTGCTCGAAAATAAGGGAAATTTCTGGAATTTTGCCCCAAAATAAGTGGAATTTCTGAGTTTTGCCCCAAAATAAGGAGAATTTCTGTTTTTTGCCCTACCATATAGGGAATTTCTGCCTTTTTGCCCCACAATTAGGGGAATTTTTGCAATTTTGCTCCAAAATACTGGGAATTTCTGCCCTTTTGCCCGAAAATAAGGAGAATGCATAACTTTTTGCCGTAAAAAAGGGAAATTTCTTCATTTTTGCTCCTAATTAAAAGGAATTTCTGCCTTTTTTCCTCTAAATAAGTGGAATTTCTGCAATTTTCCCCCAAAAGAAAGGGAATTTCTGTCTTTTTGCCCCAAAATAATGGGAATTTCTGACTTATTACCCTGAAATAAGTGAAATTTCTGCAATTTTGCCCCAAAATAAGGGAAATTTCTGCCTTTTGCCATGAAATATGTGAAATTTCTGCAATTTTACCCCAAAATAAGGTGAATTTCTGCCTTTTTGCCCCAAAATAATGGGAATTTCAGCCTTTTTGCCCCAAAATAAGAAAAATTTTTGCTTTATTTCTCTGAAATAAGTGAAATATCTGAAATTTTGCCCTAAAATGAGGGAAATTTCTTCAATTTTTTCCCATAATATAGGAAATTTCTGCAATTTTGCCCCAAAATAAGGGGAATTTCTCCCTTATTGCCCCAAAATAAAGGAAATTTCAGCCTTTTTACCTGAAAATAAGTGAAATTTCTGCAATTTTGCCCCAAATAAGTGAAATTTCTGCAATTTTGCCCCAAATAAGGGAAATTTCTGCAATTTAGCCCCAAAATAAGGTAAATTCCTGCAATTTTGCCCCCAAAAAAAGAAATTTCTGGAATTTTGCCTCAAAATAAAGGGAATTTCTGATTTTTACCCCAAAATAAAGGGAATTTCTGCCTTTTGTCCAAAAATTAGGGGAATTTCTGCAATTTTGCTCCAAAATACAAGGAATTCATGCCTTTTTGCCTGAAAATAATGGAAATGCATAGTTTTTTACCATATAAAGGGAAATTTTTTCATTTTTGCTCCAAAATAAGGGGGAATTTCTGCATTTTTGCCTCTAAATAAGTGGAATTTCTGTCTTTTTCCCCCAAAACAAAGGGTATTTCTGTCTTTTTGCCCCAAAATAAGGGGACTTTCTGACTTATTACCCTAAAATAATTAAAATTTCTGCAATTTTGCCCCAAAATAAGGGAAATTTCTGTCTTTTTGCCCTGAAATATGTGAAATTTCTTCAATTTTACCCAAAAATAAGGTGAATTTCTCCCTTTTTGCCCCAAAATAATAATAATTTCTGCCTTTTTGCCCCAAAATAAGAAAAATTTTTGCTTTTTTTTCTGAAATAAGTGAAATTTTTGCAATTTTGCCCTAAAATAAAGGAAATTTCTGCAATTTTTCCACATAATAAGAGAAATGTCTGCAATTTTGCCCCAAAATAAAGGGAATTTCTCCCTTTTTGCCCCAAAATAAATGAAATTTCAGCCTTTTTACCTGAAAATAAGTGAAATTTCTGCAATTTTGCCCCAAATAAGGGGAATTTCTGATTTTTGCCCCAAATTAAAGGGAATTTCTGCCTTTTGCTCCAAAATTAGGGGAATTTCTGCAATTTTGCTCGAAAATATGGGGAATTTCTGCCTTTTTGCCTGAAAATAATGGGAATGCATAACTTTTTGCCATAAAAAGGGAAATTTCTTCATTTTTGCTTCAAAATAAGGGGAATTTCTGCCTTTTTGCCTCTAAATAAGTGGAATTTCTGTCTTTTTCCCCCAAAACAAAGGGAATTTCTGTCTTTTTTGCACCAAAATAAGGGAAATTTCTGACTTATTACCCTGAAAAAAGTGAAATTTCTGAAATTTTTACCCAAAATGAGGGGCATTTCTGACTGTTTGCTCCCGAAAAAAGAAGATTTTCTTTCTTTTTGCCCCAAAATAAGGAGAATTTCTGCCTTTTTGCCCGAAAATTATGAGAATTTCTGCAATTTTGCTTCAAAATACGGGGAATTTCTGCTTTTTGTCCCGAAAGTAAGGGGAATGTATACCTTTTGCCACAAAAAAGGAAAATTTCTTCATTTTTGCCCCAAAATAAAAGGAATTTCTGCTTTTTTACCTCAAAATAAGTGAAATTTCTGCCTTTTTACACAAAAATAAATGGAATTTCTGTCTTTTTGCCCCAAAATAAAAGGAATTTTTGAATTATGCCCTGAAATAAGTGAAATTTCTGCAATTTTGCCCCAAAATAAAAGAAATTTCTGCCTTTTTGCCAAAAATTAAGAAATATTTCTGCCTTTTTGCTTCCAAATAAAAAAAATTTCAGCCTTTTTACCTCAAAATAAGGAGAATTTCTGCATTTTTGCCACAAAATATTAAGAATTTCTGCATGTTTGCCCCAAAATAAGGAAAATTTCTCCCTTCTTTCCCTGAAATAAGTGAAATTTCTGCAATTTTGCCCCAAAATAAGTGGAATTTCTGCAATTTTGCTCGAAAATAAGGGAAATTTCTGGAATTTTGCCCCAAAATAAGTGGAATTTCTGAGTTTTGCCCCAAAATAAAGAGAATTTCTGTTTTTTGCCCTACCATATAGGGAATTTCTGCCTTTTTGCCCCACAATTAGGGGAATTTTTGCAATTTTGCTCCAAAATACTGGGAATTTCTGCCCTTTTGCCCGAAAATAAGGAGAATGCATAACTTTTTGCCGTAAAAAAGGGAAATTTCTTCATTTTTGCTCCTAATTAAAAGGAATTTCTGCCTTTTTTCCTCTAAATAAGTGGAATTTCTGCAATTTTCCCCCAAAAGAAAGGGAATTTCTGTCTTTTTGCCCCAAAATAATGGGAATTTCTGACTTATTACCCTGAAATAAGTGAAATTTCTGCAATTTTGCCCCAAAATAAGGGAAATTTCTGCCTTTTGCCATGAAATATGTGAAATTTCTGCAATTTTACCCCAAAATAAGGTGAATTTCTGCCTTTTTGCCCCAAAATAATGGGAATTTCAGCCTTTTTGCCCCAAAATAAGAAAAATTTTTGCTTTATTTCTCTGAAATAAGTGAAATATCTGAAATTTTGCCCTAAAATGAGGGAAATTTCTTCAATTTTTTCCCATAATATAGGAAATTTCTGCAATTTTGGCCCAAAATAAGGGGAATTTCTCCCTTATTGCCCCAAAATAAAGGAAATTTCAGCCTTTTTACCTGAAAATAAGTGAAATTTCTGCAATTTTGCCCCAAATAAGTGAAATTTCTGCAATTTTGCCCCAAATAAGGGAAATTTCTGCAATTTAGCCCCAAAATAAGGTAAATTCCTGCAATTTTGCCCCCAAAAAAAGAAATTTCTGGAATTTTGCCTCAAAATAAAGGGAATTTCTGATTTTTACCCCAAAATAAAGGGAATTTCTGCCTTTTGTCCAAAAATTAGGGGAATTTCTGCAATTTTGCTCCAAAATACAAGGAATTCATGCCTTTTTGCCTGAAAATAATGGAAATGCATAGTTTTTTACCATATAAAGGGAAATTTTTTCATTTTTGCTCCAAAATAAGGGGGAATTTCTGCATTTTTGCCTCTAAATAAGTGGAATTTCTGTCTTTTTCCCCCAAAACAAAGGGTATTTCTGTCTTTTTGCCCCAAAATAAGGGGACATTCTGACTTATTACCCTAAAATAATTAAAATTTCTGCAATTTTGCCCCAAAATAAGGGAAATTTCTGTCTTTTTGCCCTGAAATATGTGAAATTTCTTCAATTTTACCCAAAAATAAGGTGAATTTCTCCCTTTTTGCCCCAAAATAATAATAATTTCTGCCTTTTTGCCCCAAAATAAGAAAAATTTTTGCTTTTTTTTCTGAAATAAGTGAAATTTTTGCAATTTTGCCCTAAAATAAAGGAAATTTCTGCAATTTTTCCACATAATAAGAGAAATGTCTGCAATTTTGCCCCAAAATAAAGGGAATTTCTCCCTTTTTGCCCCAAAATAAATGAAATTTCAGCCTTTTTACCTGAAAATAAGTGAAATTTCTGCAATTTTGCCCCAAATAAGGGGAATTTCTGATTTTTGCCCCAAATTAAAGGGAATTTCTGCCTTTTGCTCCAAAATTAGGGGAATTTCTGCAATTTTGCTCGAAAATATGGGGAATTTCTGCCTTTTTGCCTGAAAATAATGGGAATGCATAACTTTTTGCCATAAAAAGGGAAATTTCTTCATTTTTGCTTCAAAATAAGGGGAATTTCTGCCTTTTTGCCTCTAAATAAGTGGAATTTCTGTCTTTTTCCCCCAAAACAAAGGGAATTTCTGTCTTTTTTGCACCAAAATAAGGGAAATTTCTGACTTATTACCCTGAAAATAGTGAAATTTCTGAAATTTTTACCCAAAATGAGGGGCATTTCTGACTGTTTGCTCCCGAAAAAAGAAGATTTTCTTTCTTTTTGCCCCAAAATAAGGAGAATTTCTGCCTTTTTGCCCGAAAATTATGAGAATTTCTGCAATTTTGCTTCAAAATACGGGGAATTTCTGCTTTTTGTCCCGAAAGTAAGGGGAATGTATACCTTTTGCCACAAAAAAGGAAAATTTCTTCATTTTTGCCCCAAAATAAAAGGAATTTCTGCTTTTTTACCTCAAAATAAGTGAAATTTCTGCCTTTTTACACAAAACTAAATGGAATTTCTGTCTTTTTGCCCCAAAATAAAAGGAATTTTTGAATTATGCCCTGAAATAAGTGAAATTTCTGCAATTTTGCCCCAAAATAAAAGAAATTTCTGCCTTTTTGCCAAAAATTAAGAAAAATTTCTGCCTTTTTGCTTCCAAATAAAAAAAATTTCAGCCTTTTTACCTCAAAATAAGGAGAATTTCTGCATTTTTGCCACAAAATATTAAGAATTTCTGCATGTTTGCCCCAAAATAAGGAAAATTTCTCCCTTCTTTCCCTGAAATAAGTGAAATTTCTGCAATTTTGCCCCAAAATAAGTGGAATTTCTGCAATTTTGCTCGAAAATAAGGGAAATTTCTGGAATTTTGCCCCAAAATAAGTGGAATTTCTGAGTTTTGCCCCAAAATAAGGAGAATTTCTGTTTTTTGCCCTACCATATAGGGAATTTCTGCCTTTTTGCCCCACAATTAGGGGAATTTTTGCAATTTTGCTCCAAAATACTGGGAATTTCTGCCCTTTTGCCCGAAAATAAGGAGAATGCATAACTTTTTGCCGTAAAAAAGGGAAATTTCATCATTTTTGCTCCTAATTAAAAGGAATTTCTGCCTTTTTTCCTCTAAATAAGTGGAATTTCTGCAATTTTCCCCCAAAAGAAAGGGAATTTCTGTCTTTTTGCCCCAAAATAATGGGAATTTCTGACTTATTACCCTGAAATAAGTGAAATTTCTGCAATTTTGCCCCAAAATAAGGGAAATTTCTGCCTTTTGCCATGAAATATGTGAAATTTCTGCAATTTTACCCCAAAATAAGGTGAATTTCTGCCTTTTTGCCCCAAAATAATGGGAATTTCAGCCTTTTTGCCCCAAAATAAGAAAAATTTTTGCTTTATTTCTCTGAAATAAGTGAAATATCTGAAATTTTGCCCTAAAATGAGGGAAATTTCTTCAATTTTTTCCCATAATATAGGAAATTTCTGCAATTTTGCCCCAAAATAAGGGGAATTTCTCCCTTATTGCCCCAAAATAAAGGAAATTTCAGCCTTTTTACCTGAAAATAAGTGAAATTTCTGCAATTTTGCCCCAAATAAGTGAAATTTCTGCAATTTTGCCCCAAATAAGGGAAATTTCTGCAATTTAGCCCCAAAATAAGGTAAATTCCTGCAATTTTGCCCCTAAAAAAAGAAATTTCTGGAATTTTGCCTCAAAATAAAGGGAATTTCTGATTTTTACCCCAAAATAAAGGGAATTTCTGCCTTTTGTCCAAAAATTAGGGGAATTTCTGCAATTTTGCTCCAAAATACAAGGAATTCATGCCTTTTTGCCTGAAAATAATGGAAATGCATAGTTTTTTACCATATAAAGGGAAATTTTTTCATTTTTGCTCCAAAATAAGGGGGAATTTCTGCATTTTTGCCTCTAAATAAGTGGAATTTCTGTCTTTTTCCCCCAAAACAAAGGGTATTTCTGTCTTTTTGCCCCAAAATAAGGGGACTTTCTGACTTATTACCCTAAAATAATTAAAATTTCTGCAATTTTGCCCCAAAATAAGGGAAATTTCTGTCTTTTTGCCCTGAAATATGTGAAATTTCTTCAATTTTACCCAAAAATAAGGTGAATTTCTCCCTTTTTGCCCCAAAATAATAATAATTTCTGCCTTTTTGCCCCAAAATAAGAAAAATTTTTGCTTTTTTTTCTGAAATAAGTGAAATTTTTGCAATTTTGCCCTAAAATAAAGGAAATTTCTGCAATTTTTCCACATAATAAGAGAAATGTCTGCAATTTTGCCCCAAAATAAAGGGAATTTCTCCCTTTTTGCCCCAAAATAAATGAAATTTCAGCCTTTTTACCTGAAAATAAGTGAAATTTCTGCAATTTTGCCCCAAATAAGGGGAATTTCTGATTTTTGCCCCAAATTAAAGGGAATTTCTGCCTTTTGCTCCAAAATTAGGGGAATTTCTGCAATTTTGCTCGAAAATATGGGGAATTTCTGCCTTTTTGCCTGAAAATAATGGGAATGCATAACTTTTTGCCATAAAAAGGGAAATTTCTTCATTTTTGCTTCAAAATAAGGGGAATTTCTGCCTTTTTGCCTCTAAATAAGTGGAATTTCTGTCTTTTTCCCCCAAAACAAAGGGAATTTCTGTCTTTTTTGCACCAAAATAAGGGAAATTTCTGACTTATTACCCTGAAAAAAGTGAAATTTCTGAAATTTTTACCCAAAATGAGGGGCATTTCTGACTGTTTGCTCCCGAAAAAAGAAGATTTTCTTTCTTTTTGCCCCAAAATAAGGAGAATTTCTGCCTTTTTGCCCGAAAATTATGAGAATTTCTGCAATTTTGCTTCAAAATACGGGGAATTTCTGCTTTTTGTCCCGAAAGTAAGGGGAATGTATACCTTTTGCCACAAAAAAGGAAAATTTCTTCATTTTTGCCCCAAAATAAAAGGAATTTCTGCTTTTTTACCTCAAAATAAGTGAAATTTCTGCCTTTTTACACAAAAATAAATGGAATTTCTGTCTTTTTGCCCCAAAATAAAAGGAATTTTTGAATTATGCCCTGAAATAAGTGAAATTTCTGCAATTTTGCCCCAAAATAAAAGAAATTTCTGCCTTTTTGCCAAAAATTAAGAAAAATTTCTGCCTTTTTGCTTCCAAATAAAAAAAATTTCAGCCTTTTTACCTCAAAATAAGGAGAATTTCTGCATTTTTGCCACAAAATATTAAGAATTTCTGCATGTTTGCCCCAAAATAAGGAAAATTTCTCCCTTCTTTCCCTGAAATAAGTGAAATTTCTGCAATTTTGCCCCAAAATAAGTGGAATTTCTGCAATTTTGCTCGAAAATAAGGGAAATTTCTGGAATTTTGCCCCAAAATAAGTGGAATTTCTGAGTTTTGCCCCAAAAAAAGGAGAATTTCTGTTTTTTGCCCTACCATATAGGGAATTTCTGCCTTTTTGCCCCACAATTAGGGGAATTTTTGCAATTTTGCTCCAAAATACTGGGAATTTCTGCCCTTTTGCCCGAAAATAAGGAGAATGCATAACTTTTTGCCATAAAAAAGGGAAATTTCTTCATTTTTGCTCCTAATTAAAAGGAATTTCTGCCTTTTTTCCTCTAAATAAGTGGAATTTCTGCAATTTTCCCCCAAAAGAAAGGGAATTTCTGTCTTTTTGCCCCAAAATAATGGGAATTTCTGACTTATTACCCTGAAATAAGTGAAATTTCTGCAATTTTGCCCCAAAATAAGGGAAATTTCTGCCTTTTGCCATGAAATATATGAAATTTCTGCAATTTTACCCCAAAATAAGGTGAATTTCTGCCTTTTTGCCCCAAAATAATGGGAATTTCAGCCTTTTTGCCCCAAAATAAGAAAAATTTTTGCTTTATTTCTCTGAAATAAGTGAAATATCTGAAATTTTGCCCTAAAATGAGGGAAATTTCTTCAATTTTTTCCCATAATATAGGAAATTTCTGCAATTTTGCCCCAAAATAAGGGGAATTTCTCCCTTATTGCCCCAAAATAAAGGAAATTTCAGCCTTTTTACCTGAAAATAAGTGAAATTTCTGCAATTTTGCCCCAAATAAGGGAAATTTCTGCAATTTTGCCCCAAAATAAGGTAAATTCCTGCAATTTTGCCCCAAAATATAGGAAATTTCTTTAATTTTGCCCCAAAATAAGGGGAATTTCTGATTTTTGCCCCAAAATAAAGGGAATTTCTGCCTTTTGCCCCAAAATTAGGGGAATTTCTGCAATTTTGCTCCAAAATACGGGGAATTTCTTCCTTTTTGCCCGAAAATAATGGGAATGCATACCTTTTTGCCATAAAAAGAGAAATTTCTTCATTTTTGCTCCAAAATAAGGGGAATTTCTGCCTTTTTGCCTCTAAATAAGTGGAATTTCTGTCTTTTTCCCCCAAAACAAAGGGAATTTCTGTTTTTTTGCATCAAAATAAGGAGAATTTCTGACTTATTATTCTGAAATAAGTGAAATTTCTGCAATTTTGCCCCAAAATAAAGGAAATTTCTGCAATTTTGCCGCAATGTAAAAAAAATTTCTGCAATTTTGCATCAAAATAAGGGGAATTTCTGACTGTTTGCTCTCGAAAAAAGGAGATTTTCTGTCTTTTTGCCTCAAAATAAGGTGAATTTGCCTTTTTGCCTTCAAATAAGGGGAATTTCAGCCTTTTTACCTCAAAATAAGGGGAATTTCTGTATTTTTGCCACAAAATATTAGGAATTTCTGCCTTTTTGCCCCAAAATAAGGAAAATTTCTTTTTGCCCCAACATATAGGGAATTTTAGCCTTTTTTCCCCACAATTAGGGGAATTTCTGCAATTTTGCTCCAAAATACGAAGAATTTCTGTTTTTGCCCCACAATTAGGGGAATTTCTGCAATTTTGCTCAAAATGCATGGAATTTCTACCTTTTTTCCTGAAAATAAGGGGAATGCATACCTTTTTGCCATAGAAAATTGAAATTTCTTCATTTTTGCTCCAAAATAAGAGGAATTTCTGCCTTTTTGCCTCTAAATAAGTGGAATTTCTGTCTTTTTTCCCAAAACAAAGAGAATTTCTGTCTTTTTTGCCCCAAAATAAGGAAAATTTCTGACTTATTACCCTGAAATAAGTGAAATTTCTGCAATTTTGCCCCAAAATAAGGAAAATTTCTGCCTTTTTGCCCTGAAATATGTGAAATTTCTGCAATTTTACCCCAAAATAAGGTGAATTTCTGCATTTTGCCCCAAAATAATGGGAATTTCTGCCTTTTTGCCCCAAAATAAGAAAAAAACTTTTGCTTTTTTAATCTGAAATAAGTGAAATTTCTGCAATTTTGCCCTAAAATAAAGGAAATTTCTGCAATTTTTCCCCATAATAAGAGAAATTTCTGAAATTTTTCCCCAAAATAAGGGGAATTTCTTTCTTTTTCCCCCAAAACAAAGGGAATTTCTGTCTTTTTTGCCCCAAAATAAGGGGAATTTCTCTTTTTTTGCCCCAAAATAAAGGAAATTTCAGCCTTTTTACCTGAAAATAAGTGAAATTTCTGCAATTTTGCCCCAAATAAGGGAAATTTCTGCAATTTAGCCCCAAAATAAGGTAAATTCCTGCAATTTTGCCCCCCAAAAAAGAAATTTCTGGAATTTTGCCTCAAAATAAAGGGAATTTCTGATTTTTACCCCAAAATAAAGGGAATTTCTGCCTTTTGCCCAAAAATTAGGGGAATTTCTGCAATTTTGCTCCAAAATACAAGGAATTTCTGCCTTTTTGCCTGAAAATAATGGGAATGCATAGTTTTTTGCCATATAAAAGGAAATTTTTTCATTTTTGCTCCAAAATAACGGGAATTTCTGCCTTTTTGCCTCTAAATAAGTGGAATTTCTGTCTTTTTCCCCCAAACAAAGGGAATTTCTGTCTTTTTGCCCCAAAATAAGATGAATTTCTTACTTATTACCCTGAAATAAATGAAATTTCTGCAATTTTTCCCCAAAATGAGGGGAATTTCTGACTGTTTGCTCCCGAAAAAAGAAGATTTTCTTTCTTTTTGCCCCAAAATAAAGAGAATTTCTGCCTTTTTGCCCGAAAATTATGAGAATTTCTGCAATTTTGCTTCAAAATAAGGGGAATTTCTGCTTTTTATCCCGAAAGTAAGGGGAATGTATACCTCTTGCCACCACAAAGTAAAATTTCTTCATTTTTGCCCCAAAATAAGAGGAATTTCTGCTTTTTTACCACAAAATAAGTGAAATTTCTGCCTTTTTACACAAAAATAAATGGAATTTCTGACTTTTTGCCCCAAAATAAAAGGAATTTTTGAATTATGCGCTGAAATAAGTGAAATTTCTGCAATTTTGCCCCAAAATAAAAGAAATTCCTGCCTTTTTGCCAAAAAATAAGGGAAATTTCTGCCTTTTTGCTTCCAAATAAAAGGAATTTCAGCCTTTTTACCTCAAAATAAGGGGAATTTCTGCATTTTTGCCACAAAATATTAAGAATTTCTGCATGTTTGCCCCAAAATAAAGAAAATTTCTCCCTTTTTTCCCTGAAATAAGTGAAATTTCTGCAATTTTGCCCCAAAATAAGTGGAATTTCTGCAATTTTGCTCCAAAATAAGGGAAATTTCTGGAATTTTGCCCCAAAATAAGTGGAATTTCTGAGTTTTGCCCCAAAATAAGGAGAATTTCTGTTTTTTGCCCCACCATATACGGAATTTCTGCCTTTTTGCCCCACAATTAGGGGAATTTTTGCAATTTTGCTCCAAAATACTGGGAATTTCTGCCCTTTTGCCCGAAAATAAGGGGAATGCATAACTTTTTGCCATAGAAAAGGGAAATTTCTTCATTTTTGCTCCAAATTAAAGGGAATTTCTGCCTTTTTTCCTCTAAATAAGTGGAATTTCTGCAATTTTCCCCAAAAAGAAAGGGAATTTCTGTCTGTTTTGCCCCAAAATAATGGGAATTTCTGACTTATTACCCTGAAAAAAGTGAAATTTCTGCAATTTTGCCCCAAAATAAGGGAAATTTCTGCCTTTTTGCCATGAAATATGTGAAATTTCTGCAATTTTACCCCAAAATAAGGTGAATTTCTGCCTTTTTGCCCCAAAATAATGGGAATTTCTGCCTTTTTGCCCCAAAATAAGAAAAATTTTTGCTTTATTTTTCTGAAATAAGTGAAATTTCTGAAATTTTACCCTAAAATGAGGTAAATTTCTGCAATTTTTTCCCATAATAAAGGAAATTTCTGCAATTTTGCCCAAAAATTAGGGGAATTTCTCACTTTTTGCCCCAAAATAAAGAAAATTTCAGCCTTTTTATCTGAAAATAAGTGAAATTTCTGCAATTTTGCCCCAAATAAGGAAAATTTCTGCAATTTTGCCCCAAAATAAGGTAAATTCCTGCAATTTTGCCCCAAAATATAGGAAATTTCTTGAATTTTGCCCCAAAATAAGGAGAATTTCTGATTTTTGCACCAAAATAAAAAGAATTTCTGCCTTTTGCCCCAAAATTAGGGGAATTTCTACAATTTTGCTCCAAAATACGGGAAATTTCTGCCTTTTTGCCCGAAAATAATGGGAATGCATACCTTTTTGCCATAAAAAGAGAAATTTCTTCATTTTTGCTCCATAATAAGGGGAATTTCTGCCTTTTTGCCTCTAAATAAGTGGTATTTCTGTCTTTTTCCCCCAAAACAAAGGGAATTTCTGTCTTTTTTGCATCAAAATAAGGAGAATTTCTGACTTATTACCCTGAAATAAGTGAAATTTCTGCAATTTTGCCCCAAAATAAAGGAAATTTCTGCAATTTTGCCCCAAGGAAAAAAAATTTCTGCAATTATGCCCCAAAATAAGGGGAATTTCTGACTGTTTGCTCTCGAAAAAAGGAGATTTTCTGTCTTTTTGCCTCAAAATAAGGTGAATTTCTGCCTTTTTGCCTTCAATAAAGGGGAATTTCAGCCTTTTTACCTCAAAATAAGGGGAATTTCTGCATTTTTGCCACAAAATATTAGGAATTTCTGCCTTTTTGCCCCAAAATAAGGAAAATTTCTGCCTTTTTTCTCTGAAATAAGTGAAATTTCTGCAATTTTGCCCCAAAATAAGTGGAATTTCTGAGTTTTGCCCTAAAATAAGGAGAATTTCTGTCTTTTTGCCCCAACATATAGGGAATTTTTGCCTTTTTTCCTCACAATTAGGGGAATTTCTGCAATTTTGCTCCAATATACGGGGAATTACTGCCTTTTTGCCCCACAATTAGGGGAATTTCTGCAATTTTGCACCAAAATGCAGGGAATTTCTACCTTTTTTCCTGAAAATAAGGGGAATGCATACCTTTTTGCCATAGAAAAGGGAAATTTCTTCATTTTTGCTCCAAAATAAGGGGAATTTCTGCCTTTTTGCCTCTAAATAAGTGGAATTTCTGTCTTTTTTCCCAAAACAAAGAGAATTTCTGTCTTTTTTGCCCCAAAATAAGGAAAATTTCTGAGTTATTACCCTGAAATAAGTGAAATTTCTGCAATTTTGCCCCAAAATAAGGAAAATTTCTGCCTTTTTGCCCTGAAATATATGAAATTTCTGCAATTTTACCCCAAAATAAGGTGAATTTCTGCATTTTGCCCCAAAATAATGGGAATATCTGCCTTTTTTGACCCAAAATAAGAAAAAACTTTTGCTTTTTTAATCTGAAATAAGTGATATTTCTGCAATTTTGCCCTAAAATAAAGGAAATTTC
Organism: Micromys minutus; assembly: GCF_963924665.1. Taxonomy (NCBI): domain Eukaryota; kingdom Metazoa; phylum Chordata; class Mammalia; order Rodentia; family Muridae; genus Micromys; species Micromys minutus. Next base: position 267,166 of record NW_027667971.1, read on the forward strand.
TGCAATTTTTCCCCATAATAAGGGAAATTTCTGAAATTGTTCCCCAAAATAAGGGGAATTTCTTTTTTTGCCCCAAAATAAAGGAAATTTCAGCCTTTTTACCTTAAAATAAGTGAAATTTCTGCAATTTTGCCCCAAATAAGGGAAATTTCTGCAATTTAGCCCCAAAATAAGGTAAATTCCTGCAATTTTGCCCCCCAAAAAAGAAATTTCTGGAATTTTGCCTCAAAATAAAGGGAATTTCTGATTTTTACCCCAAAATAAAGGGAATTTCTGCCTTTTGCCCAAAAATTAGGGGAATTTCTGCAATTTTGCTCCAAAATACAAGGAATTTCTGCCTTTTTGCCTGAAAATAATGGGAATGCATACCTTTTTACCATAAAAAGGGAAATTTTTTCATTTTTGCTCCAAAATAAGGGGAATTTCTGCCTTTTTGCCTCTAAATAAGTGGAATTTCTGTCTTTTTCCCACAAAACAAAGGAAATTTCTGTCTTTTTTGCCCCAAAAATAAGGGGAATTTTTGACTTATTACCCTGAAATAAGTGAAATTTCTGCAATTTTTCACCAAAATAAGGGAAATTTCTGCAATTTTGCCCCAATGTAAAGGAAATTTCTGCAATTTTGCCCCAAAATAAGGGGAATTTCTTACTGTTTGCTCCCGAAAAAAGTAGATTTTCTGTCTTTTTGCCCCAAAATAAGAAGAATTTCTGCCTTTTTGCTCGAAAATTATGAGAATTTCTGCAATTTTGCTTCAAAATACGGGGAATTTCTGCTTTTTATCCCGAAAGTAAGGGGAATGTATACCTTTTGCCACAAAAAAGGGAAATTTCTTCATTTTTGCCCCAAATAAGAGGAATTTCTGCCTTTTTACCTCAAATTAAGAGCAATTTCTGCCTTTTTACCACAAATTAAACGGAATTTCTGTTTTTTTGCCCCAAAATAAAAGGAATTTTTAAATTATGCCCTGAAATATGTGAAATTTCTGCAATTTTGCCCCAAAATAAGGGAAATTTCTGCCTTTTTTCTTCAAAATAATGGGAATTTCTGCCTTTTTGCCCCAAAATAAGAATAATTTTTGCTTTTTTTCTCTGAAATAAGTGAAATTTCTGCAATTTTGCCCAAAAATAAGGGAAATTTCTGGAATTATGCCCCAAAATAAGTGGAATTTCTGAGTTTTGTCACAAAATAAGGAGAATTTCTCTTTTTTTGCCTCAACATATAGGGAATTTCTGCCTTTTTGCCTGAAAATAATGGGAATGCATACCTTTTGGCCATAAAAAAGGGAAATTTCTTCATTTTTGCTCCAAATTAAAGGGAATTTCTGCCTTTTTTCCTCTAAATAAGTGGAATTTCTGCAATTTTCCCCCAAAAGAAATAGAATTTCTGTCTTTTTTGCCCCAAAATAATGGGAATTTCTGACTTATTACCCTGAAATAAGTGAAATTTCTGCAATTTTGCCCCAAAATAAGGGAAATTTCTGCCTTTTTGCCCTGAAATATGTGAAATTTCTTCAATTTTACCCCAAAATAAGGTGAATTCCTGCCTTTGTGCCTGAAAATAATGGGAATTTCTGCCTTTTTGCCCCAATATAAGAAAAATTTTTGCTTTTGTTTCTGAAATAAGTGAAATATCTGCAATTTTGCCCTAAATTAAGGGAAATTTCTGCAATTTTTCCCCATAATAAGGGAAATGTCTGAATTTTTGCCCCAAAATAAGGAAAATTTCTGCCTTTTTTCCCTGAAATAAGTGAAATTTCTGCAATTTTGCCCCAAAATAAGTGAAATTTCTGCAATTTTGCTCCAAAATAAGAAAAATTTCTGGAATTTTGCCCCCAAATAAGTGGAATTTCTGAGTTTTGCCCCAAAATAAGGAGAATTTCGGTTTTTTGCTGCACCATATAGGGAATTTCTGCATTTTTGCCCCACAATTAGGGGAATTTCTGCAATTTTGCTCCAAAATCCGGGAAATTTCTGCGTTTTTGCCCGAAAATAAGGGGAATGCATAACTTTTTGCCATAAACAAGAGAAATTTCTTAAATTTTGCTCCTAAATAAGGGGAATTTCTGCCTTTTTTCCTCTAAATAAGTGGAATTTCTGCAATTTTCCCCCAAAACAAAGGGAATTTCTGTCTTTTTTGCCCCAAAATAAGGTGAATTTCTGACTTATTACCCTGAAATAAGTGAAATTTCTGCAATTTTGCCCCAAAATAAGGGAAATTTTTGCCTTTTTGCCCTGAAATATGTGAAATTTCTGCAATTTTACCCAAAAATAAGGTGAATTTCTGCCTTTTTGCCCCAAAATAATAGGAATTTCTGCCTTTTTGCCCCAAAATAAGAAAAATTTTTGCATTATTTCGCTGAAATAAGTAAAATTTCTGCAATTTTGCCCCCAAAATAAGGGGAATTTCTTCCTTTTTGCCCCAAAATAAAGGAAATTTCAGCCTTTTTACCTGAAAATAAGTGAAATTTCTGCAATTTTGCCCCAAATAAGGGAAATTTCTGCAATTTTGCCCCAAAATAATGCAAATTCCTGCAATTTTGCCCCAAAATAAAGGAAATTTCTTGAATTTTGCCACAAAATATGGGGAATTTCTGATATTTACCCCAAAATAAAGGAATTTCTGCCTTTTGCTCCAAAATTAGGGGAATTTCTGCAATATTGCTCCAAAATACAGGGAATTTCTGCCTTTTTGCCTGAAAATAATGGTGATGCATACCTTTTTGCCATAAAAAGGGAAATTTTTTCATTTTTGCTCCAAAATAAGGGGAATTTCTGACTTTTTGCCTCTAAATAAGTGGTATTTCTGTCTTTTTCTTCCAAAACAAAGATAATTTCTGGTTTTTTTGCCCCAAAATAAGGGGAATTTCTGACTTATTACCCTGAAAAAGTGAAATTTCTGCAATTTTGCCCCAAAATAAAGGAAATTTCTGCAATTTTGCACCAATGTAAAGGAAATTTCTGAATTTTGCCCCAGAATAATAGGAATTTTTGACTGTTTGCTGCCAAAAAAAGGAGATTTTCTGTCTTTTTGCCCCAAAATTAGGAAAATTTCTGGTTTTTTGCCCGAAAATTATGAGAATTTCTGCAATTTTGCTTCAAAATACGGGGAATTTCTACTTTTTATCCCGAAAGTAAGGGGAATGTATACCTTTTGCGACAAAAAATGGAAATTTCTTCATTTTTGCCCCAGAATAAGAGGAATTTCTGCCTTTTACCTAAAAATAAGTGAAATTTCTTCCTTTTTACCCAAAACTAAATGGAATTTCTGTCTTTTTGCCCCAAAATAAAAGGAATTTTTGAATTATGCTCTGAAATAAGTGATATTTCTGCAATTTTGCCACAAAATAAAAGAAATTTTTGCCTTTTTGCCACAAAATAAGGGGAATTTCTATCTTTTTGCCCCAAAATAATGGAAATTTATGCATTTTTGCTCTCAAATAAGAGGAATTTCAGCCTTTTTACCTCAAAATAAGGGGAATTTCTGCATTTTTGCAACAAAATATTAAGAATTTCTGCATTTTTGCCCTAAAATAAGGAAAATTTCTGCCTTTTTTCCCTGAAATAAGTGAAATTTCTGCAATTTTGCCCCAAAATAATGAAAATTTCTGCAATTTTGTCCCAAAATAAGGGAAATTTCTGCTTTTTTGCCTTGAAATATATGAAATTTTTTCAATTTTACCCCAAAATAAGGTGAGTTTCTGCATTTTTGCCCCAAAATAATGGGAATTTCTGCCTTTTTGCCCCAAAATAAGAAAAATTTTTGCTTTTTTTCTCTGAAATAAGTGAAATTTCTGTAATTTTGCCCCAAAATAATAGAAATTTCTGCAATGTTGCCCCAAAATAAGGGAAATTTCTGGAATTTTGCCCCAAAATAATTGGAATTTCTGAGTTTTGCCCCAAAATAAGGAGAATTTCTCTCTTTTTGCCCCAACATATAGGGAATTTCTGCATTTTTGCCCCACAATTAGAGGAATTTCTGCAATTTTGCTCCAAAATACAGGGAATTTCTGTCTTTATGCCCGAAAATAAGTGGAATGCCTAACTTTTTGCCATAAAAAAAGAAATTTCTTCATTTGTGCTCCAAAATAAGGGGAATTTCTGCATTTTTGCCTCTAAATAAGTGGAATTTCTGTCCTTTTCCCTTAAAACAAAGAGAATTTCTGTCTTTTTGCCCCAAAATAAGGGGACTTTCTGACTTATTACCCTAAAATAATTAAAATTTCTGCAATTTTGCCCCTAAATAAGGGAAATTTCTGCATTTTTGCCCTGAAATATGTGAAATTTCTTCAATTTTACCCCAAAACAAGGTGAATTTATGCCTTTTTGCCCCAAAATAATGGTAATTTCTGCCTTTTTGCCCCAAAATAAGAAAAATATTTGCTTTTTTTTTCTGAAATAAGTGAAATTTTTGCAATTTTGCCCTAAAATAAAGGAAATTTCTGCAATTTTTCCACATAATAAGGGAAAGGTCTTCAATTTTGCCCCAAAACAAAGGGAATTTCTCCCTTTTTGCCCCAAAATAAATGAAATTACAGCCTTTTTACCTGAAAATAAGTGAAATTACTGCAATTTTGCCCCAAATAAGGAAAATTTCTTATTTTTGCCCCAAATTAAAGGGAATTTGTGCCTTTTGCTCCAAAATTAGGGGAATTTCTGCAATTTTGCTCCAAAATACGAGGAATTTCTGCCTTTTTGCCTGAAAATAATGGGAATGCATACCTTTTTGGCATAAAAAGGGAAATTTCTTCATTTTTGCTCCAAAATAAGGGGAATTTCTGCCTTTTTGCCTCTAAATAAGTGGAATTTCTGTCTTTTTCCCCCAAAAACAATGGGAATTTCTGTCTTTTTTGCCCCAAAATAAGGGGAATTTCTGACTTATTACCCTGAAATAAGTGAAATTTCTGCAATTTTTCCCCAAAATAAGGGGAATTTCTGACTGTTTTTCCTCCCGAAAAAAGATTTTCTTTCTTTTTGCCCCAAGATAAGGAGAATTTCTGCTTTTTTGCCCGAAAATTATTTGAATTTCTGCAATTTTGCTTGAAAATACGGGGAATTTCTGCTTTTTATCCCGAAAGTAAGGGGAATGTATACCTTTTGCCACAAAAAAGGAAAATTTCTTCATTTTTGCCCCAAAATAAGAGGAATTTCTGCCTTTTTACCTCAAAATAATTGAAATTTCTGCTCTTTTACACAAAAATAAAAGGAATTTTTGTGTTTTTGCCCCAAAATAAAAGGAATTTTTGAATTATGCCCTGAAATAAGTGAAATTTCTGCAATTTTGCCCCAAAATAAAAGAAATTTCTGCCTTCTTCCAAAAAATAAGGGAAATTTCTCCCTTTTTGCTTCCAAATAAAAGGAATTTCAGCCTTTTTACCTCAAAATAAAGGGAATTTCTGCATTTTTGTCACAAATTATTAAGAATTTCTGCATGTTTGCCCCAAAATAAGGAAAATTTCTGCCTTTTTTTCCTGAAATAAGTGAAATTTCTGCAATTTTGCCCCAAAATAAGTGGAATTTCTGTAATTTTGCTCCAAAATAAGGGAAATTTCTGGATTTTTGCCCCAAAATAAGTGAAATTTCTGAGTTTTGCCCCAAAATAAGGAGAATTTCTCTCTTTTTTCCCCACCATATAGGGAATTTCTGCCTTTTTGCCCCACAATTAGGGGAATATTTGCAATTTTGCTCCAAAATACGGGGAATTTCTGCCTTTTTGCCCGAAAATAAGGGGAATACATAACTTTTTGCCATAAAAAAGAGAAATTTCTTCATTTTTGCTACAAATTAAAGGGAATTTCTGCATTTTTTCCTCTAAATAAGTGGAATTTCTGCAATTTTCCCTCAAAACAAAAAGAATTTCTGTATTTTTGCCCCAAAATAATGGTAATTTCTGACTTATTACCCTGAAATAAGTGAAATTTCTGCAATTTTGCCCCAAAATAAGGGAAATATCTGCCTTTTTGCCATGAAATATGTGAAATTTTGCAATTTTACCACAAAATAAGATGAATTTCTGCCTTTTTGCCCAAAAATAATGGGAATTTCTGCCTTTTTGCCCCAAAATAAAGGAAATTTCTGCAATTTTGACCCAATGTAAAAAAAATTTCTGCCATTTTGCCCCAAAATAAGGGGAATTTCTGACTGTTTGCTCTCGAAAAAGGAGATTTTCTGTCTTTTTGCCTCAAAATAAGGAGAATTTCTGCTTTTTGCCCAAAAATTATGAGAATTTCTGCAATTTTGCTTTAAAATACGGTTAATTTCTGCCTTTTAGCCCCAAAATAAAGAAAATTTCTGCATTTTCCCCCAATATTTGGGGAATTTTTGCATTTTACCTTTAAATAAAGGGGAATTTCTGCATTTTACCTCAAAATAAGAAGAATTTCTGCCTTTTGCCCCAAAATATGGGGAATTTCTGCCTTTTTGTTCCAAAATAAAAAAAATTTCTTCAATTTTGTACCATAATAAAAGAAATTTCTGCTTTTTGCCCCAAAATAAGGGGAATTTCTGACTGTTTGCTCTCGAAAAAAGGAGATTTTCTGTCTTTTTGCCTCAAAATAAGGAGAATTTCTGCTTTTTTGCCCAAAAATTATGAGAATTTCTGCAATTTTGCTTCAAAATACGGTTAACTTCTTCCTTTTAGCCGCAAAATAAAGGGAATTTCTGCATTTTCCCCCAATATTTGGGGAATTTCTGCATTTTACCTCTAAATAAGGGGAATTTCTGCATTTTACCTCAAAATAAGAAGAATTTCTGCCTTTTGCCCCTAAATATGGGGAATTTCTGCCTTTTTGTTCCAAAATAAGGAAAATTTCTTCAATTTTGTACCATAATAAAAGAAATTTCTGCTTTTTGCCCCAAAATAAGGGGAATTTCTGACTTTTTGCCCTGAAATAAATGAAATTTCTGCAATTTTGCCCAAAAATAAGTTAAATTAGTGCCTTTTTGCCCCAAAATAATGGGAATTTCTGCCTTTTGCCCCAAAATATGGGGAATTTCTGCCTGTTTCCCCGAAAATGAGAAGAATGCATACCTTTTTGCCATAAAAAAGGGAAATTTCTTCATTTTTGCTCCAAAATAAGGGGAATTTCTGCTTTTTTGCCTCTAAATAAGTGGAATTTCTTTCTTTTTCCCCCAAAACAAAAGAAATTTCTGTCTTTTTTGCCCCAAAATAAGAAAAATTGCTGACTTATTACCCTGAAATAAGTGAAATTTTTGAAATTTTGCCCCAATATAAGGGAAATTTCTGCCTTTTTGCCCCCAAATCAGGGGAATTTCAGACTTTTTACCTCAAAATATTGGGAATTTCTAATTTTGGCACAAAATATTAGGAATTTCTGCATTTTTGGCCAAAAATAAGAAAAATTTCTGCTTTTTTTCTTTGAAATAAGTGAAATTTCTGCAATTTTGCCCCAAAATAAGTGAAATTTCTGCAATTTTGCCCCAAAATAAGGGAAATTTCTGCAATTTTGCCCCAAAATAAGTGGAATTTCTGCCTTTTGCCCCAAAATTTGGGGAATTTCTGCCTTTTTGCCCAAAAATAAAAAGAATGCATACCTTTTTGCCATAAAAAAGGGAAATTTCTTCATTTTTGCTCCAAAATAAGGGGAACTTTTGCCTTTTTGCCTCTAAATAAGTGGAATTTCTGTTTTTCCCCCAAAACAAAGGGAATTTCTGTATTTTTTGCCTCAAAATAAGGAAAATTTCTGACTTATTACCCTGAAATAAGTAAAATTTCTGCAAATTTGCCCCAAAATAAGGGAAATTTTTGCCTTTTGCCCTAAAATTTGGGGAATTTGAGAATTTTACCTCAAAATGAGGGAAATTTCTGATTTTTGCACCAAAATATGGAGAATTTCTGCCTTTTTGCCCCATAATAAAGTTAATTTCTGCATTTTTGCACCAATATTAGGGGAATTTCTGCAATTTTGCTCCAAAATACGGGTCATTTCTGCCTTTTTGCCCGAAATTAATTGGAATTTCTGGCTTTTTGTCCCGAAATAAGTGTAATTTCTTCAATTTTCGCCAAAAATTAGGGTTTTCATCTTTTTGCCCCAAAATAAGGGGAATTTCTGCCATTTTGCCCTGAAATATTTGAAATTTCTGCAATTTACCCCAAAATAAGGGGAATTTCTGCCTTTTTGCCCTAAATAAAGAAAATTTCAGACTTTTTACCTGAAAATAAGAGAAATTTCTGCAATTTTGCACCAAATAAGAGAAATTTCTGTAATTTTGTTCTAAAATAAGGTAAATTCCTGCAATTTTGCCCCAAAATAAAGAAAATTTCTGAAATTTTGTCCCAAAATAAGCGGAATTTCTGATTTTTGCCCCAAAATAAAGGGAATTTCTGCCTTTTGCTCCAAAATTAGGGGAATTTCTGCAATTTTGCTCCAAAATATGGGGAATTTCTGCCTTTTTGCCCGAAAATAAAGGGAATGTTTACCTTTTTGCCATAAAAAAGGGAAATTTCTTCATTTTTGCCCCAAAATATGGGGATTTTCCGCCTTTTTGACTCAAAATAAGTGCAATTTCTGCCTTTTCCCTAAAAATAAACAAAATTTCTGTCTTTTTGCACCAAAATAAGGGGAATTTCTGATATTTTGCCCGAAAATAAGGGGAATTTCAGCCTTTTTATCTCAAAATAACAGGAATTTCTTCCTTTTTGCCCCAAAATATGGGGAATTTCTGCCTTTTTGCCCCAAAATAAGAAAAATTTCTGCAATTTTGTACCAAAATAAAAGAAATTTCTGCATTTTTGCCTCAAAATAAGAAAATTTCTGCCTTTTTTCTGAAATAAGTGAAATTTCTGCAATTTTGCCTCAAAATAAGTGAAATTTCTGCAATTTTGCCTCAAAATAAGGGAAATTTCTGCAATTTTGCCCCCATGTAAAGGAAATATCTGCAATTTTGCCCCAAAATAAGGGAAATTTCTGACTTTATGCTCCCAAAAAACGAGATTTACTGTCTTTTTGCCCCAAAATAAGAATTTCTGCCTCTTTGCCCGAAAATTATGAGAATTTCTGCAATTTTGCTTCAAAATATGGTTAATTTCTTCTTTTTAGCCCAAAAATAAAGGGAATTTCTGCATTTTCCCCCAATATTTGGGGAATTTCTGCATTTTACCTCTAAATAAGGGGAATTTCTGCATTTTACCTCAAAATAAGAAGAATTTCTGCCTTTTGCCCCAAAATATGGGGAATTTCTGCCTTTTTGTTCCAAAATAAGGAAAATTTCTTCAATTTTGTACCATAATAAAAGAAATTTCTGATTTTTGCCCCAAAATAAGGGGAATTTCTGACTTTTTGCCCTGAAATAAATGAAATTTCTGCAATTTTGCCTAAAAATAAGTTAAATTTGTGCCTTTTTGCCCCAAAATAATGGGAATTTCTGCCTTTTGCCCCAAAATATGGGGAATTTCTGCCTGTTTCCCCGAAAATGAGAAGAATGCATACCTTTTTGCCATAAAAAAGGGAAATTATTTCATTTTTTCTCCAAAATAAGCGAAATTTCTGCTTCTTTGCCTGTAAATAAGTGGAATTTCTGTCTTTTTCCCCCAAAACAAAGGAAATTTCTGTCTTTTTTGCCCCAAAATAAGGAGAATTTCTGACTTATTACCTTGAAATAAGTGAAATTTCTGCAATTTTGCCCCAAAATAAGTGAAATTTCTGCAATTTTGCCCCAAAATAAGGGAAATTTCTGCAATTTTGCCCCAAAATAAGTGGAATTTCTGCCTTTTGCCCCAAAATTTGGGGAATTTCTGCCTTTTTGCCCAAAAATAAAAAAATGCATACCTTTTTGCCATAAAAAAGGGAAATTTCTTCATTTTTGCTCCAAAATAAGGGGAACTTTTGCCTTTTTGCCTCTAAATAAGTGGAATTTCTGTTTTTCCCCCAAAACAAAGGGAATTTCTGTATTTTTTGCCTCAAAATCAGGCAAATTTTTGACTTATTACCCTGAAATAAGTAAAATTTCTGCAAATTTGGCCCAAAATAAGGGAAATTTTTGCCTTTTGCCCTAAAATTTGGGGAATTTGAGAATTTTACCTCAAAATGAGGAAAATTTCTGATTTTTGCACCAAAATATAGAGAATTTCTGCCTTTTTGCCCCATAATAAAGTTAATTTCTGCATTTTTGCACCAATATTAGGGGAATTTCTGCACTTTTGCTCCAAAATACGGGTCATTTCTGCCTTTTTGCCCGAAATTAATTGGAATTTCTGGCTTTTTGTCCCGAAATAAGTGTAATTTCTTCAATTTATGCCAAAAATTAGGGTTTTCATCTTTTTGCCCCAAAATAAGGGGAATTTCTGCCATTTTGCCCTGAAATATTTGAAATTTCTGCAATTTTACCCCAAAATAAGGGGAATTTCTGCCTTTTTGCCCCAAAATAAAAGGAATTTCTCCCTTTTTGCCCAAAATAAAGAAAATTTCAGACTTTTTACCTGAAAATAAGAGAAATTTCTGCAATTTTGCACCAAATAAGAGAAATTTCTGTAATTTTGTTCTAAAATAAGGTAAATTCCTGCAATTTTGCCCCAAAATAAAGAAAATTTCTGAAATTTTGTCCCAAAATAAGGGGAATTTCTGATTTTTGCCCCAAAATAAAGGGAATTTCTGCCTTTTGCTCCAAAATTAGGGGAATTTCTGCAATTTTGCTCCAAAATATGTGGAATTTCTGCCTTTTTGCCCGAAAATAAAGGGAATGTTTACCTTTTTGCCATAAAAAAGGGAAATTTCTTCATTTTTGCCCCAAAATATGGGGATTTCCCGCCTTTTTGACTCAAAATAAGTGCAATTTCTGCCTTTTCCCTAAAAATAAACAAAATTTCTGTCTTTTTGCACCATAATAAGGGGAATTTCTGACATTTTGCCTGAAAATAAGGGGAATTTCAGCCTTTTTATCTCAAAATAACAGGAATTTCTTCCTTTTTGCCCCAAAATATGGGGAATTTCTGCCTTTTGCCCCAAAATAAGAAAAATTTCTGCAATTTTGTACCAAAATAAAAGAAATTTCTGCATTTTTGCCCCAAAATAAGAAAATTTCTGCCTTTTTTCTGAAATAAGTGAAATTTCTGCAATTTTGCCTCAAAATAAGGGAAATTTCTGCAATTTTGCCCCAATGTAAAGGAAATTTCTTCAATTTTGCCCCAAATTAAGGGAAATTTCTGACTTTATGCTCCCGAAAAAACGAGATTTACTGTCTTTTTGCCCCAAAATAAGAATTTCTGCCTTTTTGCCCGAAAATTATGAGAATTTCTGCAATTTTGCTTCAAAATATGGTTAATTTCTTCTTTTTAGCCCAAAAATAAAGGGAATTTCTGCATTTTCCCCCAATATTTGGGGAATTTCTGCATTTTACCTCTAAATAAGGGGAATTTCTGCATTTTACCTCAAAATAAGAAGAATTTCTGCCTTTTGCCCCAAAATATGGGGAATTTCTGCCTTTTTGTTCCAAAATAAGGAAAATTTCTTCAATTTTGTACCATAATAAAAGAAATTTCTGCTTTTTGCCCCAAAATAAGGGGAATTTCTGACTTTTTGCCCTGAAATAAATGAAATTTCTGCAATTTTGCCTAAAAATAAGTTAAATTAGTGCCTTTTTGCCCCAAAATAATGGGAATTTCTGCCTTTTGCCCCAAAATATGGGGAATTTCTGCCTGTTTCCCCGAAAATGAGAAGAATGCATACCTTTTTGCCATAAAAAAGGGAAATTATTTCAGTTTTTCTCCAAAATAAGCGAAATTTCTGCTTCTTTGCCTGTAAATAAGTGGAATTTCTGTATTTTTCCCCCAAAACAAAGGAAATTTCTGTTTTTTTTGCCCCAAAATAAAGAGAATTTCTGACTTATTACCTTGAAATAAGTGAAATTTCTGCAATTTTGCCCCAAAATAAGTGAAATTTCTGCAATTTTGCCCCAAAATAAGGGAAATTTCTGCAATTTTGCCCCAAAATAAGTGGAATTTCTGCCTTTTGCCCCAAAATTTGGGGAATTTCTGCCTTTTTGCCCAAAAATAAAAAAATGCATACCTTTTTGCCATAAAAAAGGGAAATTTCTTCATTTTTGCTCCAAAATAAGGGGAACTTTTGCCTTTTTGCCTCTAAATAAGTGGAATTTCTGTTTTTCCCCCAAAACAAAGGGAATTTCTGTATTTTTTGCCTCAAAATCAGGAAAATTTCTGACTTATTACCCTGAAATAAGTAAAATTTCTGCAAATTTGCCCCAAAATAAGGGAAATTTTTGCCTTTTGCCCTAAAATTTGGGGAATTTGAGAATTTTACCTCAAAATGAGGGAAATTTCTGATTTTTGCACCAAAATATGGAGAATTTCTGCCTTTTTGCCCCATAATAAAGTTAATTTCTGCATTTTTGCACCAATATTAGGGGAATTTCTGCAATTTTGCTCTAAAATACGGGTCATTTCTGCCTTTTTGCCCGAAATTAATTGGAATTTCTGGCTTTTTGTCCCGAAATAAGTGTAATTTCTTCAATTTATGCCAAAAATTAGGGTTTTCATCTTTTTGCCCCAAAATAAGGGGAATTTCTGCCATTTTGCCCTGAAATATTTGAAATTTCTGCAATTTTACCCCAAAATAAGGGGAATTTCTGCCTTTTTGCCCCAAAATAAAAGGAATTTCTCCCTTTTTGCCCAAAATAAAGAAAATTTCAGACTTTTTACCTGAAAATAAGAGAAATTTCTGCAATTTTGCACCAAATAAGAGAAATTTCTGTAATTTTGTTCTAAAATAAGGTAAATTCCGGCAATTTTGCCCCAAAATATAGAAAATTTCTGAAATTTTGTCCCAAAATAAGGGGAATTTCTGATTTTTGCCCCAAAATAAAGGGAATTTCTGCCTTTTGCTCCAAAATTAGGGGAATTTCTGCAATTTTGCTCCAAAATATGGGGAATTTCTGCCTTTTTGCCCGAAAATAAAGGGAATGTTTACCTTTTTGCCATAAAAAAGGGAAATTTCTTCATTTTTGCCCCAAAATATGGGGATTTTCCGCCTTTTTGACTCAAAATAAGTGCAATTTCTGCCCTTTCCCTAAAAATAAACAAAATTTCTGTCTTTTTGCACCAAAATAAGGGGAATTTCTGACATTTTGCCTGAAAATAAGGGGAATTTCAGCCTTTTTATCTCAAAATAACAGGAATTTCTTCCTTTTTGCCCCAAAATATCGGGAATTTCTGCCTTTTTGCCCCAAAATAAGAAAAATTTCTGCAATTTTGTACCAAAATAAAAGAAATTTCTGCATTTTTGCCCCAAAATAAGAAAATTTCTGCCTTTTTTCTGAAATAAGTGAAATTTCTGCAATTTTGCCTCAAAATAAGGGAAATTTCTGCAATTTTGCCCCCATGTAAAGGAAATATCTGCAATTTTGCCCCAAAATAAGGGAAATTTCTGACTTTATGCTCCCAAAAAACGAGATTTACTGTCTTTTTGCCCCAAAATAAGAATTTCTGCCTTTTTGCCCGAAAATTATGAGAATTTCTGCAATTTTGCTTCAAAATATGGTTAATTTCTTCTTTTTAGACCAAAAATAAAGGGAATTTCTGCATTTTCCCCCAATATTTGGGGAATTTCTGCATTTTACCTCTAAATAAGGGGAATTTCTGCATTTTACCTCAAAATAAGAAGAATTTCTGCCTTTTGCCCCAAAATATGGGGAATTTCTGCATTTTTGTTCCAAAATAAGGAAAATTTCTTCAATTTTGTACCATAATAAAAGAAATTTCTGATTTTTGCCCCAAAATAAGGGGAATTTCTGACTTTTTGCCCTGAAATAAATGAAATTTCTGCAATTTTGCCTAAAAATAAGTTAAATTTGTGCATTTTTGCCCCAAAATAATGGGAATTTCTGCCTTTTGCCCCAAAATATGGGGAATTTCTGCCTGTTTCCCCGAAAATGAGAAGAATGCATAACTTTTTGCCATAAAAAAGGGAAATTTCTTCATTTTTTCTCCAAATTAAGCGAAATTTCTACTTCTTTGCTTGTAAATAAGTGGTATTTCTGTATTTTTCCCCCAAAACAAAGGGAATTTCTGTCTTTTTTGCCCCAAAATAAGGAGAATTTCTGACTTATTACCTTGAAATAAGTGAAATTTCTGCAATTTTGCCCCAAAATAAGTGAAATTTCTGCAATTTTGCCCCAAAATAAGGGAAATTTCTGACTTTATGCTCCCGAAAAAACGAGATTTACTGTCTTTTTGCCCCAAAATAAGAATTTCTGCCTTTTTGCCCGAAAATTATGAGAATTTCTGCAATTTTGCTTCAAAATATGGTTAATTTCTTCTTTTTAGCCCAAAAATAAAGGGAATTTCTGCATTTTCCCCCAATATTTGGGGAATTTCTGCATTTTACCTCTAAATAAGGGGAATTTCTGCATTTTACCTCAAAATAAGAAGAATTTCTGCCTTTTGCCCCAAAATATGGGGAATTTCTGCCTTTTTGTTCCAAAATAAGGAAAATTTCTTCAATTTTGTACCATAATAAAAGAAATTTCTGATTTTTGCCCCAAAATAAGGGGAATTTCTGACTTTTTGCCCTGAAATAAATGAAATTTCTGCAATTTTGCCTAAAAATAAGTTAAATTTGTGCCTTTTTGCCCCAAAATAATGGGAATTTCTGCCTTTTGCCCCAAAATATGGGGAATTTCTGCCTGTTTCCCCGAAAATGAGAAGAATGCATACCTTTTTGCCATAAAAAAGGGAAATTTCTTCATTTTTGCCCCAAAATACGGGGATTTTCCGCCTTTTTGACTCAAAATAAGTGCAATTTCTGCCTTTTCCCTAAAAATAAACAAAATTTTTGTCTTTTTGCACCAAAATAAGGGGAATTTCTGACATTTTGCCCGAAAATAAGGGGAATTTCAGCATTTTTATCTCAAAATAACAGGAATTTCTTCCTTTTTGCCCCAAAATATGGGGAATTTCTGCCTTTTTGCCCCAAAATAAGAAAAATTTCTGCAATTTTGTACCAAAATAAAAGAAATTTCTGCATTTTTGCCCCAAAATAAGAAAATTTCTGCCTTTTTTCTGAAATAAGTGAAATTTCTGCAATTTTGCCTCAAAATAAGGGAAATTTCTGCAATTTTGCCCCAATGTAAAGGAAATTTCTGCAATTTTGCCCCAAAATAAGGGAAATTTCTGACTTTATGCTCACGAAAAAACGAGATTTACTGTCTTTTTGCCCCAAAATAAGAATTTCTGCCTTTTTGCCCGAAAATTATGAGAATTTCTGCAATTTTGCTTCAAAATATGGTTAATTTCTTCTTTTTAGCCCAAAAATAAAGGGAATTTCTGCATTTTCCCCCAATATTTGGGGAATTTCTGCATTTTACCTCTAAATAAGGGGAATTTCTGCATTTTACCTCAAAATAAGAAGAATTTCTGCCTTTTGCCCCAAAATATGGGGAATTTCTGCCTTTTTGTTCCAAAATAAGGAAAATTTCTTCAATTTTGTACCATAATAAAAGAAATTTCTGATTTTTGCCCCAAAATAAGGGGAATTTCTGACTTTTTGCCCTGAAATAAATGAAATTTCTGCAATTTTGCCTAAAAATAAGTTAAATTTGTGCATTTTTGCCCCAAAATAATGGGAATTTCTGCCTTTTGCCCCAAAATATGGGGAATTTCTGCATGTTTCCCCGAAAATGAGAAGAATGCCTACCTTTTTGCCATAAAAAAGAGAAATTTCTTCATTTTTTCTCCAAAATAAGCGAAATTTCTACTTCTTTGCCTGTAAATAAGTGGTATTTCTGTCTTTTTCCCCCAAAACAAAGGGAATTTCTGTCTTTTTTGCCCCAAAATAAGGAGAATTTCTGACTTATTACCTTGAAATAAGTGAAATTTCTGCAATTTTGCCTCAAAATAAGGGAAATTTCTGCAATTTTGCCCCAAAATAAGTGAAATTTCTGCAATTTTGCCCCAAAATAAGGGAAATTTCTGACTTTATGCTCCCGAAAAAACGAGATTTACTGTCTTTTTGCCCCAAAATAAGAATTTCTGCCTTTTTGCCCGAAAATTATGAGAATTTCTGCAATTTTGCTTCAAAATATGGTTAATTTCTTCTTTTTAGCCCAAAAATAAAGGGAATTTCTGCATTTTCCCCCAATATTTGGGGAATTTCTGCATTTTACCTCTAAATAAGGGGAATTTCTGCATTTTACCTCAAAATAAGAAGAATTTCTGCCTTTTGCCCCAAAATATGGGGAATTTCTGCCTTTTTGTTCCAAAATAAGGAAAATTTCTTCAATTTTGTACCATAATAAAAGAAATTTCTGATTTTTGCCCCAAAATAAGGGTAATTTCTCACTTTTTGCCCTGAAATAAATGAAATTTCTGCAATTTTGCCTAAAAATAAGTTAAATTTGTGCCTTTTTGCCCCAAAATAATGGGAATTTCTGCCTTTTGCCCCAAAATATGGGGAATTTCTGCCTTTTTGCCCGAAAATAAAGGGAATGTTTACCTTTTTGCCATAAAAAAGGGAAATTTCTTCATTTTTGCCCCAAAATATGGGGATTTTCCGCCTTTTTGACTCAAAATAAGTGCAATTTCTGCCTTTTCCCTAAAAATAAACAAAATTTTTGTCTTTTTGCACCAAAATAAGGGGAATTTCTGACATTTTGCCCGAAAATAAGGGGAATTTCAGCCTTTTTATCTCAAAATAACAGGAATTTCTTCTTTTTTGCCCCAAAATATGGGGAATTTCTGCCTTTTTGCCCCAAAATAAGAAAAATTTCTGCAATTTTGTACCAAAATAAAAGAAATTTCTGCATTTTTGCCCCAAAATAAGAAAATTTCTGCCTTTTTTCTGAAATAAGTGAAATTTCTGCAATTTTGCCTCAAAATAAGGGAAATTTCTGCAATTTTGCCCCAATGTAAAGGATATTTCTGCAATTTTGCCTCAAAATAAGGGAAATTTCTGACTTTATGCTCACGAAAAAACGAGATTTACTGTCTTTTTGCCCCAAAATAAGAATTTCTGCCTTTTTGCCCGAAAATTATGAGAATTTCTGCAATTTTGCTTCAAAATATGGTTAATTTCTTCTTTTTAGCCCAAAAATAAAGGGAATTTCTGCATTTTCCCCCAATATTTGGGGAATTTCTGCATTTTACCTCTAAATAAGGGGAATTTCTGCATTTTACCTCAAAATAAGAAGAATTTCTGCCTTTTGCCCCAAAATATGGGGAATTTCTGCCTTTTTGTTCCAAAATAAGGAAAATTTCTTCAATTTTGTACCATAATAAAAGAAATTTCTGATTTTTGCCCCAAAATAAGGGTAATTTCTGACTTTTTGCCCTGAAATAAATGAAATTTCTGCAATTTTGCCTAAAAATAAGTTAAATTTGTGCCTTTTTGCCCCAAAATAATGGGAATTTCTGCCTTTTGCCCCAAAATATGGGGAATTTCTGCCTGTTTCCCCGAAAATGAGAAGAATGCATACCTTTTTGCCATAAAAAAAGGAAATTTTTTCATTTTTTCTCCAAAATAAGCGAAATTTCTGCTTCTTTGCCTGTAAATAAGTGGAATTTCTGTCTTTTTCCCCCAAAACAAAGGGAATTTCTGTCTTTTTTGCCCCAAAATAAGAAGAATTTCTGACTTATTACCTTGAAATAAGTGAAATTTCTGCAATTTTGCCCCAAAATAAGTGAAATTTCTGCAATTTTGCCCCAAAATAAGGGAAATTTCTGCAATTTTGCCCCAAAATAAGTGGAATTTCTGCCTTTTGCCCCAAAATTTGGGGAATTTCTGCATTTTTGCCCAAAAATAAAAAGAATGCATACCTTTTTGCCATAAAAAAGGGAAATTTCTTCATTTTTGCTCCAAAATAAGGGGAACTTTTGCCTTTTTGCCTCTAAATAAGTGGAATTTCTGTTTTTCCTCCAAAACAAAGGGAATTTCTGTATTTTTTGCCTCAAAATAAGGAAAATTTCTGACTTATTACCCTGAAATAAGTAAAATTTCTGCAAATTTGCCCCAAAATAAGGGAAATTTTTGCCTTTTGCCCTAAAATTTGGGGAATTTGAGAATTTTACCTCAAAATGAGGGAAATTTCTGATTTTTGCACCAAAATATGGAGAATTTCTGCCTTTTTGCCCCATAATAAAGTTAATTTCTGCATTTTTGCACCAATATTAGGGGAATTTCTGCAATTTTGCTCCAAAATACGGGTCATTTCTGCCTTTTTGCCCGAAATTAATTGGAATTTCTGGCTTTTTGTCCCGAAATAAGTGTAATTTCTTCAATTTTCGCTAAAAATTAGGTTTTTCATCTTTTTGCCCCAAAATAAGGGGAATTTCTGCCATTTTGCCCTGAAATATTTGAAATTTCTGCAATTTACCCCAAAATAAGGGGAATTTCTGCCTTTTTGCACTAAATAAAGAAAATTTCAGACTTTTTACCTGAAAATAAGAGAAATTTCTGCAATTTTGCACCAAATAAGAGAAATTTCTGTAATTTTGTTCTAAAATAAGGTAAATTCCTGCAATTTTGCCCCAAAATAAAGAAAATTTCTGAAATTTTGTCCCAAAATAAGGGGAATTTCTTATTTTTGATCCAAAATAAAGGGAATTTCTGCCTTTTGCTCCAAAATTAGGGGAATTTCTGCAATTTTGCTCCAAAATATGGGGAATTTCTGCCTTTTTGCCCGAAAATTAAGGGAATGTTTACCTTTTTGCCATAAAAAAGGGAAATTTCTTCATTTTTGCCCCAAAATATGGGGATTTTCCGCCTTTTTGACTCAAAATAAGTGCAATTTCTGCCTTTTCCCTAAAAATAAACAAAATTTCTGTCTTTTTGCACCAAAATAAGGGGAATTTCTGACATTTTGCCCGAAAATAAAGGGAATTTCAGCCTTTTTATCTCAAAATAACAGGAATTTCTTCCTTTTTGCCCCAAAATATGGGGAATTTCTGCCTTTTTGCCCCAAAATAAGAAAAATTTCTGCAATTTTGTACCAAAATAAAAGAAATTTCTGCATTTTTGCCCCAAAATAAGAAAATTTCTGCCTTTTTTCTGAAATAAGTGAAATTTCTGCAATTTTGCCTCAAAATAAGGGAAATTTCTGCAATTTTGCCCCAATGTAAAGGATATTTCTGCAATTTTGCCTCAAAATAAGGGAAATTTCTGACTTTATGCTCACGAAAAAACGAGATTTACTGTCTTTTTGCCCCAAAATAAGAATTTCTGCCTTTTTGCCCGAAAATTATGAGAATTTCTGCAATTTTGCTTCAAAATATGGTTAATTTCTTCTTTTTAGCCCAAAAATAAAGGGAATTTCTGCATTTTCCCCCAATATTTGGGGAATTTCTGCATTTTACCTCTAAATAAGGGGAATTTCTGCATTTTACCTCAAAATAAGAAGAATTTCTGCCTTTTGCCCCAAAATATGGGGAATTTCTGCCTTTTTGTTCCAAAATAAGGAAAATTTCTTCAATTTTGTACCATAATAAAAGAAATTTCTGATTTTTGCCCCAAAATAAGGGGAATTTCTGACTTTTTGCCCTGAAATAAATGAAATTTCTGCAATTTTGCCTAAAAATAAGTTAAATTTGTGCCTTTTTGCCCCAAAATAATGGGAATTTCTGCCTTTTGCCCCAAAATATGGGGAATTTCTGCCTGTTTCCCCGAAAATGAGAAGAATGCATACCTTTTTGCCATAAAAAAGGGAAATTTCTTCATTTTTTCTCCAAAATAAGCGAAATTTCTACTTCTTTGCCTGTAAATAAGTGGTATTTCTGTCTTTTTCCCCCAAAACAAAGGGAATTTCTGTCTTTTTTGCCCCAAAATAAGGAGAATTTCTGACTTATTACCTTGAAATAAGTGAAATTTCTGCAATTTTGCCCCAAAATAAGTGAAATTTCTGCAATTTTGCCCCAAAATAAGGGAAATTTCTGCAATTTTGCCCCAAAATAAGTGGAATTTCTGCCTTTTGCCCCAAAATTTGGGGAATTTCTGCCTTTTTGCTCAAAAATAAAAAAAATGCATACCTTTTTGCCATAAAAAAGGGATATTTCTTCATTTTTGCTCCAAAATAAGGGGAACTTTTGCCTTTTTGCCTCTAAATAAGTGGAATTTCTGTTTTTCCCCCAAAACAAAGGGAATTTCTGTATTTTTTGCCTCAAAATCAGGAAAATTTCTTACTTATTACCCTGAAATAAGTAAAATTTCTGCAAATTTGCCCCAAAATAAGGGAATTTTTTGCCTTTTGCTCTAAAATTTGGGGAATTTGAGAATTTTACCTCAAAATGAGGGAAATTTCTGATTTTTGCACCAAAATATGGAGAATTTCTGCCTTTTTGCCCCATAATAAAGTTAATTTCTGCATTTTTGCACCAATATTAGGGGAATTTCTGCAATTTTGCTCCAAAATACGGGTCATTTCTGCCTTTTTGCCCAAAATTAATTGGAATTTCTGGCTTTTTGTCCCGAAATAAGTGTAATTTCTTCAATTTATGCCAAAAATTAGGGTTTTCATCTTTTTGCCCAAAAAGAAGGGGAATTTCTGCCATTTTGCCCTGAAATATTTGAAATTTCTGCAATTTTACCCCAAAATAAGGGGAATTTCTGCCTTTTTGCCCCAAAATAAAAGGAATATCTCCCTTTTTGCCCAAAATAAAGAAAATTTCAGAATTTTTACCTGAAAATAAGAGAAATTTCTGCAATTTTGCACCAAATAAGAGAAATTTCTGTAATTTTGTTCTAAAATAAGGTAAATTCCTGCAATTTTGCCCCAAAATAAAGAAAATTTCTGAAATTTTGTCCCAAAATAAGGGGAATTTCTGATTTTTGCCCCAAAATAAAGGGAATTTCTGACTTTTGCTCCAAAATTAGGGGAATTTCTGCAATTTTGCTCCAAAATATGGGGAATTTCTGCCTTTTTGCCCGAAAATTAAGGGAATGTTTACCTTTTTGATATAAAAAAGGGAAATTTCTTCATTTTTGCCCCAAAATATGGGGATTTTCCGCCTTTTTGACTCAAAATAAGTGCAATTTCTGCCTTTTCCCTAAAAATAAACAAAATTTCTGTCTTTTTGCACCAAAATAAGGGGAATTTCTGACATTTTGCCCGAAAATAAGGGGAATTTCAGCCTTTTTATCTCAAAATAACAGTAATTTCTTCCTTTTTGCCCCAAAATATGGGGAATTTCTGCCTTTTTGCCCCAAAATAAGAAAAATTTCTGCAATTTTGTACCAAAATAAAAGAAATTTCTGCATTTTTGCCCCAAAATAAGAAAATTTCTGCCTTTTTTCTGAAATAAGTGAAATTTCTGCAATTTTGCCTCAAAATAAGGGAAATTTCTGCAATTTTGCCCCAATGTAAAGGATATTTCTGCAATTTTGCCTCAAAATAAGGGAAATTTCTGACTTTATGCTCACGCAAAAATGAGATTTACTGTCTTTTTGCCCCAAAATAAGAATTTCTGCCTTTTTGCCCGAAAATTATGAGAATTTCTGCAATTTTGCTTCAAAATATGGTTAACTTCTTCTTTTTAGCCCAAAAATAAAGGGAATTTCTGCATTTCCCCCAATATTTGGGGAATTTCTGCATTTTACCTCTAAATAAGGGGAATTTCTGCATTTTACCTCAAAATAAGAAGAATTTCTGCCTTTTGCCCCAAAATATGGGGAATTTCTCCCTTTTTGTTCCAAAATAAGGAAAATTTCTTCAATTTTGTACCATAATAAAAGAAATTTCTGATTTTTGCCCCAAAATAAGGGGAATTTCTGACTTTTTGCCCTGAAATAAATGAAATTTCTGCAATTTTGCCTAAAAATAAGTTAAATTTGTGCCTTTTTGCCCCAAAATAATGGGAATTTCTGCCTTTTGCCCCAAAATATGGGGAATTTCTGCCTGTTTCCCCGAAAATGAGAAGAATGCATACCTTTTTGCCATAAAAAAGGGAAATTTCTTCATTTTTTCTCCAAAATAAGCGAAATTTCTACTTCTTTGCCTGTAAATAAGTGGTATTTCTGTCTTTTTCCCCCAAAACAAAGGGAATTTCTGTCTTTTTTGCCCCAAAATAAGGAGAATTTCTGACTTATTACCTTGAAATAAGTGAAATTTCTGCAATTTTGCCCCAAAATAAGTGAAATTTCTGCAATTTTGCCCCAAAATAAGGGAAATTTCTGCAATTTTGCCCCAAAATAAGTGGAATTTCTGCCTTTTGCCCCAAAATTTGGGGAATTTCTGCCTTTTTGCTCAAAAATAAAAAAAAATGCATACCTTTTTGCCATAAAAAAGGGATATTTCTTCATTTTTGCTCCAAAATAAGGGGAACTTTTGCCTTTTTGCCTCTAAATAAGTGGAATTTCTGTTTTTCCCCCAAAACAAAGGGAATTTCTGTATTTTTTGCCTCAAAATCAGGAAAATTTCTGACTTATTACCCTGAAATAAGTAAAATTTCTGCAAATTTGCCCCAAAATAAGGGAATTTTTTGCCTTTTGCTCTAAAATTTGGGGAATTTGAGAATTTTACCTCAAAATGAGGGAAATTTCTGATTTTTGCACCAAAATATGGAGAATTTCTGCCTTTTTGCCCCATAATAAAGTTAATTTCTGCATTTTTGCACCAATATTAGGGGAATTTCTGCAATTTTGCTCCAAAATACGGGTCATTTCTGCCTTTTTGCCCAAAATTAATTGGAATTTCTGGCTTTTTGTCCCGAAATAAGTGTAATTTCTTCAATTTATGCCAAAAATTAGGGTTTTCATCTTTTTGCCCAAAAAGAAGGGGAATTTCTGCCATTTTGCCCTGAAATATTTGAAATTTCTGCAATTTTACCCCAAAATAAGGGGAATTTCTGCCTTTTTGCCCCAAAATAAAAGGAATATCTCCCTTTTTGCCCAAAATAAAGAAAATTTCAGACTTTTTACCTGAAAATAAGAGAAATTTCTGCAATTTTGCACCAAATAAGAGAAATTTCTGTAATTTTGTTCAAAAATAAGGTAAATTCCTGCAATTTTGCCCCAAAATAAAGAAAATTTCTGAAATTTTGTCCCAAAATAAGGGGAATTTCTGATTTTTGCCCCAAAATAAAGGGAATTTCTGCCTTTTGCTCCAAAATTAGGGGAATTTCTGCAATTTTGCTCCAAAATATGGGGAATTTCTGCCTTTTTGCCCGAAAATTAAGGGAATGTTTACCTTTTTGATATAAAAAAGGGAAATTTCTTCATTTTTGCCCCAAAATATGGGGATTTTCCGCCTTTTTGACTCAAAATAAGTGCAATTTCTGCCTTTTCCCTAAAAATAAACAAAATTTCTGTCTTTTTGCACCAAAATAAGGGGAATTTCTGACATTTTGCCCGAAAATAAGGGGAATTTCAGCCTTTTTATCTCAAAATAACAGGAATTTCTTCCTTTTTGCCCCAAAATATGGGGAATTTCTGCCTTTTTGCCCCAAAATAAGAAAAATTTCTGCAATTTTGTACCAAAATAAAAGAAATTTCTGCATTTTTGCCCCAAAATAAGAAAATTTCTGCCTTTTTTCTGAAATAAGTGAAATTTCTGCAATTTTGCCTCAAAATAAGGGAAATTTCTGCAATTTTGCCCCAATGTAAAGGATATTTCTGCAATTTTGCCTCAAAATAAGGGAAATTTCTGACTTTATGCTCACGAAAAAATGAGATTTACTGTCTTTTTGCCCCAAAATAAGAATTTCTGCCTTTTTGCCCGAAAATTATGAGAATTTCTGCAATTTTGCTTCAAAATATGGTTAATTTCTTCTTTTTAGCCCAAAAATAAAGGGAATTTCTGCATTTTCCCCCAATATTTGGGGAATTTCTGCATTTTACCTCTAAATAAGGGGAATTTCTGCATTTTACCTCAAAATAAGAAGAATTTCTGCCTTTTGCCCCAAAATATGGGGAATTTCTGCCTTTTTGTTCCAAAATAAGGAAAATTTCTTCAATTTTGTACCATAATAAAAGAAATTTCTGATTTTTGCCCCAAAATAAGGGGAATTTCTGACTTTTTGCCCTGAAATAAATGAAATTTCTGCAATTTTGCCTAAAAATAAGTTAAATTTGTGCCTTTTTGCCCCAAAATAATGGGAATTTCTGCCTTTTGCCCCAAAATATGGGGAATTTCTGCCTGTTTCCCCGAAAATGAGAAGAATGCATACCTTTTTGCCATAAAAAAGGGAAATTTCTTCATTTTTTCTCCAAAATAAGCGAAATTTCTACTTCTTTGCCTGTAAATAAGTGGTATTTCTGTCTTTTTCCCCCAAAACAAAGGGAATTTCTGTCTTTTTTGCCCCAAAATAAGGAGAATTTCTGACTTATTACCTTGAAATAAGTGAAATTTCTGCAATTTTGCCCCAAAATAAGTGAAATTTCTGCAATTTTGCCCCAAAATAAGGGAAATTTCTGACTTTATGCTCCCGAAAAAACGAGATTTACTGTCTTTTTGCCCCAAAATAAGAATTTCTGCCTTTTTGCCCGAAAATTATGAGAATTTCTGCAATTTTGCTTCAAAATATGGTTAATTTCTTCTTTTTAGCCCAAAAATAAAGGGAATTTCTGCATTTTCCCCCAATATTTGGGGAATTTCTGCATTTTACCTCTAAATAAGGGGAATTTCTGCATTTTACCTCAAAATAAGAAGAATTTCTGCCTTTTGCCCCAAAATATGGGGAATTTCTGCCTTTTTGTTCCAAAATAAGGAAAATTTCTTCAATTTTGTACCATAATAAAAGAAATTTCTGATTTTTGCCCCAAAATAAGGGGAATTTCTGACTTTTTGCCCTGAAATAAATGAAATTTCTGCAATTTTGCCTAAAAATAAGTTAAATTTGTGCCTTTTTGCCCCAAAATAATGGGAATTTGTGCCTTTTGCCCCAAAATATGGGGAATTTCTGCCTTTTTGCCCGAAAATAAAGGGAATGTTTACCTTTTTGCCATAAAAAAGGGAAATTTCTTCATTTTTGCCCCAAAATATGGGGATTTTCCGCCTTTTTGACTCAAAATAAGTGCAATTTCTGCCTTTTCCCTAAAAATAAACAAAATTTTTGTCTTTTTGCACCAAAATAAGGGGAATTTCTGACATTTTGCCCGAAAATAAGGGGAATTTCAGCCTTTTTATCTCAAAATAACAGGAATTTCTTCCTTTTTGCCCCAAAATATGGGGAATTTCTGCCTTTTGCCCCAAAATAAGAAAAATTTCTGCAATTTTGTACCAAAATAAAAGAAATTTCTGCATTTTTGCCCCAAAATAAGAAAATTTCTGCCTTTTTTCTGAAATAAGTGAAATTTCTGCAATTTTGCCTCAAAATAAGGGAAATTTTTGCAATTTTGCCCCAATGTAAAGGAAATTTCTGCAATTTTGCCCCAATGTAAAGGAACTTTCTGCAATTTTGCCCCAAAATAAGGGAAATTTCTGACTTTATGCTCACGAAAAATCGAAATTTACTGTCTTTTTGCCCCAAAATAAGAATTTCTGCCTTTTTGCCCGAAAATTATGAGAATTTCTGCAATTTTGCTTCAAAATATGGTTAATTTCTTCTTTTTAGCCCAAAAATAAAGGGAATTTCTGCATTTTCCCCCAATATTTGGGGAATTTCTGCATTTTACCTCTAAATAAGGGGAATTTCTGCATTTTACCTCAAAATAAGAAGAATTTCTGCCTTTTGCCCCAAAATATGGGGAATTTCTGCCTTTTTGTTCCAAAATAAGGAAAATTTCTTCAATTTTGTACCATAATAAAAGAAATTTCTGATTTTTGCCCCAAAATAAGGGGAATTTCTGACTTTTTGCCCTGAAATAAATGAAATTTCTGCAATTTTGCCTAAAAATAAGTTAAATTTGTGCATTTTTGCCCCAAAATAATGGGAATTTCTGCCTTTTGCCCCAAAATATGGGGAATTTCTGCCTGTTTCCCCGAAAATGAGAAGAATGCATACCTTTTTGCCATAAAAAAGGGAAATTTTTTCATTTTTTCTCCAAAATAAGCGAAATTTCTGCTTCTTTGCCTGTAAATAAGTGGAATTTCTGTCTTTTTCCCCCAAAACAAAGGGAATTTCTGTCTTTTTTGCCCCAAAATAAGGAGAATTTCTGACTTATTACCTTGAAATAAGTGAAATTTCTGCAATTTTGCCCCAAAATAAGTGAAATTTCTGCAATTTTGCCCCAAAATAAGGAAAATTTCTGCAATTTTGCCCCAAAATAAGTGGAATTTCTGCCTTTTGCCCCAAAATTTGGGGAATTTCTGCCTTTTTGCCCAAAAATAAAAAAAATGCATACCTTTTTGCCATAAAAAAGGGATATTTCTTCATTTTTGCTCCAAAATAAGGGGAACTTTTGCCTTTTTGCCTCTAAATAAGTGGAATTTCTGTTTTTCCCCCAAAACAAAGGGAATTTCTGTATTTTTTGCCTCAAAATCAGGAAAATTTCTGACTTATTACCCTGAAATAAGTAAAATTTCTGCAAATTTGCCCCAAAATATAGGAAATTTTTGCCTTTTGCCCTAAAATTTGGGGAATTTGAGAATTTTACCTCAAAATGAGGGAAATTTCTGATTTTTGCACCAAAATATGGAGAATTTCTGCCTTTTTGCCCCATAATAAAGTTAATTTCTGCATTTTTGCACCAATATTAGGGGAATTTCTGCAATTTTGCTCCAAAATACGAGTCATTTCTGCCTTTTTGCCCGAAATTAATTGGAATTTCTGGCTTTTTGTCCCGAAATAAGTGTAATTTCTTCAATTTATGCCAAAAATTAGGGTTTTCATCTTTTTGCCCAAAAAGAAGGGGAATTTCTGCCATTTTGCCCTGAAATATTTGAAATTTCTGCAATTTTACCCCAAAATAAGGAAATTTCTGCCTTTTTGCCCCAAAATAAAAGGAATTTCTCCCTTTTTGCCCAAAATAAAGAAAATTTCAGACTTTTTACCTGAAAATAAGAGAAATTTCTGCAATTTTGCACCAAATAAGAGAAATTTCTGTAATTTTGTTCTAAAATAAGGTAAATTCCTGCAATTTTGCCCCAAAATAAAAAAAATTTCTGAAATTTTGTCCCAAAATAAGGGGAATTTCTGATTTTTGCCCCAAAATAAAGGGAATTTCTGCCTTTTGCTCCAAAATTAGGGGAATTTCTGCAATTTTGCTCCAAAATATGGGGAATTTCTGCCTTTTTGCCCGAAAATAAAGGGAATGTTTACCTTTTTGATATAAAAAAGGGAAATTTCTTCATTTTTGCCCCAAAATATGGGGATTTTCCGCCTTTTTGACTCAAAATAAGTGCAATTTCTGCCTTTTCCCTAAAAATAAACAAAATTTCTGTCTTTTTGCACCAAAATAAGGGGAATTTCTGACATTTTGCCCGAAAATAAGGGGAATTTCAGCCTTTTTATCTCAAAATAACAGGAATTTCTTCCTTTTTGCCCCAAAATATGGGGAATTTCTGCCTTTTTGCCCCAAAATAAGAAAAATTTCTGCAATTTTGTACCAAAATAAAAGAAATTTCTGCATTTTTGCCCCAAAATAAGAAAATTTCTGCCTTTTTTCTGAAATAAGTGAAATTTCTGCAATTTTGCCTCAAAATAAGGGAAATTTCTGCAATTTTGCCCCAATGTAAAGGAAATTTCTGCAATTTTGCCTCAAAATAAGGGAAATTTCTGACTTTATGCTCACGAAAAAACGAGATTTACTTTTTGCCCCAAAATAAGAATTTCTGCCTTTTTGCCCGAAAATTATGAGAATTTCTGCAATTTTGCTTCAAAATATGGTTAATTTCTTCTTTTTAGCCCAAAAATAAAGGGAATTTCTGCATTTTCCCCCAATATTTGGGGAATTTCTGCATTTTACCTCTAAATAAGGGGAATTTCTGCATTTTACCTCAAAATA